>NC_092602.1:7726590-8029621 GCF_047663525.1 Anas platyrhynchos
GAGGTTCCCTCTCTCTTCCTGCTGCGAGAAGGCAGGCAACCCAGCCTTCCACCTATCCTCTGCCACCACAACATCAGTAACAGTTACTAGAATCTTGCTTGTTTCACCACCTGCAAGAGAAATAACAAGGATTTATTTTTACCAGAAGCGGTATTAACACAGCAAACAAATGCCCAGCAGCTTCTCCATCTCAATGTCCTGCCCAGAATTTATTAGCCAAAGAAACACTCCACCCTACCAACAGAAGGCTGCTTTACTTGCAAGAGAGCTCGTGACTACAGAAAACCGCAATAAAAAACTGATAAAGACAGAGTAGAAAGTAGAGTTTGAGAGGTAGAAGATGAGTAAAAGAGCCCAATCTCCAGCGCTGACCAAAAATGGAAATGCCAGCAATACTGAAATAGAAGCAGCATGAGAATAAACTTCCCTTCATAGGTACGTGAAATTAATCCCTCTTCAAATCACTTTCTGAAAAAGGGTTTTCAGCGTGATCCCTAACTGGCCCTCCACTAATCCTAAGACACAAGTCACCCAACCGTTCTGAGAACAGGAGAAAGTATTTTGCACTCATTTACAGGAGTCAGGATTCCCAGCTCCTGCATTTCTGCCTCGCTGAAAATTCAGTTGACTTCCTTGTCTTAACTCATCATACTCTTCCTGCCATACCCTCAGCTAGGGCACAGTAGAAATTTGATTCATTTCTCTACCAAGTTCCTAGACGCATACAGATTTTGTAAGCACAGGTACCTACAGGTCACTATTGGGCACTTTGAAACTGAGCTGATCCCACTTCAGAACCACAGCGGCGTTCACACCTCACAGAGGGACCAGGCTCAGTCACTTACACACGGAATTACACACGCACGAGGACACACACACACACACACACACACACCAGGGCAACCGTCCCCTCGCTGAGAGCAATATTCTGCTCCCACCTCTGTGGCAAATCCAAGCTGAACTGCTTAAAGCAGCTGGAAAACAGACTAACTTCGACTGCTTCCCCCCCAAAATAGCAAATACAAAAAAAGGCTGTTTCTGCCAAGCAGCGCTGAATACACCGCATTCCATTTCATTAAAACAATTACTCAGAAGCCAGCCAAGAATTACATAAAGCTTCCTCCCAGCCCCTTCTCTCCAGCCCTCCTCCCCAGCTCGCGGCGCAAGGACGGGGTCGCGGTGAGAGACAGCAGTGGGCAGCAGCCAGCGCCCCGCTCCTTATGCCATGCTGGCTGTGCCACCCCAAAAAAGACATTTCCCTGAGCCAGGCAATGCCATCGGGGAACCCCAGCCAGCCCTAGCAGGGCTGCATTTCACACAGTGCCACGGTGAGCTGCTCGTGCAGTGTGCTCCCTCGTGTTCGATGGCAAGTTGGCATCCAGCAAGTTGAGCTGTACCCAACTCCTAGAGGAAAGCGAAGGGTAACCTAACAGCTTTTGTCTCTGACTCATGTGGTCACGGCTTCCAAGCATGATCCTGAGGCAGAAGGTGCTGGAGGCGCCAGATTTAAGCAATTAAGCAGCACAGGAGCAGCATGCCAGAGCAGCTGTGCTTGTGAGGCACTGCCCAAGGGACCCGCTGAGGACAGCCAAGCGGCAAAGCTCAGAGTAAGCACCAGCAGGGCAGCCTCAACACCGCAAGTTTTGGGTTCTGAGAACATGACTGACAAATTCATCCCGAGCCCCACGCGGCCCAGCCTGCCTGACAGCTCCAAGCTCCTCACGTTTCACAGCACAAGTTGGAGGCAGCTCCTCGTGGCCAGCACCGCTCACCCACCCGAAGCCCCGAGCTGGCCGCTGATAAGAGATTTTATGACGTGGCTGAAATGGCATTTCGCTCCCTCCCCCCGTGCTCCAGCTCTCTGCAGGGATCCTGTCTCACTGCCGGAGCTGCTCGCAGCCAGGCAGAATGGTTCCAGCTGTGTCTCACACTGCTTTAGCCAGTCCTACGCAGCCCAAGAAACGTCTCCCACACGAAAGGAGCAGGAGGCAGAGCTGCAGCCCGGCACAGCTCTCCCCAGGCCTCTCACTCCCTCTGCCCCAAAGGGTTTGTTTGCTGGAAACAACCACGAACCCATTACCTGCAGGACGTGCAGTTAGCCTCAGGCCCTCTTGTCTGATGATCCAGTTCAAGTTAGTGGTTCCGACCTAAAGGAAAGCTTTTCCAAGAGAAGCCTCGAGCTTGTTTAGACCCATGAAAGAGGGCAGAACATGGGAATACTAAACCCCCTAAAGCAGCAAATCACTTACAGCACCCCTTCTTTACAGGAGGTAAAGGTCCACACCTACAGCATGACCTTTTCTACCTCTAATTTTCTTTGCCCTCTCCCGCTATTAGAAAAACCTAACCTCAGCACAGTCCCCGAGCCACCACAAACTTCCCTACAGCAGGGGGTGAATTTCTCTGCTCACCTTGCTCTTGAAGGATGGAAATAAAACAAGGTCCCTCAGGGATCTAGTCAGACACGGGCTAATTCTGTCTGCCAGCTCAGTTTTGCAACAAAAACATGGCACTGCTTTATGCCAGGAGACCCCATACAGTTTGATTTATAGCTAAGCCGTTTAAAGCACAATTCCCCATGCAAAGTGTCATTCAGAAAGTTCATTCCCTGGAGCGGCATTTACTTTTTTTCAACGTTCTTTACATCATTTGCAAAACGTTAGAGGTTTAAACAATTGCAATGAGCAGTAAAAAGAACAAGAGCTCCAGCTACACTCCAGTGCCTGCTGCCAGACACACTCAGCAGTGCCCCGCAAAGCCTGCTGCACTGAACTCACACGCACCAGGAGCACGGTGAGAAGTGCCATGCCAAACTGCTTTTGAAGTCTTCCAACTGCCCCAGCCTCATTTAAATAACTCAGACTAAAGCCGTTCACAGCGCAGAGGCACTCCGCCGCAGGGAAAGGGAGTCGGGAATTAACGCTGCAGGCTGCCTCCTCCTGGGGCCTCCCACAAGTTCGCTGGGATCCTCAGCTTGTAGTTTATCCTTAGATAAATTTCCCATGTAAATTCAGGATAATTACTGGCTGCTCCAAGAAAGAGCTGCATGTCTATGAGCAGAAAAAAAAGCTTACCAGATTCCTAAACAGGACAAGCATGTAACCTCTGGGACTCGAGCTCCTCTAACTGAAACATCAAAACCACCGAAGCTGTTCTCACTGCAGTTGCTGTTTCTACTTTGTTTGCTCTAGGAAGACTTAAAAACATACTTGAAAGTGTCCGAGGGCTCCAGAACCCCAGCACGCAGGAGAGAGCAGGGATTTTAGCACGAGCCAATCAAGGGAGGCTGTCCCCAGCCACCCGGTTTGCGTGGCTCTGGTTCCATTTGCAGTGAGAATGAACATAAATGGGGAAAAAAAAGCACAAGTGATGTGACACAGTCATTACCCACCTCCTATTTTTATGGTATATCTTTAGCACACGACATTCTTTGAATGACTTCACGACGTTTTGTGGTAAAGGGAAAGACTCGAGCAGAACTGCTGTGGGGAACTTGGAAGGGAAAGGAAATCTCTTCTCCCTGCTCATTGCCTGTCATAACAGAGGCTGAAGAAAGGATGAGCAATCAGCAAGGCAGAGAGGGAACATAAACAGAGCTGAGAAGGGAAGAAAAACTTATAAATCTAATCCAAACTTGCCATTGTATGCTTTTCCAGCAAGGGAAACAGGAGAAGCTTCAAAGAGTTACTATTCTGAGACACTCAGCCAGAAGCTATTTTAGAAACACGGAGATCTTAACAAACATTAAGCACACTTTGCAGGTAGGGAGCTGTTACCCCGCTGCACGGACGGAGGAGCGACATGCCCACGGTTGGGGCAAGCTTCTAGAGCTGTAAATCGATCGTTACTTTATGCTGGATTAAACACGAAGTCCAGCTCCAGGAGGCGGCCTCACCCAGTCCCCAGCCCCCTGCCCACGCCCTGTGTCAGGACTAGAATTTGTACAAACACGTGGCCAAAAAGGGCAAGGAGAGGATCTGGCTGAAAAGAAACCAATTAAAATAAGGATTTTCAGGGGAACCAGCCTGCTGATCCAGCCACACGTGCAGCGGTTACGCTGACACAACGAAGGGAGATGGGGAAAAGCAGTGCTGCAGCCAGCAGTTAGGTCAGGGTAACCCTGTCTGAAATCACAACTCCCACGCTGTCCCCAGTCCGGTTAGTTTCAGCCCAAAAGGGAAGGAGCGGGGCCCCTCCTTGCTTCTACGTGGAGCTGGATCTGCTTATCTTGCCACGGGACACGATAGCACAGCTTACTGACCCCACAGCAAATCATCTCCTCCACTTGGGTGAGTGGGCAGGCCAAGGGGCTGCTTTCCCAGCACAGCCGTGACCTGAACCCATTCGCTCTGCAGCCCTATTACTCACTGGGTAAGCAGCAGGGACACGAGATGGGGAAGCAGGAATCACCATTTTTGGCTGACTCCTGCATCTGAAACTAAACCAAAGGAGATGTGCAGCGAGCCTCTGCAAACGCTGAAAAACAAGAGCAGGGCCCAAAGGTCCCCACAGTTCTCTGCTTAGCGTTTTTATATTTAACAGCCCCACAGACATGGCATGGTGTACTCCTAGGGGGGTTACTAAACCCAAGTTAGCTAGGACGGGCTGGAACAAGCAAGAATCTCACTCCTTAAGCCCCATCTTCTCATCATACGCTGTGAGAGCTTCCCACAGACAATGTCTCACTTTCAGGCAGCAGAGACAGAAGAACGTCTTCATTACCAGCTTCCGCAGCGGACAAGGAGGGACACAGACAAGGGCGGGGAGGCACAGTCTGGGACACAGAGCAGGAAGCTGGGACCCGAGATCCCAGTCACCTGTGGCCATTTCCCACCACCGCTGTATCCAGAACCCGGCCTGGCCTCCTCCAAAGCTGCAGCAGATGCCGGGTGTTGCAGCTAAGGCAGCAGTCCGGTTCTAAGAGACTCGTTTTGTGGCCACGGGCTGTTTACTGCTCCCCCACAGCTGCTGCACAGATTCGATATGTGGAATTTATACATATCTGGTGCAGGAGATCAGAGAAACTGCTCTCGTGCAACCAGAAGCGCGCTGTCCCTGCTTGTTCTGCGGCCAGGCTTCAGTTCTCTCTGTCACTGCGTTTCACAACATGTTCCATGCAGTCAGTACAGGTCGAGGGAAAAGGGGTGAGGAAAAAAGGGTCCAGAGAAATTGAGGTGCTCAGATACCCCAGGAAAGAAGAGAGACAGAACTGAGTTTTCTAAGAGGTTACCCATTCCTTCCTCTGCTAGTGGAGATGGTGTCAGAGGATCAGTTTGAACCAGGAGGGCAGCTGAACACTTGGGATAAGTTGACCTCTCCCAGCGAGAGACAAAGGAGCTAAAGACAGCGCGGAGTCCAGACTTTCCATGGAAATAGAGCAACAAGAAAAGAAGCCTCTCTCTGCATCGCACGCCGCTCGAGGCAGAGGACTCCCTGTCTGGGTTGCTCGGGACAATGAAGCCCCTGTCTCACGAGGGGTCAGAGCAGCTAAGAAGCTGAAACAAGTCAGAACCCCATTGTGCAGAGCATTAGTCCTGTTTACAGGCTTCTCGCCCAGCAGCGGGAACGGCTCAGGAACCTGAGCCAGGAGAAAGCCGAGGGACCTGGCAGCTTTGCCCGTGTTTCCTCCCCAGAAGAAGCACCGAGAGCACGGCCCCGCGGGGCGCACCCACCCCCAAGAGCTGGCAGACGGCAGCAGGAAAGGCAGGAACCCCCCCCAAACGCTGCCACCACAACTCAGCAGCAGGTCGGCCTGAGAGATTCAGCCCTGAAGAGAGGGAGGGTGACAGCTCCTGGAGCAGAGGGAACACCTCCTGAAGCGAAAGCTCCCGTGGAGCTCAGTCTTTGTGCCCAGAGCGCCTAAAGCCACGTCGCTAGACAAACATCCTCCGACAGGCGAACCTCCTACAAGTGAGCAAACACACCTAAAATAAGCTCACAGACCGCTTTGCATGCACGGCCAGAACACGGCCATAAATACGTTCCTGCTGAGCAGCAGAACCAACTGCTTTGTAAAACACCTCTCACTCTGGTGAATTCTCTAGTGAAGGCTGTTTTGTTCTTGATTGCAAACTCCAGTCAAGAAAAAAAAGAAGTCTGAACTCTTCAAAAAAAAATAAAAAACCAAGCAGTAGACAGGCAAGAATTTCAAAGCCACCAAAAGAAAGCTGCTAAAAGCAACACCACTTCTGCCTGGAGTTACCAAAGCTCTCAATAAATAAATTACGAAAATAAAACAATGCTAAACAAAGACTCCACAGTAGTGTTTGCAAACAACCTCTTCCTAAAAAAATAAAAGATGAAAGTTCCTGAAGCTGTGAAATCTTTTCTCATCCTCAAAACCAAAGCACTACAGCTTTTTGCTAGCTCTTGAAAACCAAGACAATGTACAAAAAGTGAAATTAATCTTTTGGCCCCTACAAAACTAAACAGTAACCACGCTGGCCCCACAGTAAATATACAAAGTTAAAAACAAGTAGGGAAGATTAGCCTGAAAGAAAAACACTGAAGGTCTTTTGTTTTTATTGAAAGAGAACTCCTTGAAGCTGTAAGAAAACACTCAAAGTCAAAAATTGAGTGGTATCTGACTACAGCAACTGCAGAGCCTCCCTCCTCCCTCCCTCCCCAGGCCGACGCTTTGCAGGATGGTGATGTCTTCCCCCACGGCCAGCAGACCCCTCTTGCTCGCTGCGCACACAAGGCAGCTCCACAGAACCAAGAATTCAACAGTTAGTTAAAACTGCCTGAGGCAAACGGACAGGCTGGATCGCTGGCTTGCTGGAATTACAGCCCCTGAGCACACAACTCCCCCGGGAAAGCCCAGGAAGGGGCAATGCCCCCCGAGGCAGGATGTGTGCTCCGTAGGACTCGGCTCCACGCTCGGCGCCAATTCCCAGCGCGGCAGAACGCCCAACTCACGCCGCGAGCTTCCTGTCAAACTCCAAGCACATCCGCACGGCGCGCTTCCTCCAACACGGACGGAAGGCAATCTGGACGGGTCTGGGGGGCTGCCTGGACGCAGGGCTTCCTGCCCCTAGCCCCACAGCACGCCAGCTCCATCGGGAGCCAGCACCGGGCGCCCCGTGCCCCAGCTGCTCTCCTGGGGCAGAGCTCTGGAGCAGCTCCCTGTGTGAGCCGCGCACCGTAACGCCATTTCTCCAGTGCTGGGGGTGGGGAACAAAAAAAACACAAAGTTTTTTAAGCTCCAACAAAATCCCCAAAGCAACCCTTTCTCGCAGGGGTGAGAAAACCCACCCTACCCAGTTCAAGCAGCATGAAACCAACATACTTCTGCATCTCCATTTTGCAGCGCAAAAGAACACACACTGCAGAAGCTCCCAGCTTCTGGAGGGGAGAGGGACAGCTAAAAAATGTTTGTAAGTTTGGGGAGTTAGGGACAGGGGCATAACAGGCCCCGTGAGGCATTCCCTCGTGCCCAGCACGTCCGTCAGCCCCTGGTTGTGTCTGCACCACACAGGGTCAGAAGCACAGCGCAGGAGTATTTATCTCGGCTCATTTTACACAGCATCAGCTCTGAACCCACAAGGCACGTTCGCTCAGGTTCAATGCTAAACTACTCCGGGGCCAAAAGCAGCTCTGGCAGCAGCGCAGCTACGTGTGTGTGGCACCGTGCCCAAACCTCCGAGCCCTGCCGGACCAGCCTGGCTACGGCTGGAGCCAGCACAGCCGTCTGGATCCACAGCATGGTTAATCCACAACTTGGATAATCCACACAGAGATAACAAGGGAAGAAAAACAAACAATGCTTGCTTCAGTTCAAAATGAGACTTGTTTCAGAGGAGCTGTATCAGCACAGCCTTGCTGCCTTACTTATGCATCCCAAGGTGAGCGCCTTTAGGAAAACAAGGGAGCAACTTGGGGACTAACAACGACTGGCAGAGTGAAAACTGGTGACGTGATCTTTTATGGTGACTTCTGCAGACCAAAGAAATTATCTTAGAAATTAATGTTCCACTTTTCTTGCCCAACTGATTACTGTTAAGATAGTCAGATCTGGTCCAATGTGAAAGACTGCACAAGAATTGAGAAAGACCTGGTGTGACCATGGCTTGATGAGACGAGAAGTTCTATTTCAAAAATCAGATTAAAACTTCCACTTTTGATGGCACTAACGCTCAACACCACAGAAGAACGCACAAATTCGGACCTTTTCCAATGCATTCTTTGCAGCTCCATTTTAATCCTCACCCGGAGGAAAGAAAGAAACGTGCTGAAGCTGCAGCAGCCTATCTGGCCAACTGGAAAGCCACCCGGCTCCGTGAATGGCAGGAATGCAACACTTGCAGCTGGCCGGGCACAGCGCTGGGAGCACATTGGCGGGACCGCAGCCGTGCCCACACGACACCCCACACGGGCTCACCTCAGGGGCAGCTCGGTGAGGCAGCCCTGGTTGCACGGGTCCTGCCCTGACCAGCCACGCATTGCTCGGTGCCCTACGATGGAGGAGCAGCAGCAGGAGATAACCATGAGATAACCGTGAGATAACCGTGCTGAGGGTGGGAGAAATGGCAAACGGACCCACCCGGGCTGAAGCACACGGCGGCTGCTGGCAGGAGCGGGGACTCAACGCCAGTGCCACCAGCCTGGTGCTGGGGCTGAGGTTTTGCCCCACCAGCAGGAATCCCTTGCTCAGCAGCTGAGGGCCTCCTGGCCGCCCTGCTCTCCTCACCAGCCCCCTTCAGGGCCCTTTTTATGGGGGTGTGAGCCCCGGCTCTGTGCCGGCAGCTCCCCGCGAGGCTGTGGCTGCTGCAGGGCAGCGATCCTTCTGCGGCACATCCCAGGGGGGCTGCCTCCCCCTGAGGGGGCTGCAGGTAACGGGGCCCGGCCGGGCTCCGCCGCTACCCCCGGCCGCCCTCACGCCCCCCACGTCTCGGAGGGGATCCCACGGGGGGGAGCCGGGGAGCAGCGGGGCGAAGCCGAGCCCCGAGCGGGACCGGGAGCCCCGAGGGGGTCTGAGGGGACCCTGAGGGGTCTCGGGAGGCTCCCCCCGGGCTCAAACAGCGCCGGGCGCCGCGCAGGGACTCACCCAGGTCGTCCATGGTGCCGCCGCCGCTCCCGCCCCGCCGCCGCCGCCCGCTCTCCTCAGCGCCTCGCAACTTTCCCGCCCCGCCCCTGCGCGCCCCCGACGCTGCCTCAGCGCGCGCGCCCGCCGCCGCCCCCTGCCGGCAGGAGCGGGCGCGGCCCCGGCCCCCCTCAGTCCCGCCAGCCCCCTCAGTCCCCTTCAGCCGCCTCAGTCCCCCCTCAGCCCCCCTCAGTCCCCCCTAGCCCCCTCAGCCCCTATCAGTCCCCTCAGTCCCCTCAGCCCCCTCAGTCCCCTTACCCCTCTCAGCCCCTCTCAGTCCCCTGGGTCCCCCTCAGTCCCCCCTAACCCTCCTTAGTCCCCCTCAGCCTCCCTCAGTCCCCTCAGCCCCCCTCAGTCCCCCTCAGACCCCCTCAGCCCCTCTCAGTTCCCCTCAGTTCCCCTCAGTCCCCCCTAACCCTCCTCAGTCCCCCTCACTCTCCTCAGTCCCCCCTCAGCCCCCGTCAGCCCCCCTCAGTCCCCCTCAGCCTCCCGGTTCTCGTTACCGCTGTGGGAGCTGTGGTGAGGGGCCTGAGTGCAGCCCCGCTGCCTGTAGGTGACAGCAGCCCCCAGGGACTCATGCCAAGCCTCACCCCGCACCCAGCACCCCTCAGGAAGCCATGGCCCCGCACAGCTGGGGGACACCGCAAGCAGGAGTAGAAGCTGGCACCCTGTGTGTCACCCCAACACCAGGACCTTGCCTGACACCTCCTCACGGGGCCCTGGGCAAGGTTTAAGGCGCAATGCGGAGGGATTTGTGTGTTTTGTGTACATAAATGTGCTTCCCACACTATGTGAGAGGGGTTGTGCTCAGCATCTGTCGCTGCTTTTCCACGACTGAGCAGCAATAGCTACAGGATGTGACCCCTCAGGTGGGGTGATGTGCACCACCGGCATTATTTGCTGGTACAGAACAGGGGCGGTCAGGATCAGGCCCCCTCCCGCGATCCATGCTTCTTCCAGCAGCAAGTAGCAGGCAGGTCTTGGCTTGGGTTGTACCTCTACCTCTGCATGAATAAAGTTTCCGCTGTGCCCTGTTTGCATTGCAGCCCAGTACGCGATGTTCGTCACCAGCTTCCTACCGGATCCTTTGTGAGTGTGGCAGTGAGTGCAAATCAAAACAACAGCAACAACAAAACCAGCTTTTTTTCTGTCTCAGGGCAAAAATGAACTTCTCATCGGGATGCATGCAGAAGAAACAGGTTGTGTCCAAGCTGCTGAATATAAAGATGAGGAGTCTCTGCCCCTAAAGCTTCACCCTGTGGCTTGAGCACTGCTGTGGAAGGGTGACTGAGGTGGATGGCAGAGCTGTTGTGCAAGGGACGCGACCCTCCACTTGTACAGCTTTTAAACCAAGCCTATTCTCATTGCACTAGTCATAACCAAGTGCTGTTTACACCTGAATTCTTTTTCACACCCTAACATTTCCTACCCAAAATTGGCACCTCCCAACCCTCCTGTGGTTTCCCAGTGAGAAGGGCAGGTTAAAAGCCAAGCTGCTACAACAGCTGCTCAGAGGGGTGGGCTCAAACAAAACCCACCCAATGTTCACCATTCTCCGTCCTTCCTAGTGCCACGTAACTCCTGTTTGCTCCCCATCTACCTGCTCTCTGCCTCTGAAACACTCCTGGACTTGTGAACACCTGCTTGATGCTCAAGCCCCGTGCACGCACAGCTGCAGTTCCCTGGGGACAGCTGCCCCAGCGAGCTCTTCCCCAGCAGAGCAGCAGCCGAGGCTTGCCCAAAGGCAGCTGGTGGGACCGAGGGGGAAGTGATGTGGGAGCAGCTGCAGCCCTCAGAGCTGCTGCTGCTGGGGAATGAAGGCACGTCATGCATCAGAGTATGCGGTGCTTCCTCTTGCATGCTGCCCCGCGACTACAACACGGTATGACTCAACCCTTATCTTTCACAGAAGTTGTGACAAGAAGTTGTTGTTCTCATTCGCAGATGGGAAACAGGGCTGGCAGCTGGAAATAAAGTCAGACAATGAGTCAACGTGAATTTAAGGCCGGACTTTACAACTTCCTGCCTCCACACAGCCCAGGGTGCTTGCTGACGGAATCTTTCTCCTCGTCAAAGCGTAGCTAACCAGCTATGGACCGGCCCCAGAACTCTTCGGGGGGTTTAACCCACTGGCCTCCACACACTTGCCACTCAGAAACTGGAGGGATTAAATCTCCGCCTGCCCACTTGGGGTCAGTAATCTCAGACTGGAGAAATCCAAGCTCGTTTCCTAGGAGGTGTTATGAAAAGCACCAGGCTAAATCTGTGTCAGAGAAGAACAGATGCGAAGCTACAAGACTTGTAAGGCATGTTTAGAGCCTACCTGTGCACTTCGGAGAGTGACTTGAAACTGCAGAGTGAAGAGAATAACTGAACTGCAGTGCGTCCTCTGCACTGTGCCACAGGGACATCCTGCAAGGGGATGTGGCTCTTTCTTTGGGTGGACACGCAAGGAAAATTTGGGCAGAGCCTCAAGCCTGAAGGTTTCCATCAGCTTAGGGCAACAGCAGCACACTTCAACATCATGCTTGGTGGAAGGACCTAGTACAGCAAACAGAGAAAAGGTGACTTCTAGCACAGGGTGGGGGCCATAGCTTTGTGATACTGGGTGAAGGAACCACTCGGGGGAGATTGTAGCAGATGATTCTGTTAGAAGGAAAGAGAATCATTCAAGGAACAGATATGACACTTATCAACTGACCTTGCTTCAATGAACCAAACAAGTACATGAACTGCATTACTCATTGTCTACTACACATGACTTCAGTGCTTATCCCTGTGCCTCATTCTGAGAAAGGGTGACGGCATCCCGCCGCCTCGGGTTTTGATTTCAAATAGATATTGCCAGTACCGGAGTGCAAACAGGGGACAAACGCCATCGAGGAGGTTTCACTGTCATTCTTCGGTCACCGTTGTGTATAACACCCCAGCCCAGCTGACATTACAAATCTGATAAAGAGGGAATATCAATGTCTGCTATTAATTTCCCTACTCCGCCTCGTTATAAACAACCCCCTAACCTGGGGTCAGCCAGGCAGGGTATGCTCACCTGGATGGCACGTGTGGCTGGACGGAGAGCCTCAGAGCTAACTGGCCGCAGTGTAAACCATATGGGATGTGCACAAAGAGACAGGGAGGCTGCTTCCCACTGTGCAGGAGATACGGCCCAGGATGCTGGCGTGTGGTGGTCACGGCTCTCCTCCGCGGGGCAGGGGCTTATTTAACTGATGAGAGAGGGCAGATGTGCATGGGGTCACCCAGAGAGTTTTACACCAAGGCGAGCACCCGCTTTGTGCAGGGCAGAGGAGCTGGAGCTCTTCAGCAAGGAGAAGCCATTTTCTGAAGCTATAGCTACTGCTAAAGGGACTGGAGTACTAGTCCTCGTAGGAAACCATGATAATTTTTCTGTTCTTTCACAGTGAAATTCAGTCTCCGTAGAGACTGTCAAAAATTGCCAATGCCGACTATATTTCAAGTCGTCATGGCGGGGTATTGGGAAAAGTTTTCAATTAGCAATAATCGCGCCTCGGATTAACCTCATTGGCTACGATACTGCCACTGCGCAAAGCTGACGGAATGAGCCCTCCGCCGCCACCCCTCGCCCCGGGGCCGCCTCCGAGCTCACGGCGAGCCCCCACCGCCGCTCCCACTGCCCGTCACGGTGCCCCCCGCCTTCCCCAACATCCCCTGGTGCCCCTCAGTCCCATTCCGGGTGGGGGGCGCCCCATTATCACCCCCGTACCGAGCGGCGGGGCGGCCGCTGGGGTTGCTGGGAAGCGGCATGCAAATTGTGTGACGTCACTTGGCGCGCCCCGCCTTGGCGCGGGATTCCCACGCCCCTCGCGGGTGGAGGCAGGGAACGGAGGCTGAATGGGAACGGGGGGGGGAATGGGATGGAGGCTGAATGGGACGGAGGCTGAGCGGGGACGGAGGCTGAACGGCGATGGAGGCAGAGAGAGGCTGGAGGCTGAATGAGGATAGAAGCTGCACGAATATAGAGGCTGAGTGCTGATGAATAGGGATGGAGGTTACAGCCTCCCCCTACTTTTTTCCTTTCTATTTTTTAACCAGCTGACGGCAGCCTCCGGAGAGGCTCTCAAAAATTGCCAATGCCGACTGTATTTCAAGTCGTCATGGCGGGGTATTGGGAAAAGTTTTCAATCAGCAATAATCGCGCCTCGGATTAACCTCATTGGCTACGATACTGCCACTGCGCAAAGCTGCCGGCCTCTCCTCCCCGCAGCCTCCACCCCGCCGCCGCCCCCCCGCCCAGCTCAGAGCGCGCTCCCGCCACCCCCCGCGCGCCCCCGGCCTGCGCGCCCCCTGCCCCGCCGTGCCCGCGACCCCGGCCCCCGCTTTGGGGAACGGGAGAGGCAGGGGGCAGGGGGGAGGCTGCGGGGCAAGGGAGGCCCGCGGAGGGTGCTGGGAGGGCGGTATGGTAATGAGGGGGGGCCTCGCCCCTTTCCTGGGCAAAAATGGAGAAAATCGGCCGGGTTTTGCCCAAAACCACCAGTTTCCCCTCAAGGGGAGGCGCTTTGCAGAGGACAACACATGAGACCGAGTGTGCTGTTACCCAACGCGTTCAGTGCCCGGTGCAGTGCTGAGGACCCGGGGGGCTCCGTGCCACTCATGTCACCGCTCCCGGTGTCACCTTGGCTCCGCGGGCCAGCAGCAGCCTGCCCAGGCATGGCACAGGGGCTGGCCGAACCTAATGCCAACGAAAAAACTGCACAACCATCACACGGAGTAAGCCCCTCGGTGGTGGAGAGTTGACTGGTGAAAGGGTCCAGGGCTCGGGCTGTGCCCTGGGAGAGGTGCAAGTGGCTGAAAAACTCCAACCACCCCTCACGTCTCATCCACGCCTCCTTCAGGAGCCGTTCAGAGAGTGGTTGTTGCGTGCTGACCTCTGGGGTTTGGTCTGGCCACATTAATCCCACACACTGGACCCGACTGCTGTTATCTGCCCACCCTTGGTGCCGTGGTTTGTTTCTGTATCTTTCACCCACCCTTTTTCCTGTTGTTCCAACTATACCCACCAGGACCCCCAGCCTGGCTCAACCTCGGCCAGCATCGAGTGGAGGCACCAAGGGCACGAGGATGGGGCCGACCTACTGTCCCTGTGTCCCTTCGCTCTCCAACCAGGCACATGTCCCCAGCGAGGTGTCCTTAACCACCCCCAGTGGATTTTCCTTCCATTATTTGCTCAGCCACATTCTGAGGCTAACACCTGCCACGTTAGCAGCAGCGAAAGGAAAACGCAGGCTTCCGTAAGAACACGGACCTACAAAACCTTATTTACTACTTACATCCATCCCAAACCTGATTTTATTCTGTGCTTCCTGAGGGCAGCACGCAGTGTTTGCCAAGGCACACCTTTCAGGAAGGGGGGCGATTATTTTTTTTCCTTGAAGCCTGGGAGTTGTAGTGTTTGCTCGGGCTCGGTGCAAACTACATTTCCCAGCAAACTCCTTGTCCGCAGGCCTGCAGAGGTCGGTCGGGCAGCGCTATGACAGGTAGGTTTCGGGGCATTACTCACCATAAGGTGCTTCTGGCCCTGGCTGTGCGCACCGTGCCCACCACCCCTCTCCCCCCCGTGTCATTGTTACAGAACAGGCTCGGGTGACGTGGCTCTGGATTTCTGCCCTGTAGCAAGCTGTCTGTCCTCTGCCTGTGCTGGCTGCTCTCTTCCTGCGGAGCTTTCGGATGTGTGTTAGGAAACAAACCCCAGCCGTGGGCCCTGGTAGGTAGCTTTACGGAGCTTTGCGTAAGCGTGGCTGGGTTTTGGCTTGCATTGTTTGTTTTTGTTTTGTTTTGTTTTTTAAATCTGAGCGCTTTGATATTGACAGCAGCCTTACGTTTCACAGGAAGCGTTCAGCCCTTTGCAAGTTTCTCTGTCACTCACTGTCACGCTTCAGAGTCTCCCTCAAACGTACGCGCTGCTGTTCTTGCTGCTGTGCCCACTGCTGCCTTCTCTCTCTCCTGGGGGGTCACCCTGTTTTATGTCTCCATTTCATTCCCCCTCTGAACACTTCCTTCTGAGAGATCTTTTGATGATAATGGGGGGAAATGGAGAATTTTCATCAGTTAAAGCAATTTAATCACCATCAAGCTGGCTTAGCAGCCTGCTGGGACCATCACGACAGGACTTATTCTCAAAGCAAGTTACAGTTTATTGGGAAACTTTGTCCCTCCTAATTAATTAATATGGAAAATTAAACCTGTACCGAAGGAAGGCGCAACACTACTCTTGATAAACAACAAAACAAGGCAAAAATCATCATGAACATAATCCTCTGCTTCGATATAAAAAACAATTTGGGACTATAGTGGAAGGCTTTCCAGAATAAGCCTGCACGATTCAGCCCTGATATCAGTCAGCCCTGAAAAACACTGGCATGGCCACTGTGTCTGTACATTGGTGATTTCAGTCTAATTTACTAGGGTATGGTGCCATGGCCCTGAATCCAGGTAGCTCTCCCTGTAATTCAACTGATAATGAAGTGCTGGAGGTTAATTGAGACAAACCTACTCTTTGCCACTAGCATCTATTTAGTATCAAAATACAGCTGAACATGCAGACTTCCAGTGTATTCAGATATTGCTCTACTCACTGTAAGAATTGGTATTTGAGGGAGACCAGGGACTTGAGGCAAAGCAACTCAGACACAGCAGGAGTCTAAAAACCAGCCAGGCTCCGAAGCTCAAGAAGGAGCGAGCTGCCTGCCTAGCAGACAAACATGCTCACTACTTGAAGAGCTTTCTCAGAGCTGCCACAGGTCTCAGGCACGTTTCCAGCAGACAGCCTTTAAGGAACTGTCCCCACGCTGCAACAGCTCAGCTGTGAGGTGCTTGGTGCCCTCCTCAAACTGCCTTTAACACCCTCACACCTTCAGCACCCCTCTGCTACCCTCTGTGAATGGGACGTGGAAACACTGTCCTCACACAGCAGGACTTAACAGTTGCAAAGTAATTCTGATTTGGATAGAAAAAGGAGCAAAGAAAATTTATCAGCAATGTTTTCCAGAGAATCCCAAGAACATACAATCAGGGATATGCTCTCTGCTTCTTTTTTTTTTTTTTTACCTGCCCTGTGTTCTGTTCTTGGCCTTTAGCTCAGCATGTTCTCTGCCAGGAGGTTGCCAGGGAGTTGCAGAGCCACCCGACTCCATCACCTCAGACACCACTCCGTGTCCAGGCCCTCTCCAAACTTAGCTTTCGTGCCAGCCTGTCTTCCCCCGGATCCTGTGGAAGTAGAGGAGCTGCAGCGTTTTGTTTCTAACTCCAAGAAGCTCTTTGTAATGACCGGGGCTGGAATCTCGACTGAATCGGGGATCCCAGATTACCGCTCTGAAGGAGTCGGGCTCTACGCCAGGACCGACAGGCGGCCCATCCAGCACGCAGAGTTTGTTCGTAGCGCCAGCGCCCGGCAGCGGTACTGGGCAAGGAACTTCGTGGGCTGGCCCCAGTTCTCCTCCCACCAGCCCAACACGGCGCACCTGGTGCTGAGAGACTGGGAGAAACTGGGAAAGCTCCACTGGCTGGTGACCCAGAACGTGGACGCCCTTCACACCAAAGCTGGGAGCCAGCGCCTGACAGAACTGCACGGCTGCACACACAGGTACCCCGCAGGGACAGGAGGATGGCTGATGCTCTCGTGTCTCAGTCAGGGTGACCAACGTGTCAGTGCAGTGGTAGCTGCTGAAAAAGGAGGCAAAATGTAAAAGCTCTATGTTAGTGGAGATGGCGTGCTCAAGGGTGGTTTTGTGCTGGGGTGATGAGGATTGTGCACCAGCGCTGCTCACAGAGTGGTGTTTAAGAAACAAACAACTCCCTATTTTTGGAGTTCTGTTTGGGTCGTGCTTAGAACTTATATCAGTCTGAACCTCCCATTTCCTTGCTGCAGTAAATGTCCTCTTAGGGAAGGCAGGGGGATCCTGAGGATGCAAAGAGTGTCCAGGGCTAAGTAGAGAGGGTGGTGCCAGAAATGCACGGGCTGGTCATCTGGAGAGGAGCCATCACAGCCTGCCTGTGGTCACCCAGAACTTCCTGATGAAAAAGCCAAGCCCTAACTGTGAGACGGGATGCACAGGGTTCAAAGTGCTTACCCTGGAGCATCCCTGCAAAGCAACAGCTGGAGGCAGAAAGACAGCTCAGTGACCTGCACTGTCTGTTACATAAATGGGGGCGATGACAACAGACTTTCCAGGCCTTCCAAGGAACAAGTTCCTTAGAGTTTGTTCCTTGTTCTAAGGAATGAGTTCCTTAGAAGCTTCTCTCTCTCTATTATGACTTTGCTCTGCATTTCAGGGTTTTCTGCCTGGGCTGTGGAGATCAAACCTTGCGCTCTGAGCTTCAGGAGCATTTTGAAGCTCTGAACCCTACCTGGAAAGCTGAAGCACTTGGTGTGGCTCCGGATGGGGACGTCTTCCTGACGGATGAGCAGGTGCGCAATTTCCAAGTCCCAGCTTGCAGTAAATGCGGTGGCATCCTGAAGCCCGACGTGACCTTCTTTGGAGACACGGTGAGCCGGGAAAAGGTGGATTTTGTGCACCAACGCCTGGCAGAGTCAGACTCCATGCTGGTGGCAGGATCCTCTATGCAGGTAAGAAGGTCTTCCTCCCACACCGCGTTCCTGTTTCTGTGCTACTCTGCTGGCAACAAGTCCTTGGTCCCCCAAATTAGGGCTGCTGTTTGCAGTCACCACAGCCACTTCAGAGCTTCTTGGTAATTTATTTTTACTGTTGTTGGGATTTAGTTCTACAGTTATCCTGTTTGAGCCTGTAACTCCGCTGCCAGTCTCAGCCATGCTGCTGCAAATAACCCCATTCACACTTCAGACCTCACTCTGCTGCTTCCTCCATCACTGCCTTGTAGGCTCGCGGTTGCCCGTAAAGCCGGGATACCTGACACAATTCAGTTCTGCAAACATCACCACCCCACTTTTTTTTTTTCCATTGAATTTTTTTAGCCTTTTTCCAGCTGTCTAGGCCTCATGGAAAGCTGTGTGCAATACCAGAGTTTAGGACTTCTAATTTCTAATTAAGCTTCTGAAGAAGAGACCAGAACTCTCTGCTTGCTGCTTAGGACTGTCCTTTATATCACACCACATTTTCTCTGTGAACCATATTTTATCTGTAAGATAAGGTGATCTAAAAAACCCTGGTGTTTAACCTGTGAAAGCTTTTGGAGTAGAGTTTGTGTAAGAGATTTTCAAGGAACAGGTTCTATTACATTAAGAAAAACTAAAGCTTTCCAGAAAGGCAGAAAATGAAGGCTTGGCTGATTGCAATTCACTTCAGGATACTGGAGAGAAATTCCTTGAGCTTGCACTTCTTAAGCACATAATCCTTTGCACAGGAATGATTGAAATGCCTTACGCTCATTCTTGTAGTACCTAAACTGGGCCATGTGAGAACCATCAAAGCAGAAGCATTTAAGTACCTATGATAACTAATAAAAACTGCTGCAGAGATTTACTAAAAGACAAGGGCTTTCCCCTTCAATGTATATATTTTCTACAAAAGTGGAAACCCTTCACTGATAAAAAGTCAAAAGCTGTTCTCTTCTGTGCACTCATGAGTGGAGAAACCTCCTACTTGAATTAAGTGCAGTTGCATAACACAGAGTGTACATACAGCCCCGTTTTCCTGCCAACAGCAATTACTTTACTTTCTTTAGACCTATCTGTAGCTCTCCTTTGCCTGTGCTGCCAATAATTCTCTCTGCTGGTATTCCTGCAGGTATACTCTGGTTACAGGTTTGCTCTTGCTGCTCGGGAGAAGCAGCTGCCCATTGCAATCCTTAACATCGGGCCCACAAGGTTAGACCACTTTGCATCCTTAAAACTGAATTCCCGCTGTGGAGAGCTGCTGCCTCTGATTGTTGCACACTGACCCAGCAAACTGAACATCAGCAGCTATCAGGAGTAAGAATATTTCTCCAAGGTGAGTGCCTTCCCTGGTCAGTCGCCTTAAAGTGTAAGAAGATGGGTTTAGGTATCCATTAAAATCTGTGACTGAGATGTACTGACTAAAAAGATGTTCCCACAATGCTCCCATCAAAAATACATCCCCATCAAAGCCTGGCTGCAAATTTTCATCTGTACCTGGTATGCTCTGATGGGCCATTATACTGCTTCCCGTGATCATAAACAGAAAGCATACTCAGTGCAAATGCTCCCGGAAAATTAGGCAAAGGAGACCAGAAAACCTAGCAATGTTGACCTCCAATCCAGTTGTCACAAACAGAAAACTACAGGGGATCGGGGGCATCTGCGGATTCAGAGAATGTGATCAGTGCTGCTACCTTTGCACTCATTTTTCTTTGTAACAAAACAATTCATGAAAGTTTCTCAAATCACCATACTCCTACTGACAATTCAAAAGCTATGTCTGGTTGAATTGATCCAGCTGATCAAAACACTGCTATTTTGAAATGAGAATAACGAAAATGGTCAATTCCATCGATAAAGCAACTTCTTACCTCCCTTCCTACAGGACTTACCATCTCAAAAGTGGAGAAACTTCAATGTCAGGGGTATCTGTGAGATCCTTACGTGTGGCCCCTGATGACACCAGGAGAGGGCAGCAAGCCTCGCGCATGTCGACCTGACCGGTTTGTTTTCTGCATTGACACCCGCTCCACTTAACCAGGAAGGAGAATGATGATGAAAAAATGTCTTTTCTGCCTTACTTTGTCGTTGTAAACAGTGCCTTCTCTTTGCACTCACTGGGGCAGGATAATCAGACATGTGAGAACATAACACTTTTTTTTTTTTTTTAATAGTTGTCCCAGGAGAAGAGTGAGGGGCAGGGAGTTTGACCAAGTAACTTGAGGTAGAATAGTAGAGGAGAGCAATGTGGAACACCACAGTATCAGCTGGAGGATCCGTTGCTATTAGTGGGCAAACGTGGGGCGTGCTAAAGAGGGTAAGGACGCAAAGGGATTTGCTGTTGCATTTTAAAAAAAGTGGCTAAGAAGAGAAGCTGAACAAGAATACTGCTCTTGTAAGAAACGATTTGAAAGCACAGACTACAAGGTTGACATCTTTGAGCAAAAAGGGGAAGTCAGCACTTCTCTCAACTGTCAGCTGACCAGTTGAACTACTTACTGTCCAAATGCTTTAAAAATGGAATATTGTTGAGATGCCAGAGGATTTACTTTAAGCTAATATCTGACCAGAGCTGCTTTCAGTATGGCTGCTACCTTTTCTAGAATGCATTTTTTAGAGATGTTATTTAATTAATGAATAACTAAGTAGTGAATTAAAATTGTTTACATGACTGATACTATTTGCATTGCAATTTCCTCTCCCTCCTGTGATTTATTTAAGTACAGTCTCAATAGCCAGTTTAGATTCATTTTTTCCATTGCAAAAATGCAGGATGTAATTACTAACAGTTGATGAATTGAGAGAGAGAGATGCAATTAAATCTGCACAATAGGTTTCCCTCAGGACTGAGCTCAAGCTATTCACAGATGTGATTTTGCACACTCCTAACAGATCTGTCACTACTGGGTAGCCATGTTTTGGTAATCCTTAGGGTGGTAGCTTAACATATATTATAACATATGTGGGGAATCTTGCCCAGACTGGAACATCACATTTTTCACCCAACCTTCCATATGAATCTACCACTCCCCTCATGGCTATGAGGGAGTGTAATTGCTGTTCCAAACACCCCAAACCTACTCCTCACATCACATGTCCTATACTAACGATTTTGACAAGAACTTTTTTGGAAGAAAGAGTGCCAGAGTCATTTACTAAAAGGGCAATACCAAAGCAAGGAGATCTGGCCACAGGATGAAAAATTCTTGGTTTTGTTGTTGCCGTTTTCAGGAGCAAGTAAAATACAGAATCAAAGGGATACTCGAGGACCCAATTCTGCAGAAGGTGGAGGAAATTAGATACTTAACATGGTTCAAGACTTAGCTATAATGGGTCTTAGGAGACGCTGCTTCACTTCAATGCCATGTGAGGTAAGTTCAGGACCCCTACCTGCATTCTGCTCCCTTTTAATGGTGATCCTACTTGCCAGTGATTTAGAAATCTGCTGTTTGGTAGTGAAGAAAGCTCATAGATGTCAGTCATCTTTTACATAGTACAGCTGTTCTGCTAATCAAAGCTTTTGCAGAAACCATAGCTAAGGCATAGCAGAGCCTCCACACGCAACCAGGACACTTGCACAGCGTTTACTCGTTTAGGTTTTTCATACTAGAAGAGACATTTATGCCTCTTTAGCAGAGGAACTGGGGCCAGGTTTTTCATCATCCATGTCATCTTCAGCACCACCTTGAAATGTGGAAGTTATAGTTGTGTTAAAAACGGAGGCTGCCGGTTTGGTGCTATTAGAGCCAGCATTTTGAGGAGGAGGCGTGGGAGCACTGCCAGGAAGTCTGAAAGAAGAAAACGTCTGCAGTGAAGACTGGGCATTACCAATGTGACAGGTGACTAAACCTGCTACGCCCATTCCTGCCTCCAATTCAGCAGCTGAGCACATGGGAGTCAGGGCGTCTCTTCAGCATCACTGATAAAAGCATCGCTACCCTGACCCTACACGAATTACCCTGTATATTGCACTATATGCTTTTAAGTCACTAGGGACAGTGACTTACAGTAAATGATAAACATTTACAGTAAATTTCCCGTGCATGGTTTATTACTATATAGTAGTGAGCACATATATATAACAAGCATATGAGGCTGAGACAAAGTTGTTCCTTTTTTTCTACCCAGCTGATCCAGCACTACTAAAATTGACTACTTCTACAGCAGGATCAGAACACTTAATCTCCTAATGTGTTCCCCCACCACCACTGGGAAATAAGATTGCTCAACTGAGAAATGCCACAGCAAGCCTAAAGTTCCAAACCAAAAGCCAATTCTGCACCACTCTAACACTGATTGACACCTTCCCCTGTCACTCCTTTGGCACTCTGTGTGTAGGAAGAAGCAAGGCAGAGAGATAACGGCTATCAGAAGCTGACTATGCCATTTCAGGTAGCTAGCAAAGACCTATCTTGAGAAATCTCTCAGCTTCTCAAGTTTCCAGCCTGGATATAGTTATAGAAATCCCCAGGGTTGAGCAGTATAGGACACAAATCAACCACCGGCTGAAACTAACAGAATAAGAGTGTTACAGAGCCTGAGGAATGATCTCTTTCCCTATTACCATGGGGAAACACAGATCCTTCCTAGCTACCTTGTCTGGTTTAAGCCAGCCTTGATCATCCCCTGCGTGATTCAGTGCTCTCCTACCTTTTCTGGTTCACTGTTGCTATGCCATTCCACCAGAATTTCAGATCAGGGCTTGAAACTGTAGTTCTGTCCACCTGTGGTTGGTAAAAGCACACATTAGACAACAGCACAAGGACAGTTTTGTGTGTTTTTTTGTTGTTTTTTTTTTTTTTTTTTTTTTTTTTCCAATGAACTTAGCTGAATCAACAACTCGTACTCTTTCTTACAGCTGTTCCTAACACAACAGGTTCCTGAGGTTTGGCTAGAGGAGCTGTGAGTGCCTTACAATGGATGCTTCTGCCCTTCCTATGAAAGGGGGGCTGGAGTTACCCAGAGCAAACAAAAGCTACTTCATATTTGGCAAGCCTTGCCTTCAGTTCTGGGCAAACCCTCAGAGCAAACTTTGTAATAGAGTTCTGCAGGATGAGAGTTGTCTCACAAACTGCACTCTGGTGAAGGAGCAGCACCCAGGAGACAGCCTGGAGGAGTGTGCCTGATGGGAATGGTGTAAGCACAGCCTCCCACCTCCTACAGTCAGAGTGCTCCTACTGACAAACCTGCTGATTCGTGAGTTTTGGAAAAGGACCAAAGACCCTGGGCATTGTGATCTTGGGAGGTTCAGGAGCCTTGGAGCGCAAGGGGCTAAATCCACCACCTAGAGTGTGCATCTTTCCCCATGAGTGCCTTGTATGTCGTCCTTTCCTAGTCTTTGCACCTGTGTGGAGAAAAAAAATATTTCAAATCAGTACCAAGTTACTGGTTTCCTCAGTCTATTCATTCAAAACCCAGTGCTTGGGCAGGACAGATGGAGTTTTCCTCTCACATAACCTGTCCTAGGGCAGCCCCAGGTAAATAGCAACTGAAAGCAACCATCCTGGGAGGCTTTCTGGTGCCTATGGGAAAGGAAAACACCTGAGGTTAGTGTTTCTTGTCATGACACCCTGCACAGTGCAGGGGTTTTGAGATCTAAATTAACTTAGCCTTAACAGCTGTGGTTTTAGATTACATAAAATATAATTGTAGCAAGAGAATAAATTTACAATAGAGGACTTTGCTTCTCCAGTCCTACTGGTCTGGCCATTTTCATCACTGATATATATTCACATATAATACATGTGAAAAAGCCTTTCAGATGCCAGATTTCTCCTGGCTGATGCTTTCTTTCTGAAAAGGTCCGGAATTTCTGATATGTGGGCTGTTAAATAGCTTTAATCTTTCTGGTTAAAGTTAAAAAAAAAAATCTGGATGATGTTTTGGGCATAATAACACAAAGAAGCCCATTAGTCCTTCTCCTCCTATCATATTGCTTCTGTGAGATTTTAAGTGGAAGAGTCCCCAGTGGGAGCTGCACAGCTGAGTGGTCTGTCACCTGTGCACCCAAGTCCTGGTAGATACAGGACGCAGATGGACAATAAGAAATTCATACCTGCTCACACTGACAATTGGCCAGGCAGGTAACAATAAGGCTAAAAATAAAAGAGGAGGATTATAAAAAGCATTTTGTGTTAAAAGGTCTCACAGTGTACAGCACGGCTCCTGCAAACTAGAGGCAAGCAGCTTTGAATGAATGACCCAAGCGAGCTGCTAGCCCTTGCCAAGACCCTGACAACATATGCAGCTTCAGCACATGCAAATCAGAAACAGTGCATTTTTGCTAATATGAGAGCTCTTCTGGGACATTCTGCTGCTCCTTTATCAGAAGAATCTTCCAAGAAAAAAAAAAAAAGGTATAAAAAGACAGACACATGCTGCATCCAAATGTCCAGCGTGGTCCTTGGCAAGGGCTAAGGAGAAGAAATCCAACTGGACTTTGTAATTGTAAAAACCTACAACAACTCAGAGTTCACAGTCTGACACAAACCACTGCTGGTGGGAAGCGATGCTTGGTTCCTTAATCAAGCAGGTGGCATCTGACAAAAATCAGATTACAACCCTCCCGTTTAGCACTTGGCAAGACAGAGCTTGCTGGGTGTAATGAGGGACTCCTGTGTCTGTGCACAGAACTGGCTGTGGCTGCAGCAAGGCTCCTCGGCTGCCTGTGCAATTACTGCTTCTGCAATAAAGCAGCTGTACCTGCAGGTAAGGAAAGCCAGAGATTACGGCTGCCTTCTCACTAAGATGAGTCCCTTTGTTGTTTGGGGAAAACAGCACTGGAGCTGAGACAAGAAGCAAATGCTTTTTGATGTGTTTTCACAGCTTAGCATGAAGGGGAATAATAACCTCCATTTACTGAGCTGCACACAGCCAAATGGGTTGAAGACAGTTCCTAAAGCTCTGCCAGATTTATGGTGATTGGACCTTTCAGTCAGAGGGAAACTTGGAGCTGTGAATAGCTGATCAAAGAGGAAAGCTTGTTTTAAAGGGGGTGATGAAACATGGAGCTTGCAGCTCATAAGAACCACCCAAAAAAAAAACAAAAAAAAAAAACAGGAAATAAGTTTCAGTTATGCCCTGCAAAATGGAAGATAAATCAGGTGTCTTGACAAGCAAGTGAATATATGCCTCTCCTACAGAAACTTGCAGCAAATGACTTCAGTTTGGGTGCTGATAGAAAAGGGGCATCCATCGATACTGTATCCAGCTGCAAAACAGCAGATCTGGGGTAGTAGAAAGACCACAGAGACACCTTTCTGGTGTCTCTGAATAATTCATGAGAACTTTTCATGAATTCATAAGAAAATTCATGAATGAATGAGATAGTAGATTAGTATCACTATTCTCTGAGATCTTTCCTGAATGACCAGAAACAAAACTGCGACAGAAAGGTGAAAAGCAGAGTCAAGCTAGCCAGGGTTTAAAACCAGTGCTCCAGACACAGATGATACCTGCAAGTCTGTGTGCAGACCCCAGTTCTCTCCCTTCCCACTACGGAAAGATACCTAATTACCACATCTGTGCTTTTCCTTCTGCATCACTAAGTATACAGTGGCAGGTAAGAAGAAAAGCTGAGCCTGAGAGGAAGAGTAACAGTACAAGTGTCTAGTATTGGTCTCCAGACACAAATGGAAACTGAAGCAGTCATTACCCTGAGCATAGTTGTTTACTCTCTTCATGTCTCGTCTCAGCTGGCATACTTTCTCTCTCATCTCTGCAATGTCCATGTAGTTAGAGTAATTCAATTCTCCCTGCAGAGTCCAAAAAATCTTGGCCTAGAAAACAACAATAGAGAAGACAAAGATAAGACACTGAGAGTTCACTTCTGCACCATAAACCCACACAGGCACCATCCCTCCAGCATATCACATGCCAGCTCTGTAGAGCTTCAGAGCTTCCACGCACAGCAAGCACAGGAATATTTTATTTCAGTTTCTGCTTGTGCTCCTGGAACAGAAGCACAGACTGGCATGGCAAAAGATGTTCATATATTCTTTGTTTTCCCCATCAACTGGCAATAAGTCAGTCTGAGCAACCCCTGGCCTGCTGTTACTCTGCTTTCCACAGTGTTCCTCCAAGCCCTAAAGAGTAACTTTGCACAGCCCTCTCCAAGCCCCGCCATCACTTCTGCCATTGCCTAGGGCCTGGCACTTCACGCTATGTGACAAGATCCCCTATACAAGGGCTTGCCTGGGGGGCTGTTAAATCTGCCGTTAGACCTTCTGCACCACCAAAAGTGCGTAAATAAGAAACATGACCAAGGGTCCAAACGTAAGCGTAGGCTGACAGAAATGTGTATGGGGTAAGAGAGACATGGAATGATTTGGCACTCCCATCTATCCACTGAAAGTATCTAGGGAACGCTAGAATGGCCCAGCAGCAGATGTACTACCCACCTCAAACCTTGAGTTACTACTACAGGGAAAGACTTATACTAAGTTTCTGAAATGCTTCTGACTGCAGCTCAGCTCTCTTCCCAGCTCGGGATGGTACAGCTCAAAAGCACAGCTCTTTACATAGCGATAGTATTTTACTTTTGCCTCTACAATGGGTTTTATTTATCCCTACAAAGGGATTTCAGTTACGCTTAGAACCTTTACAAACAATGAGCTCAGAATCAAAACTAGCATGTGAGGACAACAGACCTTATCTTGCACTTCCAGCCCTAGAAATGATTCATCCTAGCAGTACGATGGAAACACATCCACCAGCCTCCAGATTTCCACAGAAGACCCCAGAGAGCTCAATGTTTCCAGAAAACCCATGAACCTGAACACCTGAAGAAAACCAGGATATGAGTATTGGCACAACACGGCCTATCTGGCTATGAGACTTGCACACTCAATTTTTATTTTATTAAAAAAAGAAGTGATTCACCCTCCTATCCCATTATCATCCTGATAGCCTCCTACGAGGAGGCCGCAAGTACCTTTATGTAGGAGAACAAGCCAGCTTCTTCCTTCTCCACCTGTTTCTGCTTCCTCAAAGCCCTCTCACAGACCCGCGGGTTCTGCTCCATGGCCGCGTACAGCTCCTGCAGGCACTGCCGCGTGTAGGACACGGACTGCTCCTCAAAGTCCTCTGGGGAAATCTGCCTGCAGAAGGTGATGCTGAGGGGGTACTCGTTGTCAAACTCGTCCAGGGTCTCCATCCTCTACCTGGGCAGGGAGGACAGGCGGGCTGCACACTCTCCTCATGCTGAGGGACGCAGCTGAGCTGTTTTTGGCTGAGGAGCCAGGGCTCCCTGCCACAACCTGGGGCAGCCCCGGGAGCTCACCCGCCCCCTCCGGCCGCCCCCACCGGGGCTCCGTCCCGGCACCGTCCCTCAGGGCCGCCCCTTCCCCACAGCTACAGCCCCGCGGGCATGGAACGGCCAAACGCCTCGGGCCGTGCCCCGAGGGACGGGAGCCCGGAGGAGCAGCGGCGGGGCTGGGGGCGCCGGGGGGAGCCGCGCCGCCGCCGTTCCCCGCTCGCCCGGGGGCTGGGGGGGCGCCGTGAGGGGACGAGGCGGCACCGGGACTCGAACCCCGGTCCCTGAGGTGCTCCCCGAGGGGCGGGGCGGGGCCGGGGCGGGGCGCACCTGCTCGCAGCCTCCCGCCCGCTCCCTCCCCACCTCCTCCAGGCCCCGCCCCCGCCGCTGCTCGGAGCCAATCAAAGAACGCGGTGACGGGGGAGGCGGGAACACCGCGCGCGCCACAATGACCCGCTGGCGGAGGGGGCGGGGCCTCCCCTTCCCCCTCCCTCCTCCTCCCCTACCCGCCCCCACCGAACCCGGTCGCGCGCGCGGCCGTTAACGGCCGCCGGGGGCGCGCGCCGCGCTGAGGCGCTGAGGCGAGGCAGAGGCGCGGGGGCGGCGTTGCTTTGTGTCAGCCCGGCTTTATTATATGTACACGGCGCCCGCTCGCTCGCTGCCAGCCCTCAGGAGGACTTGCAGTACTTGTCCGTGTCCAGCCGGTAGTGGCCCGGGTTGTAGGGCGCCTTGGCGAAGCACATGGCGGCCGTGCGGTCACAGTTGCAGATGAACATCTCGCACTCGTCGTTGGTGCCTGAGGGAGGGAGCGGGGACGGTCAGAGCCTCAGAGCCACCGCCCGCATCCCCTCAGCCCCCCCATCCCGCCTCACCGCCGCCATGTCGGGCGTGAGGCGCTCCCACAGGAGGTGTGGGGGCTCCTCCGTGTCAGTCCTGCCCTCCCTCAGCTCTGCCTGGCGGCCTGCTGCCTGCTTCTCACCGTGCAGGAGCCATAAAAGCTCGGCCGTGGCATTAGAGACACATAACAGAGCTGCACAGCGCTCCCCAGTCATCCCACTGCCCCCACGGCCTCGTGTGGGAGCTCAGGGCCTCATCCCCCTGAGGAGAGGACGGGTCCCCACGTGCACTACCTCACGCCCTGACCCTTTTGGGCCGCCTCGGAGGCAACCACAGCAAGGGCCTTGTGCTGGCCTCCCTGCCACAGAAACACTCGGTTCACACAGCCCCGACCCCAGCTGCAGCCGAAGTGCCGAGCAAAGCAGAGTGAGACGGAGGAGGACGTACTGCTGCACGTGATCTCCTCGCTGGAGCAGCTGAACTTGTACGTCTCTGTGTAGGGGTTGTCCACTAAGAAGGTGCATGCTGACAGCTTCTTTGCCTGAGAGTAGCAGTTATCGTGTGCTTGACAGCACCTGGAAGACAAGGAGGAAGAGGTCAGAAAACATCAGAAATGCAAGCTCAGCTGACCTGTGAGACATGTAAATATGCTAGTGTTTACAAATACGCTTTGACAAGGCGCTGAACAAAAAAAACCTCAAGATACTCAGTGATAAGAGGGAGAGGACACAAAGGACCTCAAAGGGACACAGAATCACAGAATATCCTGTGCTGGAAGGGACCCACAAGGATCATTGAGTTCAGCTCCTCCTCTGCCAGCTACTGTTCCAAGTACACGTGTGTTTACAGCAGCCTGGCAGCTGAGAAGCTAACAGCTGGCACAATTCGCTGCACCTTGGCTATCGGTCTAATGTGAGCTCCAAACTGGCAAGCTACTTCTTAGCATTTTGCTGCTTAGCCCTGAGAGGTCGATGGTCAGGCACTGGGTAGTGGGCTCAGAACTGCTGTCTGGGCTGCCAGCACAGCACTGCTGGGAAAACAAAACAAAACAAAACAAAACAAAACAAAACACAAAGGTGCTGGAATGAATGGAACATAGCTGCCACAGAAGGAGAAAGTAGAATGCATTGCTTGGATTATATTTTATCCTAGTAATAAGACATTCAGGTATGATACTACACAACCTTTTTTCCCTGAACCAGTCTTTGGGGGAACACTTTATCCATAGCAGCCAGAGAGTTTTGTGAGCATTTTTTTATATACAGGGCAAGATAAGAAGAAGCAGGCATGCATAAATGAGAAAGTGCAAGCTCGGAAAGATATTTGTAAAAGCAGAGTTGTACAAACTTGTCGAGTTCATCCACTGGTGTTCCACTGCCTCCCAAGCCACAGTAGCAGCCGTAGCCATCATACTGAAGCAGGGGGTGGCTGCCCGGGATGGTGCATTGGATCATGCTGCGCAGCTGCCACACTGCGCGAGGTGAGACATCAGCGCTGGCAGCACCCACTGAGGAGAAGCACAACGGTTAGAGTTAGGCATGGTATTACCAGTCACGGGCACGCCGAGAGGGATGAGTGCGACCTACGCACCCGACAGCAGGAAAAGCAGGGCAAGGGACTTCATTCTTGCAGATCTTGACAATGGGACTGGTCCTAAAGAAAATGCAGCTCTTTATACTACAAACTCACCTTGAGAACTGATGTCAGCAAGCCAGTATTTGTGTTACTGAATGCAGATTTCTTCCATCAGGGGCTGCAGACGGCAGCTTGTGACATGACCGGGTGAAGGCCAGTGGAGTTCAAACTCTGGAAGCCAGGAGGGTAAATATTTGCTTTCTAGGATTTCTGCAATTAAATTATTTTAATGGTCATATTAGAAGACTGCCTGAAAGAGCTGGACATTTTTAAGGGCTCTCTACTAAAAAAATATAGCAATGTGGAAGTTATGCTGGAAAATACTGGCACTAACAGTTACTAATACTTGTATATTCTTTCTATGCTATCCCACTTATCATTATTCCTATATCTCTGCGTTGATTCACCTGGCCTAATTCAGGGAACGAGATAACACATTGTTCACTTATCCCCATTGACCCTTGGCATGAGCAGAAAAAAAAATAATTAATTAATTTTAAAAAGTCTAGTTTTAACTTTCTCCATATAGGAAAAAGAAGTACTGCTAGGCAAGAACCAGGAGCCAAGCAACGTGGAAATCCTCTGAAATTTCTTAGGAGAAGCAGCAAAGCAAACAACTACAACAAAGGAAAGTGTGAACACAAGGAGATGGTAACACATCGGTGGTGGGATGACTGTAGGAAATATTAACTGAAATATTCAGCAGGATTTTCCCTGAGGCTTCAGAAATGCAGAGGACCAAGAATAAGAAGGAATGTTGGAGTGCAGGGACAGACATGGTGTTATCTGGTCAAGGTGTGTGTTACCACATCACCAGGTACACGGCAAAACCTAGCAGAGCTGGGTGAAACAGGAGAATGCTCCAGGCAATCATGTTTTGATGGCATACGCTGCCATCAGGCTCCTGAAATCACCATCATGTTTTGTGTGTTTAGACTCACCATCTTCAGAGCAGCTACACTGCAGCCTTTTGGAAACAATGAGCATGCTGGCTGTGCAGTTTCTTCCCGTTATCTATTCTGCTTTCCATCCATCAAAATCTGCCCGATAAATGTAGTCTTCCTTTTAATACATGTACATTGCTTGTCCAGAAGAAACTACCCATTCTTCCTCTGAGATAGAACCTCTGTTCCTCAAGTTAAGCAAAATTAATTTTTATACTAGCTAGTCTGTAGATTTAACTAAGTATATGGGGATAAAATAGTTTCCCTCCAGGTTGTGTGCCTTTGGCCAGCCTTACTCCATTTCACACCCATCGCGAGGTGAATGGTAGCATTGCAAATGGAAATAACTAGTGATTAGCTGGTGATAGCCCGCTGATTTCAGATACAAGCAGGTGGCACAGTACACATTCTCCTGGCAAAGCCAACGTTACCTGGCTTAAACAAGGACTTGTGGCTTACGTGACTTCAGAGGAGTTACGCCAGAAATGACCTGTGCTTAGAAGTTTCAAGGCACACAGTGTTCTGCAGCTCAGAGACAGCAGTTTCTCACCAAAGCAGAGCCCATCTAGGCCCTTTGGTTCTCTGCACCAAGGCACGAGGTGAGTTGGATCCAAAAAAGGGTAAGAAAAGTTTTTGCAGTCAGCCAGGAGTCCAAAATACTGCACTCGTATTCAGACCCCGGAGCCTGTAATGCTGCCAAGGCTACAGGTTTGGCATTTTTACACACTCGAGATATTAATTGTAGGCTATTCCCTTGATAGTAAGAGTCTGCTTTCATTTCTAAAGCATGAATCAAGTTTTAAGAGTAAGGAAAGAGAAAACAGCCTAAAATCCAGAGTGCTTATTCAGGAAATGTAGGGTTCAGCACCCTTCAGTAGGATCAAATGCATGTTTCTGTAAGCGATGGCAAGGACATCTTCCCCTTCAGAGTCCCTGAAACTACATCAGGGTGCCCACAGCACCCAGGGTGCTGACACATCCCTAGGCCATCTAGCTGAAGCTAGGCCTGCTGATGAGTGACCAGAACCATTCTGACTTTTTTGATCTCTCACAAGCTCTCTGATGCCCCAAAATTCCCCACTCACAGGTTAGCTAAGGCCAAACAGGTAGTGGGATATAGACTCAGGATTCCTGTGTCCTAATGATGAGAACATCAAAGAAACATTAAAGACTGATGTAGAAAAAGTCGGTGGCCCCATTTATTTAGAAAAAAGGATTTAATCTTTTACCCACAGATCAATCTGCTGACTTTCCCTTCAATATCCATTTAAGTGACATTCTCATTCTCCCTTGGCTACCTTTCCCTATTTTAATGTTTTATTTCTCTTCTACCAATGAACCTTAGGTTCCTTCTGTGTCTCCTTCTTCCCCATTTCTCAGTCTCTCATTTATTATTGATGTTGCCAAGAAAACCTCTACTAAACTGGCCTTTTAAGTCACAAAAATGCTGTCATATTTTGGATTTCATAATCTGATTTCAACAAAAGGACCACCCAGAGTGGGAAAGCGAGCATGTGAGCAGCACAAGAGTGTGTTATGAGAAAACTCCCAGAAGGGTACAGATTTTTCCACCAAAGCTATTTTTGGCTTCCCCAACCTGTACAATATACAAAGCTGCTGGTGCTCAGTTCAATTCTGAGGACACCTCAATTTGCAACTCATTCTTAAATTTACAGGCTCGAGCCTTACGTCATTTCTGAGAATTCTCTGTGATTAAGACCTGCTAGAACAGGTCTGTTACACTGCTGGAATTCACCATCTCTTGTAGTGTTACCTACTAAGGAATTCTCTTCCTATGTCTTCATTTTATTTTCTTAGATCTAGCCTCCTTGGCTCACCATAGTCAATGAATCCAAAGAGTATCTGAGCCAACCTTCCAAGCACCAGTGTCTCCTCCCTTCTCAAGCCTATAAATATCTGCACAAAACCTCTGTAATGTAAAGAAGAGGCACAATCTCTGCTAAACCCGGATCCACCTCACATTATAAACAGCCACTGCCAAAGGCTGGGAGCAGAACACACAGTCAGAGCCCTGGGGCTTTTATCCTAATGGCAGGATGCGCCTCCTGCCAGCTCCCAGTTCACCTGCAGTCTCCTCCACTGGAAAAATCTCCCACGCCCAAATAACGAGAGAGGACAGTTTTCAAATAATTTATTAGGAATTTAAAACTGAAATCTGGAAAAAGGGTTACAGGTGTGGAGAGAACAAACATTGGAGTGTAATAACTTACTGGCTTAAAAACACAGCTTTATTATTTTTTTAAAAAAATGCCCACCCTGAAACCGGAGCCCCAGCCTCCAGGCAGTGGCAGCACTGGCCAGAGAGTGAATCGCAGCCCAGCAGCAGCACAGCTGGCCTGGGATGTCTGGAGGGGGCACGGAAGCAGTTCAGCGCGTATACCAAGAGGGAGGAAAGCGCTGGCCGCAGACCCAAATTTGAAGTATATAGAATAAAAATAAACCCAATAAAATGCAGCTCTTCTTTACTTAGGAAATATTTAAAAAAACAGACATACAGACTCTTGTCTCAGTAACAAAAATTATTGCTTTGTGTTTTCAGTACTGATCTGTTAAGTACCCTCTTACCTAAACAGAACTCTCCAAACACATCGCCCACGTCAGGACAAGCTCCAGCACACGGGGAGGGGAGGGATGGGAGAGAAGAGCCCTGTGGGCACGGCGGCCCTCCCGGTCCTGTCCTCAAAGCCCCTCTCCCTTACGGGGGCTCAGTTTGGGGGAAGAGAGGGAATGATTTTTAAAACTTAAGATGAAGCTGTTATTTCCCTGGGAAAAGAGTTTGGCTGCATCTTAATAAAAGGCTTAATCACCCCCCTTAACAAGGTCTTTGGTTCACTGAAATCCAGACCCAAACCTGCCCCGTATGCTCCTGCGGGAGGCTTCCCCGGGCACCTGGTGCCAAGGGAAGCCCCGGCAGGTTGTGGAGAAGGGACCAGACCACCTCCGCACGGGACAACGGACAAATTCCCACAGTCTTCAGAACACAAGAGTAAAGCAAATGGGAAGCTGCGATTCTATAATTCATATAATCCCTGAGAAGCCCTTAACCCGCCCCCAAATCACCACCCTAATGCTTTTCTCCCCGTTAACGCCTCCCCAACCCAGCGCCCTGCCCTTCAGAGAACGACCACCCGCATCTCCCCCCAACCTGCCTGCCTCCCCTTTCCGATACCCTCGCCTCCGGAGGAGGAGGATCCCTTTCCCAGGAAATCTTGACGCAAGCGATAAGTGTTTGGAGAGTGGATTCCTTCCAAAGTAACCCAGACAAACAGTGGCGGCAAAGCCCTTTACCTAAAGCCAAACCAGAGGCTGGCACTGCGGAGCCCAGCGATGGAGTCTGTACATCGAGCGATTGGAAGCAGCTTTGACCCGCTCAGCAAAACAGCCGGTGGCCGGTACGTTTCACCCCCGCCCCCACCCCCCCTTTCGTCTCATCAGAGGTCTTAAAATCTTACAGTAAAAGGTGTACAAAAAAAGAACGGAGTCCTGTCAGGATTCTGCTGGAGAGTATTGCTCACACTGCGGCACCAAGTCCAGGACCTGGAGCTGCTCCTCGGAGCCAGGCTGCACGTGGCAGCCAGGTTCAGCTCGCGATATTTACATATTATACAGGAGGAAAAAGAAAATCCCACGTAAAACTAAACCTAGGAAAACAAAAAAAAAAATCTTTCAGCTGTAAGATAGTGTTTTTCACTTAGCAAAATATACATTTGTTTTGTTCCATAGCGATGTCCAACGTTTTCGGATCCTTGGAGTTTCACACTTTTCAAAGCCTCACATTTACAAAACAGAAACAATTAAAAACAGTTTCTTTAAAAAAAATAGAAATACATCAGTTCCTCTCATCCTCTGCTCTCTCTGCGTCTCGTTCTTTCCTTCAGAACTGCATTCTTGTTACATACCGTGCTTTAAAAACACTGACGACAACAACAACAGAGTTGAAAATATTCAAAACAGTTTCAAAGCCAAATAAAAATACTCCTCAATAAAAACTACCTAACACAATCACAAAGCCAATTCATAAAATATGTCTACTAGCTCAGGAAAGAGCAAACAACAAAAAGAAGGGGGAGCCCCAAAAAAGATAAAAAAATAAAATAAAAAAATAAAACTAACAGCTAATAAAATAAATAAAAGAAGAACCGGTGGGCTGGGGGCAGGGGAGGGGGAAGCGTAAACCGTCGGTGGTTAGTAAGAAAGCGAGATGATCTCCTCGGGTTCAGTCCAGTGTGGTCTGCTCAAAGGGAGAGATCAGGGCAGGGCGGCAGGAGCCTGGCAGCCGGCCGGCAGTGTGCAGTTTGACTCGAGAAAAAGGTAACCGTGGCTCATCCCCCGAGGCTCACCAGATCCTCCAGCCGCTGTCCTCGGTTAGGTCACTGGGGAATCTGCGGGACACAGCAGGGGGAGGAAGGGACAGGATCTAGAACAACCAACGGCTTTCCTCTCGGGGCTTTCTCCCAGGGTTACCCGGCAGGAATAACTCAGCAGCCAGACCTGCCCCGACACGGGCTTGCCCCGCACCTCGCTGGCACGGCAACGGGGCCCAGCAGAGCTGCTTCCCTCTGTAACAGCACCAACAAGGCTCCACACGCCGTGCAGCCGGCCTGCCCCGACCTGCGGAGCTCCTGGCTGCGGGGAGGCTGCAGCCAGGCAGGGTCCAGCCACAGCTCCAGCACCCAGCTCAGTGCCCAGCCAGGCTCCGGGGGCCTTGTCCGGACACCCTTCCCTGCCAGCTGTTCCCTCCTTTAAAAAAAATAACTTTTTTTTTTTTTTTTTTAACTTTTTAAGCCAACAAACTTCAGCCGTGTTCACAGACCAGACGCCATCCACCAGCTCCCTCCCAGGCCCAGCTGAGGACCAGAATCAGAACTGATCACACCCAGATTGCCCTCTGCCCTTCTCCCAGACAGGAGAGGAAAGCCCTGCCCTGCAGAGACGCGGTCTCAGCAGCAGTGAGAACAACCAGCCACATGGGCAGGCTCCCCCTGCCAGCCAGGTGAGCCAGGCTTGTCTCAGGATCACCACGGGGTCATGATTCTGGCCAAGCCTGCAGACCTCTCCTCCTCCTGTCAGTGCTCTCATCTCCCCCCCTCTGTGCCCAGACACCAAGCGATCCCTCCACAATGCTCCCAGCCCGAGGAGCAGGAAACCAACCCCTGTGTGCAACAGAGCCCTGGGCTGGCCACAGGACTCCCTGCGTGGGCTGGGTCAGGCCAGCGAGCCTCCCCGCAGCCTCCACAGCCCCTGCTGGGAGCCCAAGCTCAGAATTTCACACTTCTCTAACTACCCGGGCCTGTTTGAAGCTCTCTTACCTCCTGCCTCCTTGGTCCCCAGCTTCAGTGATACCCATTGGTAAAAGCTGTTGCAATCAAGGGACCCTGCGAGGAAAGAGTTAAAACCCCCTGTTAAGCAAACAAAAGAGAAGTGAAGAAAATTACTACCAAAACATATTCAGTCACGGTTCAGATGCTGGGAGAGCAGTTCCAGTTGCAGGTGCCAGGACTAAAGGAGCCCAGCAACCCGCAGGACACTGCGTCAGGGCCAAGATGAGCTTTGGGAACATCTGGGCCAGGTAGGGGGAAGGTCTGGAGATCAGGACCTTGAGTTGTGGCTGGAGAGAGCCAGCGGAGCCCAGGGAAGCAGCAGGCTCCCAGCGGTGGCATTTCCCGACCAGAAAGTTGTCTGCCCTCCCCCTGCTCACCTCCATCACCGCGTGGAGATGCAGCCCCCTCCCCTGCCCCCGCCACCACCCTCCCCCTGCGCAGAGCCCACCAGGGAACACTCACCCCTAGGCTGTGGCCAAAGCCGGTGCTCGGGGCCGGGCTGGCAGCGCTGATGTAGCTGCTGACCCCTGAGTCCTGGTTGGCGGCTCCGTAAAGCTCCGCCATCGGCCCGGGGCTGGTGGTGCCCAGAAATCCGCCGGTGCGACTGGGGGTGGAACCTGGGGGAGGCAGCAAAACTGGTGTGAAGATCCCCAAAACGTAGGCCCGTCCCGCCCCGTGCCCCGGGGAGGAAGGTGGCACTTACCTGTCCCTCGCACCACGGCTGCCGCCGCCGCTGCTGCCGCCATTGGTCCATACGCAGTGAGGGGGATTGCTGCAAAGGAAGGCACGGGCACCTCAGGGACCTCGTGGCTCCACGGGGAATTCCTCAACGGGGCCCCTCCTGTCCCCGCTGCGAAATTCCAGGGCCATGCAGGCACATCGGCCTCGTGCAGTGCGCAGGATGGCCACGGAGGAGAGCAGGGGAGTGCCCAGCCCTGCCTCTGCTGCTACCCTTGCACGGGGGGACACGAGCCATGCTCTGCTAACCCCACATCCCGGAGCAGCTGAGGGATGTGGAACAGCTGAACCAGAGAGACAGATAAATCCCAGGGTATTATAGGTACAAATTTTGGCTATAAAAGTGGAGAAATCCAGCAGCTCGGAGTGATCCTCAGTGATGTGAGGCTCAGCCCCTCCCCTCTGTTTCGACTTTCTTATTTTAACAGCCTCTTTCTACCTATTTCTCTGCTCAAGGCACGCCATCCTCCCTGCTTTCACACCTGAACTGCTCAGCCCCTCGCTGCTCGTTGCAGACGAGCAGGAAACATATACCGAGGGAGCAGGAACTAAAAATGGCTTAATTAAAACAGTAAGTCTTAATTTATACGTAGCAGTTTTAATTCCCAACTCGACTGCCATAGGCAACCAGCCCTCGGGGCAGGAGGCATGCAGCCAGCGTGTTTCTCTTTGCCCTTAAAATGACTGGGTCAGCATTTCATGCTTGAATGTGAAATTCGCCGTGATTCTGTTTAGAGCACCATAAAAAGAGGTCAGAACAAATCAATCACGTTAAGGCTGAAATCCAGACTAGCTTATAAGGGAATATTTAGTAGCAGGCACCAGCCTGTTTCAGGCAAACGTCACGCAGGGCTTAGATCTGGGTTTGCCTCTCGCTGCAGGCCCCGGGCCAAGGCGAGCATGCTGCAGCTCCGCATCGCCCCCAAAGACACCGCTCTGGGGAGGAAACGCTGCTGGCAGCCGCCCGCCTGCCCCACCGCTGCTTCAAGGCCCTAAAACAGATGAATGAATGTGCTTTTAATGAGAACAAGGGCCAGGCCTTTTCAAGGACTCCAATTCTTTTTTTTTTCCAGGAAAATCCCTTCTGGCTTTTGCAGGCTGTGTATGGAGGGACCAGGTTGGTGCAGCGACCACAAGGCACCTGCGCGTTCTCCCTCGGCTCGCTGGAGCAATCAGCCCCACTTGTGCCATCCCCTCAGCTCAGCTCCCCGTGCCAAGCCCATTTGCAGGCGCTCAGCCACTCGAGGCACGAGGGCCCTTGAGCTGCGGGGCCTTTGTAGGATCCGAGGGGGCCCCGCGCTGCGCGGGACCAGCTCCAGCCTACACATGGGAACCTCGCGGCCTCGCCAAGAGGCTGCGCAGCGACTGCTTAGCAGTAGGTAAGCGGAACGGGGAGGGAAGAACGCCACGATCCCCAGCTGGTGCTTCAGCCAGACACTCAGGACTGGAAGCTGGCGTGGCACCCAGCCAGGCAAAGCAGCATTGAGAACTTGCTGTTGTGCAGGGCCCTGCTGCACCCCAGCTGCCAGCGGGCCCCCGGCCATTCACCTCCATGAGGAGGGGCACGGTGCAGCCCGGGGCGGACCTCGGAGGGAAAAGTACTTTTTTTTGTCAGGTCCTCTACAAATTTTATAGGTTTTGCTGGGAAAATGGCACGTGCAAATACACACCGAACCCAAATCTCCTTTGTTTGGCAACCAAAAGGCTTAGAGATGGGGTCAGATGCTTATGCAGTTGCATCCGTGATGTCAGGGAAGGATATTGTTAAGAGGGAGCTGGGATTTCATCTCCTCCTACCTCCCTCAGGGCAATTTGCTCATTGCTGGCTGCCAACCTCAGCATCCCGGAGAGCGGAGACTCCCTGAGGACCGACAGGGCTCTGTGCCACAAAACCCCCTTTCAGCCCTGTTCGTACCAATAATTTCGGGGGAGCTTCTCAGGAAGCTTTTCCACACCCCCACTGCAGAGATTCGCACCCTGAGACAGGTGGGGGCAAGGAAGCGCTGGAGAGGAGGCACACCATGGACATGAGATGGCACACGGGGAGTGGGGTGCTACACAAAGCTGCTCTTCTACAACAGATACCACGGACACGACAGAGCTGGGGGAAGCATGGCCGTGGGAGGGAGAGTGGACAGAAGGAGCACCGCCTAGAGAAGGCACCGCACATGGTGCAGGGGCTGAGGATCCAGAGGGTGTTTACACTCTGAGCCAGGACTAGCCCTGGAGCACAGCCCTCTGGCCTCGTTTCATCCCACAGGGACTGAGGGACCCTACACCTCCTGCTCAGGGATGTGGGAGCGCCCCACGCCCTCTCCCTCCTCCCAGCACTCCAGAACTTGTCCCTGCAGCAGCTCAGGTTCAGGTCACTCGTGGACCTTTGAGAAGTCACCCTGCTCTCTGGAGTTTTCCGTACCTGACTTAGACCCAGCCCAGGGCGAGGAGCTAAAAAAGAGGCCAGCAGCAGGAAATGCCATTTCGGAATTACAATGCCTTCACCTGGTGTGACCTGCACTGCCCTTCTCAGAGGCAGCTCACAGGGCCCTGCTTCCCTCTCCACCCTGCCAGCCCCAGCTGTGGATGGAGCTCGCACGGAGGGAACAAGGAGCTCTCCCAGCCTAACTGCAGCAGGCTGTGGAGCAGCAACACCACTGGAACAGCCCAAAGCCCCCTTTGCCCAGCTTGTGAGTTTAGGAAATGAGCGGGACTGACCTGTGAGCTCAGGGAGGACGGGGGCACTCGGGAGAGGGGTCCGCTCTACACGGAACTCTAAAAACGAAATGCAAGACAGCTTAGGAACCCATCAACCGCCCCCAGGGACACCCCGCAGACAGGCAGCAGCCAGGGCTGCTGTGGGAGCAGGCTGCGACCGGGCCAGTGCCTTCTTTAAACTAATTTCTAACTGGTGCTGAAAGGTGCTGGGCTCCTGCCCTGGAGACTGAAAGAATCCATTTGTCCTTAGTGTAAATCTGGAAGGGAGGGCAAGCGCAAGCTTCACCTGCAGCCCAGCCCAGGTTTTACAGCGAGGCACTCGAAGCCACGGGGACTGAGAGCCATGAGCTGCGTTCGCTCGGAGCTTCCAGGCAGCCAAGAGGCAACAGCAGCTTTCAGCCACAGCCAGCCCGGGCTTGCCGGGGGGAAGAGCCGACTGCCCACTGCCAGCCCCTGCCAGCAAGGCTTCGTGTAACAACCCTGAGACTGAGGGGGGAGGTAAGGAGGGGATGCTCGGAGTTGCCACTTCTCTAGAAAACAGCAAGAAGGGCTTTTTTCTCTGCATGTGCTCAGCCTCCATCCCTGGGTTGACAGGGAAGGGGAAGGAGAAGAGGCCCCGGGCAGCTCTGGCAGCTGCGGCACAGCAGGCTCCAGCCATTGATGGCAGCGGCTGTGTCCTGGGCGCACGGCGGGGCTGGGAGCTTCAAACCCCTCAGACAGGAGGGACGGGCAGCCCACAGCACAGCAGGAGCTGCGAGAGGTCCAGGCAGGGCTCACAAGGCAACCACAGCATGCAGGCGCCTGTGTTTTGGGTGCCGAGGGGTTCCCCAGCCCATGGCAAGCTGCAATTCAAACTCCCCTGCTACTTTCAGAGCGGTGGCAACTCTGGTGAAGAGAGACAGACACACACACAAAGGCAGCGAGACAGGCAGAGCTGCGGGGGCCCTCCTGGGTAACAGCAGCAGCCCTACGGAGGAGGCTAACATAAAGGGCAGCAGAGCAGCCTGGGGCTTTTCCTGTCACCGGGGTGTGAGGATAATCCTAATGAAGGACAGGCTGCTCCCACCTATTCCAGGGCTTCTCCCCTCCCCCTTCCACATCCGTCTCCAATTTAAAGAAAGACCAAAAAGGGGGGGGGGGAAAGGGGAAAAGGGGCAGAGCCTGGGTCACGGATCACGCCAAGGACTCCCGTCACCTGAAGGCAGGCAAAGAAAAGGAGTGGGGAGCACTCACCAGGGAACTGGTAAGTGTAGCCGGGCGCGATGCCAGTGTAACTTCGACTCGCGTAGGTGGCAGCCTGGAAGCCTGGATAACCTGGGGAACAGAACAGGGCGCTGTTACTGCAGCCTCACCGTGTCCCTCTCCTTGGTGCCCGGCTGCTCACGAGCAGCGTGACCACTGCCCTCAGAAAGAACACACACACACAGCACAAAACCCAGGGAATCGCTGAGGCAGGGAACAGGATGCATGTGAGCTGGCGCTTTAACAGCCCCATTGACTTTTTCCCTCGCTCCCAACATGTAGGGACACGAAGGTTTCCTTCTCAGCAGCTCACAGCTCTGCAGAAAGCCTTAGTCTGATGCGTCAGCTGGACTTAGGGACAGATCGGGGAGGTGGTGGCATCTGAAAGGCTGAAAGCTCTGAGTCACTTTTGCACCAGAGATGCTGGCAAATGCAGGCAGAGCACTTCTTCCCGGAGCCGGGCAGGAGGACAGTGCCTGCCACTCCCGGGAAGCCGTCCACCTCTACAGCACAGGCCTGTGAGAACGCCGGACGTTGACTCAGAGACGAATATTTGATTTGAGATCTCCCAAGAAATGAATACGTGGATTCTGCAATGACTCAGCTCGAGCCTCGCTACTTTAAAATTCAGATGGCTTAGAAAAGGCAGAAGCCCAAACCGCAGGCTGAAGATTTGTTTTCCTTCAATAAGTCCAGTGAAAACACTGGGGGAAAAAAATGCCCTTTTGGGGGTTTTGTTCAGTGACTGCCTGTTATCGGCAGGCTTAGCAAGGAAAGCCAGGCTGAGTACAGCCTGTCCAGCAGCACCAGCGATGATCCTGAGCAAACAGAGTGCTCCTGGTTCGGCTCGAGGCTGGCCAGAGCAGGGGGAGGGAGGAGGGCTGGGAACAGAGACCATGCTGGAAGGTTCGTGCTCCATTCAGATCCAGGCACGAGGCTTTTGTAGACCTGGAAGTGGAGGCTGCTAAAATCTTGCATCTGAGTGCATCCACCTCAGAATCACTGAGGGACACGAAACCCAGCTGGCTGTCACTGATGGCCCTTTATAACAGTCCCACAATAGGGGTATGGTTTTCCTTGCACTAGCAGATACTTGCTGTCCGTGGGAGGGAGGGAATGAAGTGAGACAAAGCTTAACTAAAATGTTAAGGGCATTTTCATAGTCTTCAAGCAACAGTAAGAACCTTTATAAGGGTGACTATTTCAAGTGGAAACTTTGGGGCTCTTCTAGGAACTAATCCATCAGAAAGCCTGTAGAAGCACAGGGGGAAAATGCTTGGGCATGGATTATTCCGCATTTGGCTCAGCTCTGAGCTGTGCCCTGTTCCACAAGAGCCATTAGGAGTTACTGGTTATACGCTACCATGCGCTGAGCTGCAGAGGAACAGAGCTTCCCAGCACTTGGCTCCCTCCGGGCGGCTCCTCCGGCTGTCACAGGACAGCAGCGACAAGTTTGCAGTTTTTCCAGGTGCCACCAGAGGGCAAGTTGTGATCGCAAACAGGTCCCGGCACTCCCCGGCTGTCCCCAGCCCTGCACCAGGGAGAGCTGCCCTTGGCCGCCCTGCCCGCTGCTGGCTCCTGGCAAGAAAACCTCGGAGCTGCTGCTGGGCACGACTGGGATGAGATTTGTCCGGGGCTTACCCAGCATGCCGATCCCGAGCATGAAGGCATCCATCCCGTAAGGCATGACTCGGGACCGCCCTCGCGCTGAGCCCGTCGGGGACATCACCTCCTTCGGCTGGGCTTTTTTGCACTCCACCTGCAAGGAAGACAAGGTCAGACCCGGCTGTGGCCAGCACAGAGCACACAGCCCCTGGGCTGGGGGCCAGGCAGGTTGCCCACCAGGATGGCTGTCCCCAGCCGCCACCTCCAGTCCCACCTGCCCGTCCCGCTGTCCTTCCCCTGTCCTGCACGCTGCCAGCCTCCCCTCACTCTGCAGACACAATGGGCACGGAGGAGCTCAAACACTGCTCTTATCCAGCCCTTCATGTTCCACCTGGCCCTGCAATGGGGCCTCAAAGCCTCATTTTCCTCCTTTCTGAATAAAGGTAGTGCTCTGTCCCCTCCCAGGCCACCGTGAGGTTTCACTGTAACTTCAAAACCTGCAGCACTGCACAGATCCAGGCACAGTTCACTCTTCCTGAAATGCCAGCATCGTGCTGGTTCACCTGTGCCACTGTGCCCCTGTTCCACTGCCCTGCTCTCCATCAGGTACCTCCCTGCCCAGCCACTCACCATTTTGTTGTTGATCTCGTGGAAGTGGATTTCACAGACTTTTTCCACAATGTCTTCACTTTCAAACGTGACAAAGCCAAACCCTGAAGAAAAAGCAAAACCCCTTGGTCAGGCGAGAGCTCTGCAGAGTTCGCACCCATCCCCTGCATTCTCTTATTGGCAGGAGAAGAGAAGGAGCCACAAGCTTCAGGGACAGTGCAATCAGCCTTTGGAAATGGCTGTGCCCCATCTTCCCTCTCCAGCAACTGCTGCCTTTGTGCAGAAGACAAGACCATCCCTTACGGACTGCCCTTTCCTTCTCTTTCTGTGCATCCCACCCCCTGCTCTCGACCCAACTGTTCTCAAAACCAAGTGTTTTTGTTTTGCTTTGTTTTTTAATTTTGCTATTTGCAAGGCAAAGCACACGCCTGATAACTCTGGGGAGGATCCCAGCAGACGCTCACACAAAAGGAGCTGGTAGAGCAACGACCAGCTGCTTGCCAGGACATCCCCATCCGTGCTGGAGGCAGCACACCCGCAGTAACACCCTGCTCATTTCCTCTTCGGCCACTGCTCATAAAACCTTGCATAAGCGGGCAAGTATCAGCGACATGGTTACAGGGAAAGAGAGGGAGCTGCACAGATAACGCATAGGCAAAGCGATCCGCAAAGCTTCACCAAAGTTTAGTCCTGGGGGTAAGACACAGCACGGCCCTGGCCCATGCTATCACCTCCTTTCCCCCACCAAACCCTCTGCTGACAGTTTTGGCAAACACCAGCAAGGGTGGGCAGACTAAATTCAGCTGACTAAGCTGTTTCTGGAGAACTGAGGCAGGTTGAAGGATCTCTCTAGGCTAGCATCACAGCCACGCAGGGATTAAGCAGAGCTTTCTGCTTTCCAGAACAGCCGGTTTCATGCTGCTTTACAATAACTTTCAAGGACGGGGATCCACTTTTTCTCTGTACTACAAAAGAATCTCTCCACAAACCCTTCCCGTCTGCCCGTGCCTAGGTAGTTACACACCATTCCTCTCAACACCCATGTGTGGAGGGGCTCAGGAACTCAAGAGCGAAACCCTGATGCCAAAACCTGTCCTGAGACCTCTGCCAGGCCCACGCTGCTGACAGGGCAGCAGGCAGCTCCCCCTGCTCCCTCCTTAAATACCCAACAACTCTCATTAACTAGTGACTGAAGGGTACCCATGGAGGAACAGGGGTTGGAGCATTTCTTCCCTTTTAAGATGAAGCTGGAACACCATCCCAAGGCATGCAAACAGAACAGATGTAATGTTGTGTTTTTTTTTGAAAAAAAGCAAAAAGAACCGAAGGGCACGTAGTGCAGCATGAACAGAAGGAAGTGTCCCCTTCCTGATGTGGGGGCAGAGGTGCTCAGAGGGGCTTCAGACAGCTCACAGGGCTGCTTCTGGCCCCGACTTGGAAGATGCTGAAGCCAGGTTCGTAGGTTAAGCTGTTTCCAATCAATCTGAGTCGGTGCAGTACCGGTGTCAAGCCGTGCCAGGAACTGAGGCAGGCAGGCTGCAGACACATGCGGGGAGCGGGAGGCAAGGACACCCATGGGTGGGCTGGGTCTGGAGCTCACACACATTACAGCCTTGTTCCCATCCTGTAACCAGACCCCAGCAGGGCTCGTGTAAGAAAAAGGTGACCTGGGAGCACAAGCGGGCTCCCAGCCGAGGAAGGGGTGAGAGGCAGGCACTCCTCAGCCTCTCTGTCAGTGCTCCCGGGGCTCGGGTTACACAGGACAAGGTAAGACACACACTGCGGGCTGGAGCCACCGAGGTACGCGGGGAGGGGAGGGGGCCGCCTCCTCTCACATATCTGCAACTCAGCGAGTTTACAGCACAGGAAACGCACTGGACAAAAGCTCTCTGTGCTGCAAGGGACGCTGGTAAAGGATGCAGATGCAGAAGGATGGGGCGACTGGAGGCAAGATAAAGAGCAGCTGCGACCCGCGTGCCCTGCTGCTGGGATACCAGCGCCTCCCTGCTCAGGGCAGGAGGGGGACCCTCCCTGCTCCCTGCTCCTACAGCCAGGAGACCGCTCTCACCTCGGTGTCGGTTGGTTGTCTTGTCAAACATCAGCATCGCATCGTCCACCTGCAAAGAGAAGGGCTCCCATCAGGTTACTGCAAGCATCGCCGACATATTTGCGCAAACGTGGCCTCCCCAAACCAGCAAGGATCATGACCTCCCATCCCCAAGAAGAAAACAGGGTACACGCACCAGGCTCATCCCCACAGCGTGCTCCTTGCCCAAACCGAAGCCCCCCAGCCCGGGGCAGGTGCTGCCGGGCTGAGCCCCTTGCCCGGCCCCAGTCCCTGCCGGCTCCCCCCTCCCCACGCTGCAGCCAGCGACCCCAATTGTTTGCCTGCGGCTCCAGCCGGGGGGCAAAGAGCAGGGAAGGCATTGTTCCCAAATCCCAGCCTCAAAGGAGAGGAGAATTAAAGGGGGGGAGAGAAGCAAAGCTGGAGAGGGGAGAGGAATAAGGGGCCTCCCAGCGACGGGGGGAAGCGGAGGCCTCAGACAACAGAGCCCGCCTGGGAAAGCTGGGAAGCGGCCCCCGCCCCCACCCCGGAGGAGCCTTTCCTCTAAGTGAGGTTTCCCACTGCTGGAGGCTGTAATTAGAGCAAATTTACTGCAAGGCCTGAGCGAGGGCTGCCTCCCCGGGGGGAGGGGCGGCCGGCTCCCATCCCCCAGCCGGCCGGGGGCTGCTCGCCTCCATGGTGAGGCCAGCGCATCGCCCAGCACATCCCATCGCCCAGCACATCCCATCGCCCAGCACATCGCCCAGTGCATCGCCCAGTGCATCCCATTGCCCAGCACATCCCATCACCCGGTGCATCCTCATCGCCTGGTGCCACTTCCCCCCCCCACCTTCCCACTGGGCGTTTCCTTGCAGAGACACATCTGCACCGCGCCGCAGGTCAGGCGGAGCAGGGTTAAAAAATACACTTCAATCCCCTCCGTGTAAGCCCCAGTGTAAACCTGTCCCACTGACCCATCCCTCCTCTCTAATACCGCTGCCTTAATCCGATTATGAAACTGGACGTGCAAGTGCTCGGGGGAGGCGGTGGCAGTCTTCGGCCAGCAGCTGCCCGGCGTTGCTGCCATGTGCGAGGCGCCTGCTCCCCGAGCAGCAAGTACCCAAACTCCACGGCAGGGAGGGGACAGCTCGCCAGCATGGGCACTGCTCTTAACTTCAGCTCCCCACAGACAAAACAGGGCACCCGGCTCCACCTCGGTGCCCTGAGCATGGAAGGAGCCATTGCTAACGTTTCCAGTGCCACCGTGAGCAGAGAGACGTCATCGCCGATGCCCTTGGGGTTGTCCGACACGTCTGCCCTGCAGGAGCGAGGTGACAACAGACAACCTGGCTCCCACTCATCTTGCGCTTGTCCTGTCCTGGCTCTGCCTCCCTCTGCAAAGTCACCACCACCTGCAAAACGTGAGCAACCCAGCCGGAGCCATGGGACACGTACAACTTCGCACAGATCTGAAGCGATGCCTCAGCAGCTTCCCAAGGTGCAGCCGCGGAGCTGGGGGCTGAAAACACCTCCCTGTGCTGCTGTTCCCCACCGCCCCTCGCTCCTGTCCCTGCACCACTTCCCTTCATGCCTGTGATGGCGGGGAACCTGATGTGGCTTAAATTTTTACTGGCTGTTTTTATGCGTTTTTTAACCCAGCTCACAGAAAGGTTGGGCACACGGCTGACCTCCTGCATCCGATCAGCCCCAGCAGCCTCCACAGGAGCAGCTGCACGTGGCAGAGCCCCACATGTATGAGTGCAAACCCAGCTCAGGGCACCAGCCTGGGCAGCGGCCGCTGCGCTCCCACAGCGCTCCAGCACTTGGAGTGGGGAGAAGGGTAACAGCTTCATCCCAAACCAAGCTTTGCACGCTGAGAGGAGAGTCGCAGCCTGCCTCAGCCTGGTCCTTTTATCAAGTTTCTGCCAGTGCTTTGAAATCAGGTGTCTGCTCAGCACCCTGAAACGTACTGGTGTTGTGAGAACCTATTTATGATATATAACATGTGCCTTGTTGGAAGCTGGCTCCTGTCATGAGCTAAACTGAAATGGACACATTTATATGGACATGTAGTGTATATATATGTAAATATGAATACTATGTATGTGAAGTAGTCTTACCCCACCCAACTCTGGGGCCCAAACTTTACGCAGAGCTACAACCACTGCATTTTATTGCCAAAAAAGCCTACGTACGACCACCCCTTCTCATCCTGCCCAAGGCAACAGGTGAGATGCGTTTGGTGGTCTCAGCCCGGCATGGCTCCGCTCAGCTCCCTGAGGCAAAGCCGAGCCCAGCGGCCTCCCCTTGGCCCCATGGAGGCCGCTCATGCCTCGTAGCCCTCCGGGTCAGAGAGGAGGCCGAGCCCCAGCACCTCCGCTTGGGAGCCGAGGACAAAGAGAGCCGGTGCTGGCCGGGAGGGGAAGGCGGTGCTGAGGGGGCAAGCGCCCCGGTGGGCAACCATTGTGGCGGCAAGGCCGCCGGGAGACCCCCGCCGCGACGGGACCGTCGCGGCGGGGGTCTCCCGGCGGCCTCGCTGCCACAATGGCCGCCTGCCGGGGGCCGCGGTGGGCCCCAACAAAGGCGGCCGCCAACGGGAGCCGTCTCCGCGGCAACGCGGCCGCCATTGGCAGCTGCCGCCCGGATTAGAGCGAGCGGCGGGGCCCGCACAAAGCCGCCCCGCGGCGCCCGCTCTCCTCAGCCTGGGGGGGCTCAGGGCGGAGGAGGGAGAGAGGGTCCGGCGGGTCTCTCCCGATGGAAGAAGGTGAAAAAGCACCGGGGCTTCACCTCCCTCCTGCACCGACCCAGACGCCGCCATCTCGCCTCAGCCCCTGACCATGGGGGGCCTGAGCGGGGTGTTTAGCGGGATGCGGGCGGAGGGGTGGTGAGGATGAAGGGCGGATGAAGGACTCTTTGTGGTTCACACAGATCCCGGCCCCTGAAGGGTGGCAGAGACACCTTGGCTAAAAGCAGCCAGAAACACAGGTGGGAGAAGCGCACGGCAAACAGCACGCAGGCTCAGCAGCACCCCGAAGTTCATTTTAACAGGGTGTGGAAGTAATCTGTGATCAAAACTGGACGTGAACAAAGGCTTTCTCGCTGGGTGAATTGTCTTTCTCCCGCTCTCCCCCTCCCCTTAAATAAATATTTGTTTCAATTCTTTAAACACAGTCAAAGAAGCAGATCGCTTTACTGGAGGACTGTTTAGCTTAGTGGTCAAGGCTCTCTCCCGGGGAACTATTTAGCTTGCTGGTCCAGGCAGCAGTTATCCAGCACTGAGGTTACAAGTTCAAGGTTTGTTAATTCGGAGAGATGCTGCCTCTCCCCGTGCTTGGCCACGTGGGTCAGAACCGTCAAGAAGAGAGGGGTGACAGAAGCAGTACCCCTTGCTCTTTCGATGTGTCCTTCCCAAGGAACCCTACCATAAAGGATCACTTTCTGACAGGTTTCTGGCAGTGAGGGAGTTGGTACCACGTCCCTGAGCCTTAAACCCAAGGTAACATCACCTCTGCATTCTGCCTCCAGAGGCTCTCTCTAGCTTTGGAAGCCAAATGGGAGTGGAAGATAAAAAGGCTTTGGCTCAGTGGAAGTAACACATCCATGAAGTGGGGGAAAAAACTCTCCCTGAGGAGGAACTCCTCATCCTTCATGGAGCTGCCCCTGCTGCAGGTGGGCCACAAGCAGCACCCTCCTGAGAGGCCCTTCTGGAACCACCACATGATATTAGCAAGGTTGGGGTGACAGGGAGGAAAAGTGACAGGTTCACAAAGAGACTCTCCACCAAAGCACCCCTCAGCCCAGCCAAAACATTCAGGTGCCTCCCAAACAGGAGACATTTTATACCAAAACAGAATGCAGCACGATCCACCTGGGCTCAGCCAAAAAGCCTGACTTTTTTCAGTAGCTTAGTCCCACCCTACCACCTTTCAGTCTTCCTGGGACAGCCGTGGGTCTCTCTACAAAATAGAAGCCAATGGCAGCCTCTTGCAGATTTTAAATAAATAAATAAAAATTTCCAACACAAGTTTGATGAGAAACATTGGATGCACTTGCACACAGGCAGATCTTGGAGAAAGTTGTAAATATTCAGGCAAAGGCTTTGCAGAGACAGGTGTCTTCCACCTGAACAGCAGCTAAAGACTGCTTGGCTGGTCCTGGAAGGAACCATGGCAACATATTTGTAGGGGAAAAAAAAACAAAACACCAGGGTGGTGAGACAGCTTCAGCATGGGAAACATAAACCAAATGATCTAGAAAGGGAGGATGGCCTCCCTTTGGCCATCCCGTCAAACGGAGGGCATTAGCCACCCCGAGAGGATCTCCTGGCTGCTCAGACAGGGCAGGCTAATTTTTGGGAGGAGAAAGCACCGACCCAGAGCCCATGGAGCAGGCATGCTGTGCCCACACGGCACCAGGTTTCTGAGCCTCCTTACCCCATTCTGCAGAAAACAAGACTAAACGGAGAGACCGAGCCCGCTCCGTGCCACAGGTGAGTGGGTCAGCCTGCCCAGGTGTTCCTGCCTGCTCTCACGCTGCACCGTGGGCACCTGGCAAATATCAGATGAACCACTGAAGATCTGAATGACCATTAATGCTAGCCCATTTTTGGCTATCTGCCTACCAGATGCGGAGCACAGAGCACCCTTTGTTCCAGAGGCTTTGTTACCACCAGCCGAACTGCCTACTGCCACAAGAGAGGTGATCAGATTCCCCTTCTCCTCCCCTCCCCATCTGTTCCTCGCAACCGTGTTACGTGTGAGAATTTGCATAAGTTGCCCTCTGATCAGCGGAAGAAAATCCAAAATCCAGTTTGGAAATCCACTGCAGGTTGACAAGTCGCTTTGATCCCCGAAATTTCCAGAGAACAGCAGATTAAAGATTAATTAATTAACATTCTCCCAAAGCAAAGTGAGGGAAATCGTGCCTAGCCATAGCGCAGGAACAAGTATTCCCTTAAAGAAACTCCCTATCAGTATCTAAAGATTCTCCAATTAGTCAGCAGGGAAAACTCATTTAATATACCCGAGTCAACCACACCATTTTTCTGGCAGGTGTACATGAATATGCATTTGTGACAGCCATGCAACCTGCCATTAAATCCCGCGCGCGAGATACGGGGCTTGTTCCCTCGGTCGGGACAGCGCTGGAGTCATCGCCTGACTGAGATCTCAGAATCTGTCTTAAGCAAACGGTCCAGAATTTGGACTGAGTATTAGATGGCAACCTAAAGGTCAGAATCGCACTCAGACCTCAGCAGATTTTTCCTTCTTGTTTGCTTCCAGGATATTTTTAGAGAGCAGGTCTCTCTCTGGGCACGATCTACCGCACTGAGAGACGGAGGTTTCGTGACCGACTCATCCAAATATGCAGATCACCTGCAAGCCCAGGGACAGATGCAGCCTGTTTTTAAGCACTTTTCAAGCACTCTTAGAGCCTCGACTGATTAGTGAGTCACGCAGAGGCATCATTGTGAATATATTCTTTGCACTTCTGCTTCACTAAATGCAAAAGCGCACAAGAAACACCAGATTTGGGCCCAGGCCCCCATTTCTTCCAGCAGCTCTGCACCCCTAGCTTCTGAAAGGCCCAACTTCCCCCCTAATGACAAACGAGACCGGCTGCACCGAGATAGAGCAGAGGCCCACACCGCCCAACAACCCCCAGGACACAGACAAACAGCAAGTCCCTTTGGAAGAACAGAAGGACAAGGGAAAGATATTGCGACAGATCCCAGGATCCTCCCTCAGCTCCCAGCCAGTTGTGATTCAGGGATTTCCCAAACCTGAAGGGGTGTCTGTATCTTTACCATGAATTTGTCCTATCATCTTGGAGCCTATCTAAATTTGAGCAACAACACCCTGGGGCAAAGATTTCACAGCTTAGATGAGCTCTATGACAAAAAGAGACCTTATCTGCTTTGAGCCTCTTACCTTGTAATTTATTTGACCCTCTCTACCCCAAAACCTTGTCAGACCAACCCTTGGAAAAGAAAGAGGATCCAAAATTATTCTTCACTAATTACTTTAAGTATATAACTTTGCCTATAAGCTCAGAGACCCAACAGCCCAAAGAAATTTCTCTGATGGTCAACCCCTTTGTCCCCAAAAAGTAATACAGAGCAACACGTTCCCACAGGTTGAAGCAGGAAAGGAGGAAGCTGGGACTCAAGCTCCTGAGACATCCTCATACGTGTTGAGCAAGACAGAGAACTAGCTATGCCTGAGGTGCTGGGTACGAGGTACCTTCCTCCTCTCCTTCTGTTTCAGGTTTCCGCGAGGGTGGTAGCCTGAGTCTAGAGACGATATTGAAATACTTCCTTGTGAAGTCTCAAGATCTCCAACACTCTCCACCTTAAGCCAAGACACTTGGCTACCCATACTGTGAATGTAATTCTTTTCCTGGACTTCAATCCTACAGTTGAAAAAAATCTCTTCTTTACAAACCATGTGCATGTTCCCATCTTGCATCTCAGAGATACTCGAGTTTTGGAGCCAGAAGTATTTCCTAGAGATCCCACCACGTTCAAAGCCCTAGCAGCTGCACCTGACAAACCAAAGCTGGCTTGAGAGCACTTCTCAGTCTCTCTTACTGCACTAAAACAAACAAACAAACAGAAAACCACTTTGTATTTTTCCTCATGAAAACATCAGCCCATATTTTTCATTCACAGTTTTGGAAGGGAAAAAAAAAAAAAAAAGAAAGCTGTCCTTCTTTGAACCAGAGAAACTCTCACACTATTTGGGATCCTCTTTGAAGCATCACCTTTCTTTCCCCTGTCAAAACCAAGCATTTCGATATGAAGAATGGGGGTGCCAGCCTCTCCATTTCTTCCCTTAACCCTAAGTAAAGCTCTGGGATTTCCTTCTCACACATTTTCATTTTTCTTTTGTCACTTCCATTTTACGAGGCTCAGAGAAGGTTTTGCACTCAGCAAGGAAAGAAAACAAAACAAAAATAGGACAATAAGCAGAAATGACAAAATGGAAAGTCAGACTCAGTGATCTTGTTTTCTGAAATGGGAAACCGTTTCATTCCGAGCCCAACCAAACTTCCATATTTTCTTCCCCAGCTAATGAACACACAAAGCTCCAAGTGTTGCTCTGATCTGAGACACACCAACACCAGCTACCTTGGTAGACTCGTGAGCTGCAGTGCACAAATGTGGATGACAGAACATTACAATAATCGTATTTGGCCCTGTCTGTACTGCAGGCCATAGCACTTCCTCTCCTAATCCCTACAGCACATACGTGCTTTCTGGCTGGACTAGAGGGTATTTTTTAAAAAGCATCTCTCCTGATTTAAAGGCTCCAAGTGGTGGCACACCTACCCCACGCTTAGGCTTACAGCCCCAGGGCCTCCTAGAAGATAACCTCCATGCAAAGCCAGCAGCACTCCGTGCTCCCTTGTCCTCAGAGGCAGAGGATGGCCTCTCACCGAAGCTGAGAGCCAAACGGAGCCTGCCTTTGGATTCACAAAGGTTGACTGAAGAGCACAGCCAGGAGCCTGATAGCTTGATCCTGAGGAATCAGGACAGCGTGACTTGTGCTCCCCTCTCCTTCCTCTCTAGGATCTAACCGTGGCTGCTCCCACGGCTTCCTGAGCAGGCAGGAGGAAAGAATGATTTTTCCCCCTGCCAGATCCTGGAAAAACAGGGAGTCTCTCAGAGGAAGAGGGAACAGAGACAAAGCCATTTCCCTGGACGGTGAGTCCCCCAAGAAGGGCACCCTTAACAATTTTTTCACAGCCAGTCCCAATCCGACTCCAGAATACTGTCCCAGGTGACTTAGACAACGTTGCTGGTTACACAACAGAGGCTTTCCACCATGTGGCTCACCTGCCTGAAGCTTCACCTCTCACTTAAAGGTGCCATAAATTTAGGAGGTGGAAGACCACAAAGTCAGGTGCCAAGCGTCCCTCTGGAGAAGGGATCCCAGGAAACCTCCGAAACCCAGGAGGCCCCGAGCATCATAAAGAGCCTGCGTACCAAAGTTATGCTCTCCGTAAGAATGACTCACGTCTGAAATGTGGGCAAAGGGCTGTTCTTAGCCCTGGAAACCACAGAGGCACATTCAGAGCTCCGAACCCCAGCGCTGATGGCCACAGAGGCTTTCCTCGGCCATGTGTGCCCCCAGCAATCCCCCGGCCAGCCATACGGAACCACCACCTGCAGAGAGTTTCTCGGGGAACAGCTTTCCTGGCCTCCGATGAATTATTTGAGGCTTGGCCTGGAAGATGGCTAGAGACCAGGGAGCACGCTTCGCGTCAGAGCTCTGAGGAGTCTCTGCTCGGCTGAAACGGCCAGATGAGTCAGGAAACAGCCCCAAAACCAGAGAATCAATGCGACCAGCCCTGACCTCTCCCCATGGAAACTCCCGGGAGCTGAGAGGCCAGCTGCATCGACCTAATGCAGACGGAGCAGCGGATGTCGGCCGGGATGCTGCGTCTTGGGCAATGAATGCACTGAGCTGTGCAGAACCCTCCCTTCTGCCCAGTCCTAAGAAAACAATCTGACACAACCACTCCTTGCCAGTCTCCTGGTGTAAGGACTCCGTTCAACACGCGACCATTAAACAAGAGGAATGTAACAGGGTAACGCTCCAAAAGAACTGGAAAGGAGTTCTCAAACTGGACTGTGACTGCTTGCAAACTGAGTGCTACATGACATGCTTCTGCTTCACATTAACAAGGGTACAGTTCAGGTTAAAAGGGGATTACACCCAAGACATTTCAGCTTCCTATCAAACACAGCCAGCAGTAGAAGCACAGAAACACATGCGGCTGACAACCTTCAGATGACACAGACACATGGACACCACCACCTTTAGTGGAGCCCTTCAGTGACAGCATGTAAAAGCTCCCAGGGACAAACAGTTCGCTTATTTCTAACAGAAAATAAAAACCACACAGAGCTTATGACTCTCAGACACGAGGATTTGTGATGACTTTTGCCATTATCACTCTCTTAGGGCTACGCAGAAACAGAAACAAGTCTCACTTTGCAGTCACAACAGCACTCCAGGCACACACACAGTTGACTTTTGAAACTGAGCGAAGGTACCAAACAAGCACTCGTTCCAAATTGTCTGCCCAGATGTTCCAACGATCTGGCAAAACTGATTTCAAAACTCCCCTCCTTTTCACCAACTAACGTGCCTTAACGTAGCATCACCCCTTTGCATGATCTTTCAGAAGACAACGAATACTGAAGCCTTCATCCCTCACACTCTCCACAGTTCCCATGGCACTGTTCCACATCCAGGATGCTATCAGCAACATCCTGGCCAGTTATCACCCAGCAAACCACGCTCTGCCACCCTGGCCAGGGGGGAAGACCCCAACAGCTACTGTTTCCAACTCTTCCTGCCCCAAAACAGCTAAGAAGCACACAACACCACCGAGCAACAGTGAACCAGACCCAGTGCCCTGCCTCAGAAGTGACCACATTCGGCATTTGGCTGCAATGATCCCCATCAGTTCCTAATTTCATTAAAAATCTTGGGATCCTTCAGTCTAACACCACTGCTTTGCTCCTGAGGAGGCTCACAGCCTCCTGATGCAGCCAAAAGGCCAAGACTGAGCCTCCTCCATCCTCCAGCCCCGTTGTGACGAGTGATTTGCACACCTGGCTGTCACGGAGCAGGGGCACAAACAACTTCAATCCACGGGAGCCTACTCTGCCCCGAGCCACCAGCTGGCACAGAAGACCCAGGCCAACACAAGGGACAGCCAACATGCCAGATTTTATCCAAACATCCCAAAACAACATCAGCACCTGCCCAAGACTCAGCAGGAGAACTTTCAGGACCCAAAAGGCTTATTTTTAATAAAGGATTACAGAAATATCAGTCACAAGGCTTGGAAGCAGAAACAGGCCAAACCCCACAGGTTTGATGCTGCAGCAGCCCTGTTGAGAGTGTCTACACTCCTTCCTTCAGTGTCCAAACAAACTGCAAATCCGCAGGACCAAAACGCCCAACAGGCCTCGGGATAAGGAAAAATGGAAAACCATTTCCCATAGCCCAGGTCCCAGAGACTCCAGAAACAAGCACAAGCTCTTTGTTTCAAACCAACACGGGGCTAAGTCTGCTACAAAGACAGCTACCCAACCTCTGTAACCGACCTTCCATTTACTTAACCCCATACAAAAGCCTCGCAGGCTCCTAATCCCGCCGCCAAAAAAGTTCAGAAAACTCCCGTTTGCCCCAGCAGCAACAGCTTTGATCCGACGCCACTCGAGAGCCTTACCTTCCCGAACTGCTCGAAGTACTGTTTCACATCCTCCACAGTAGTGTTCACTGACAGACCACCCACAAATATCTTCTTCGTTCGGGTCACCATCTGGAAAAGGGAAGGACAGGAATTCACCAAATAAACTGAGAGCAAAGCAGAGAACGGGGCTCCAAAGGCCACGAGCTCACCCTCTGCTGCCAGCCAGCGGCTGCCCCTTCCTGGCAGCCGAGCTCCAGCCCTCGGCGCGCTCCAAAAGTGCTTCCCTGCAGGCACACACCAGCTCACCAACACCTCCTCCTCGGACAGCAGGCTCCAGCCTTTGCCGAGCTGCTGCCGCTCCCTCGGTGCCCCCAAAACCCCGAGAAGCAGGGTGTCACATCCCCAGCCTTCCCCCGGAGAAGTCTGTTCTGCTTCCCCCGAAAAGGAGCCTGGACAAATCCCAGCTAGATCCTGTTTTGCCTTTGCAAGGAGGCAAAGACCCCTGTGCCACTTCTCACTCGTGCCTCTGGGACAAGGGGAGAAGCAAGCTGCCCTGAGAGAGGCCACTGCTGCCAGGCGGAGGCACACTGACATGCTTTGAACTGGCTCTCCAGCTGCATCCTCCCCTTCGCTGCTTGGCTACACCCCTGCTCTCAGAGGAACACATGGTCCTAATTACCCCAAGGAGCATGGGGCTAATCCGCAGCAATTCCCTGCCTTGGAGAGCAGCCCGTTCTAACACTAAAGCACCTTCTGTCACCAAACTGCTTAATGGAATTAACCCAATTCCTACCATGTGCTTCCTGGCTCCAGTTACTCGGGATACCTGCTCACCGATTGTTCGTGGGGCCTGACCTCCTCCCTCCCCTCCCAGCACCAGCCTCCCCTTCCCTCCGTGCTTCCCTCCAGCTCTTCCTCCCGTGACAGCACCAGGAATCAAGACAACGAACTTGGAAACTCCCAGCCGAGAGCAAACCTGACGGGACACCCAAAGCCTAAAAGCAGCAACTGCTCACTGTGACTTCAGAGCCGCTGGCCCCTAAGGTCCAACACCGAACTCCTCCTGCCTTTGCCAGAGCTGAGGCACACGAGGGCATTTCGTGCAGTGAAATCCTTCAGCCCGCCCCTGCCACGCACTTATCCACAGGCAGCTGTGCACATGCAGCCCTCTCTCCTCGTGCACTGCAGCACGGAGCTGTCCCGTGTCTCCTGCAGCTTCAGGGCTCTGCCTGCAACCTCAGGAGGAGGAGGAGGTCTCCCTGGAGCAGAGCGCATCGCAGCACTTCTAACGTGTAACCAAGGGGCCTGCTGGCTCCTCCAGCACTACAACCCCCAGCACCGCAGCCTGACGGCCGGGTCAGACCATGCCCAGCACCAGTCCTGAGCAAACCCCAGGGAGTGACCCCGCTACCCGCACCGGCAGCCCCACGCAGGGGACAGAGCCTCCCCGCCACGACTCGCCCCTTCCGAGGGCCGCGGTACCTACCTTGGGCTGTGCTCGGCGGGGGAACGCTACCTTCGGGTCAATCTGAAAGAGATGTTAGAAAGCAGAGCTGAGCACCCTTTTGCTGCCTCTTTACACATGCAGGATTGCCTCCGGGCGCACGGCCGGCTCTGCCCACGTGGCTCACCTCGCTAAAAGCCCGCAGCATCTCCCTGAGGAGCACCAAAGGAAGCAGGGCGCAGGCATCATCCCCCACTCGGCACAGTGCGCTGAACGGAGACTACAAGTCCCAGCATGCAGCAGCTCGGGCTGAGCGCTGGGCAGGCGGCACCCAGAGCCCAGCACACGCCGGGATTAACGGGCTCGGCTGCACCCTCCCTCCTGGCCTGCCCCCGGCTGCCCCGCACCACCGGCGTCGCGCTGAGAGCGCTGCCTTTTGCCTCTTTGCTCTCCCTTTCACTCGCCCTCCAAGCACGGAGCTCACCTGGCTAGCGGCAGGACGGACGAGAGGCGGCAGGCGAGAAACCAAACGCCTTCCACCCCGTGACACAGGGTGAAGCAGCCAAAGAGCCGCCAGGAGGGTGCAGAATAAACCCAGGAGCCCGAAGCCTCCCGCGGAAGGCGCGCAGGGGCTGTGGCCGCGGGGCAGCGTGCCGCCCCTCTCCACACAATGAAGCCGAAGCCTCCCCTCGGCGCGCTGAGCCCTCCATTGTGCCTGCTCAGCCGCCACCCAGGTGCCGCGCGTCCCGCCGGGCTCCCAGCGCCGCCACAAAGCCGGGAGGACGCGAACGCAGCCGCACACCCGGCGCCCATGGAGCCCGCGCTCCTCCTCTGCCTCCACCTCTTTCTTTACAGCCTATTTTTTACGGCAACTCCGGCGAAGTTACATCACGTCGGGGACGAGCCAGACCTACAAATCAGCTGAAGGAGACCCACGGCACAGGCAGGGCTGGCTCGGCCCCGCGCTTGGCCGGGCTTGCAGCTGGGAGGGCAGCCCAGAGCATTGTCCCAGCAGCCCGGAGGGAAGCTGTGTCTCTCGCCCGCCTCCCGCTGCTTTGTTCAGCCCGGCCGCCCTCCCGTCCCGCGCCCTTTCACTTGTCACAGCCCCGCAGCTCGGCCTCCCCGGGCCCTTCCACCAGCTCCTCTCCCTGCCTTCCCCACCTCCGGCCTGACTCACGGCCTGCAACATAAATAAACCCGGCACCTAAGTAAACAGAGGCAAAAGTGAAGTGCACAAATAAACTCAGAAATAAAACCTCCGTCCCCAGGCTGCGAGCAGGAGGATCAGAGGACCCTCTGGGTGCCTCCCTGGGGCATGCGAGCCGTCCCCCTCTCCCTCCCCACACACACACATGCCCTGCCTGGCCAGCGCGGGCACCCACGGCGAATTTTGAGGACAGGGGGACGGCAGGAGCCCAGGAGGTTGATGGCAGATAATAAGCAACAACAATAATCCACTGTCTTTTACTTCTCAGCCAGTGTCATTCAGCCCCTGCCAAGAAGATGCTTTCATACTCAGCAATGCTAAGCTCGGCCTCATTTTCTCATTACCCTGAGTGTGATCAACTGGGCAGAGATAACGCGTCCTCCTGGCTGCAGGGAGCGGGCAGTCGCTGCCCGAATTCTTCTGCACAAGCAGCTATTGTTGCAGGTAGAGGGAGGCCCGGGCGAGCGGCTCAAGGGGCAGCCCTGGGAACACGCGGAGGAGAGCGAGTTCAGCGCCGGCCTCAAGTTACTAAAACTGGACTGCTCCTCGGTGGCAGGAGGCTTTCTAATTAAAGCAAAAGCACCGGTACCTCGTTCCCCCCTCGTTTCTGGTGTTAAAACAACCAGCCCCAGAGGAGTTGTGTTTCAGTGTCACCCGCTGACGTCACGGATCCTTTTTACGAACCCAGATAGAAATCTGCGAAGAGTGGGAGCATTCAGAGCTGCTCCGATTGTATCCCAAAAAAAAAAGAGAAACAAAAAAATCCCTGTATCAGGCTACGGCAAGTGGAAGTCACCCGATCACAAGCCGCTTTCGCTTCACCCCACAAGGCTGTAGGGACACCTGACGGTGCAGGTGTACTGGGGGCTCCTCAGTAACGCTCTCCATGCCACCAGCCACCATCAGCACCTCCTGCATGAACCTGGCTGGCATCGGTGCCCCAAAGCAGGGCCAGGGCAGGGCAGGAGCCACAAAACCTGATGGCTGGGCTCCTTCCTTCATCGCACCCCTACAGCCAGCCTCTCTCCATCAGCCGGCACTGCCCCCAGAGCCAGGCTCTCCACCACAAAAGACAAACCCAGCAAAAAGTCAGGGACGGCAACAAAGAAACGAGCGGGTGACCCAGCACCACGGAGCCTGCTCTTCCCCCAGACAGAAGGAAGAAGCTCAAGGCAGCGGCCAGCTGCAGCTTTACAAAGTCACGCAAATCTTTTACCTTGAGACTGCCAAGCCAATTCTCGTATCAAGCATTTCCATAAATAACCCCGTGGGCTGCTGCTATCTAGCTTACAAACAAAGAGGAGTCTGCAAAGCACAAGCTTCCCCCGGAGAATCAGGCCAACAGCGCTCGTTAGGGTAGGAAGAATTGGAAAACAATGAAGCAACAAGTTGGGCAGACACCGTCGACCAAGTGCTGTTTACCAGGAGACACCGAGCCTCGAGAGCAGGCTGCCCTTTCAGGACACCGGGCCTTTTCCTGCAAAGTTTCTTAAAACCCTAAATTAGGATTCAGATGAGTTTGTGTCATTTAACCCGTGACTCACAGCAGTTTCAGCTCAGCAGGCAAAAGGTGCGCGGAGGCTCCATGCAGGACCAACCTCTCACCTGGCAATTACCGGGGCAAAACACCCCAAAACACCTGACCCGGCTGAAAACCAACCAGCGTTAAAAACCAAAAAGGACGGGGAAGGGGATCAAAGTTGCTAACAAAGGAAGGACCCTGGCGGAACAGCCCCCACGCTCTCTGCCGCGCCGGCAGGGCGAGCGGAGCAGATGCAGCCGGGAATTTCAATGGCCGGCCGGTCCCCACGCGCCCTCTGCCACGAGGCCGTCTGTTCCTGCAGCACCCACCCACCCCTTCCATTCCCTTCTTTTTCCTTCCCTTCTTTTCCCTTCCCTGCCCTCATGGGCCGCGGAGCAGTGTCGCGGAGGCAGTGGCAGCTCAGAGAAGAATGGAGACCCAGGATTTCACCTCGCTGCTGGCCCCAAACCCCGCCAGGATCGCTGCCCCGACGGCCACCCGGCCCTTGCCCTTCCAAGAGGGGTCCACACCAGCCTGCGGGGTGCTGACGGGACTGGCTGATCAGACACCGTGTTTACACAGGCTAGCAAAACAGAAAGAGGGAAAAAAAAAAGAAAAAGCTGGGTCCTCCTCAAAATACTTCATTGTAACCCTGCCCCAGAGCAAAGCTCCCTTTCCATCCCTCCCAAAGGAGGAGGTTTGGGGTCCCGGGGACCCAGGCCCAGCCAGGAGGGCTGGGAGAGGTTTAACCCCGAGCTCCCGGGGGGAGGAAGGACCTGTGCACATCAAAGGGAGCGACCCAGGCGGTTAAACAGGAACAGACACAGATCTCGCTGCGACTCTCGCCGTAAACCCGCAGAAAGGGGGTCTCGCTCTCCCGCCCCCTCCGTTGTGCCGAGATAAAGGCGAGGATGCCCCAGCCACGCGCTGGAAATAAAGTTGCTCGTTTGGGCTCCTTGCCTGCCCGTGCCCAGGACAGGAACGTTGTCGCCCTTTTGCCATCTCAGCCCCTCGCAGCCCCTGCCGCTCCCCAGCCCTACCCTCACCTTCACCCCCGGGGCAGCAACGCGGAAAAGGAATCCAGGGGAAGGGAAGTCACCAAAACTGCAGAGCAGGGACCTCCCACTCAGACACCTCACCCCCACCCCCCCAAAACCGAGCCCGCACATCTCCCGAGCGCCACAGAATCGCGAGGCGGGACCGGGTACCAGCCACCCCCGGCCCCGGGAGCTGCCGAAATCTCCCCCGTGAGCCCTCCCGGGGGGCTCTGGAGCCGCCTGGGTTTGCAGAGCGAGAGCCGGAGCCGCGGCTGCTGCTCCCACAGGCCGCCGGTGGCCCACATGGGCGGGCGCTGGCCAGGCTCGGAGACAATAAAGTCCTGCACCTCCGCCAGCGTTACCAAAACTTCGCCCGGGGATCGCTGCGGGGCGCGAGGACCGACCGAGGGGCGAGCACGGGCGGCAGCGGGGCCTCGAGCAGGGAGCAGCGCCGGGGGCACGGCACCCCCGGGGAGCACGGGGGGCGGCTCCCCCTCTCCCAAACCCTCGCCCCCGCTGCTCTCAGGTGTCCCGGCTCGGCAGGGGGCTCGTGGCGGCCTCGGAGGGGCCTCAGGGTCGGCGGGAGGGAGGACGAGGGCCCCGCGGATCGATGCCCGGCCGCTGGGGCAGCGGTCAATAGCGAGCCCGGAGCCGGGGCGGCAGCCACGCTACCAGCTGCTAAGTGAGGTGGAGAAGGGGCCGATCGATCGCTATCAGTAATCGATAGTTTACAACCTCTAACTGGAAATCAAACACCGCAATCGATGGCTGCTCCGAGCGCGGCCGAGCTCCGCCGGCGAATGCACCCCTGAGATGAGAGAAGTCATCTCACCGTCTTGGAGTCCAGTTCATGTCTGGATTGGGCCAGAACCTTGTCGACGCCAGCCTGGTCCATGAACGTGACGAACCCGAAGCCCCTGAGCCCCGCAGCCCGGGCAGGAGAGGGGATGCGGAGAGAAGAGAGAAAGTTGGTTAAAGTGGCGGCCGGGCCGCGGCGGGGGCGAAGGGAGGAGCGGGCCCCGGCCTCCTCACCTGGATCTCTTTGTCAGCGGGTCCCGCATCACCAGGCACTCCTTCACCTCGCCGAACTGGCTGAAGTACTCCCGCAAACCCTCTGCAAGCACAGCGCCCGCCGTGGGTGTCCCGGCACGGCCCCACAGCCACCACCCCCCCCCCATAACCCCCCAAAACCCCCCCAAAACCCGCTCCCACCGCCCCCCCTCCTTTATCCCCAACCCCCCCCCCCCCCCCCTCTCCCCGGGGCACCGCCGGCAGGTGCGGGGCCGCCCGGCGCTCACCTTGCGTGGTTTGCCAGCTCAGGCCCCCGATGAACATTTTGCTGCGGGAGGAACGGGGACAGCCGTGAGCCGGGGGGGGGCCGCCGAGCCCCGCGGGGCCGGGCGGGGAGGGGAGGGCGCGGATCGGCCATGTTGGCACCGCCGCCGCCGCCGCCGCCTGCCCGGCCCGGGGGGGAAGAGGAGGAGGAGGAGGCGGCCGCGATCGTGCACCGGGAGCCCGGGGAGAGGGGGTGGGTGGGGGGGTGGGGGGGGGGTGGGGGGTGAACGGGGTGGGGAGGGTTAAAGGAAAAGGGAGGTGGGGGGGGGGCGGCGAGCCGGTACCAGGGGTCGTGCGGGGAGTCCGGGGAGGCGAGGCCGGGCTGGCTGCCGTCTGTCTCCATTCGGACCTCTTCTCCCTGCGAGGAGCGGCGCCGCACTCCCGGGGCAGATGAGCGCTGGAAAAGGGGCCGGCCGGCCAGGCCATGCTGCCCCCTCCCCCGACCCCTCTCCGCCGGGCGGGGAGGGAGCGAGGGAGGAGGGCCCGGCGGGCACAACCTGCCCGGCTCCTCCCACCCCCGCCGGGCTCCTCACGCATAAAACCCGCCGGCAGCGCCGGGGCCGAGCGCCGGGAGCCGCGCCCGGAGCAGCACCGGGGGGAGCGGAGCCGGCCCCGAGCCGCCCCGGCCCCGCTTTGTCCCCGCCACCTGCGGACAAAGAGGCCGCGGGGCTGCCCCCGGGGGAAGGACGGGGCCGGGCAGGGCCGCTCGGAGCCCCCCCGAGGGAGAAAGCCGGGGCTGGGACCCCCCCGGTGGGATCCCCCCGAGGGGCCTCGGGTCCCCCCGTGGGGCACCGGGCACCGGGCGGCCCCCACGGCTCCTCCCCGGGCCCCCCGAGCGGCTGGGTGGGGGCAGAGCCCGGCCCCGCTGTGCCCCCAAATGCTGCTTGCACGGGACCTGCTGGCAGCTCCGAAGCCCCCGCACGCAGAGCCCGGTCTGTGCCCTCCCCGGCTCTCTGTGGGGGGGTGCAGGTGGCCCCTAGGTCGCCCAGCAGATCCCTCGGTCCTGTGAACGACCAGGCTCACACCAAGCCACTTGATGCTGGCTCTGGGGTTCATCCACATGCTGGTGGCTTTGGGAGGGGGTCTGTGGGCTCCCTGCTCAGCTCCTGCAACCCGGCGTGGGTGGCTGGAGGAGCTCAGTGAGGAGCGAGTGAAACGCTGGTTGTCACCTGCAAGGCTACAGCGAGGTGAGCCGGAGCTTCTCAGCTGGTCGCACAGTGCGTCACCCCGAGACAGGGCACGTGCTGGCAGCCGTGGCACAGGGGAGCCCAGCAGGGCACAAAACCTCTGCTGGTTGGAGCTGTGAGCCCGTCTCAGGACAGGGCTAGCACAGGGTCCCAGGCTGTGGTCTTCTAGCAAGGGCCACCATGCTGCCAAATATTCTCCGTGCACGTCTCCAGCTCCTCTCCCATCTACCACGTGCCTTCCCTGTACCTTCCATTACTGCCCAACACAAGGCACCAAACGGCTCTCAGATCAGCACCAGCCTCAGCTGACCTTTCTTCCCTTTCTTCCACGATCACTTCATGTGCCAACACACCTCATCTCCCTCCTGGCCAGGAGCCAGGACACCTTGCTTTAACAACACCTTGTAGCAGCATCTTTCGTAACCTAGGCTCATCCCAAAGCCCCTGGTGCAACCACGAGTTGAATACATCTCTTCTGTTTGTTAGCTCTCCAAACCCCCATTCACCCACTCTATTTCCCATGCTAGGTCGGTGACACCATCCCATCTCCTGGCCCCGTACCTGGGTGCAGCTACACGTTCATAACCAGGCTTGGCAGCCACCTCTGGGGACCGAGCTGTGCAGCGTCCCGGTCGTGCCCGCAGAGCAGCCCTGGCTCCCCCAGCCCAGGCTGAGCTGCTTCCGCACTAACCCACTCATTCCACAGGGCTGAAATCACCACACTGGGTGGAGGTGCCTCCAGAGGCAGCTGGGCTGCTGAGGAAGAGAAACAGAAACCACGCACCGAGGTGGCACCACGGCTGGCAGCAGCGGGGCTGAGGCAGCATCTCTGCCATCTCCCCTTGTACATCCCCAAAAAAATGGGCTATACCTGGGCCACCAGCGAGCCACCGGTGCTGCCTGCCGTGCTGCCCAAACCCACTGCTGCTGCGCTGCCTCCCGGCACCTGCTCTGATTTGGATGGCAAATACTCCAACTGGGGGGCTAATGTTTTGCAAGTCACCTAGCACAGCTTTCATGCTCCATTGATCGCCCAACTTAGGCAGAGAAGTAATGCTAATTAAACACAAGAAAGGGAAAAAATAAAAGAAATGAGATCAGTGTTCGGCATGCTAAGAAACAGGAGATCAGTGTTGGGCATGCAAAAGGACAACACCCCTTTGTTTACTACCAGTGCATTGTTTTTAATTTTTAAATGCTTATTGTCTACAAGACAGATAAAGTAAAGCAGTCTGAGAGAGACAGCATTAAACACTTTGTCGTGTATATCTTTGTTGCATTATGCTTCTTCTTTTGGTCTCTTCTCCACCAAAATAATATTGGAGAAGGGAGAACAGGGTCAATGTGAGTTAACATCTGTGCACACAAGGGGAAAAAGCATGAGTCTGCAGGAGGGTTTGGATGGAGGCTGTGGTTGGACTTGCATCACCAGGAACGATGGTACACTGCACCACGGAACTTATTCCAAGGCCCTTTCCAAAACATAGGTGTAATACTCTGTATTTCCACCTTAGGACCCCAAAGCTCTTTGGTGGCATCATTGCATTTCTCTCTCTAACACACGAGAGAGGAAGTCCTGAAAAAATCTGTTGATTAGTGACAGTAGGAAGCTTTCCTCCCGGAGAAGTAAATATATAAAACATTCCAGACCTTATGATTGGAAAGATGATCTCCAAATATAAAATAATGCAGCATTGTGTTCCTGGGGCTGCAGACAGACAGCTGTAGTGCCTCTGTGGCTGCTGCTGAGAGGTTGCCAAACACCAGCGAGATTAACAAAACTGCTCAGTTTCCTTGCCGCTATTCAGTGTCTCGTGTGTGGTAGAGTGACACTATCAAAATCATGTCCACTTCCTGCTGAGGACGATGATTGGCAAAGCTCTGCCCAGCACCAGTGGCAGACACTGGAGTTATTCATGGGGAGAGGGAGGCTCCAAAACGTGGAGGTTAGGGGAGGGGCAGGGCAGCGGCGGCCTCTTTTACTCCATCACACGCGGCTTACGGAGAGACCAAGTCCTGGAGACCTGTCTCTGTCCAGGAGCCAGGAGCTTTTGGCAGTCAGGTCCTCTGAGAAGTTTTGTTTTTCATTTCGTTTGGGCAGTTAATAAACAAACTTCAATCGGAATCCAAATCATTTTTGTAATATTTGCGTTACGATGCTGAACAAGCAAACCTGGAAGACATTAGCTGCAGCCCCGCCGGCGGCCTGGGGGCGATGCCAGTCTGGGAGCGCCTTCCTGGAGTGCTCCCGTGCTGCGGGGTGATGCTGGCCCTCTGGAGAGGCTGATGGCAAACCTGCCCCGTGCACGGGCAGCCACCGCGGCTGCCTCAAAGGGAACCTGCTTGGGGCAAGAGTCAGGCACCTTCGTGGAGAACTTCTTAGAGAACTCACAGTATTTTGGCTCTACTCATGTTGGGGGAAGGACACGTGCAGCAAGAGGCAGAGAGGCACGGCTGTAAAGGCACCAAGGATTTCTTTGCTGTCTAAGAAACCTCACTGAGCAAGAAGATAAGATACGTGGTGCAGAACATCAAACAGCAAGGTGGGAAAGAGGAGAGGAGAGGAACGGGGCTGCATGCAAGACAAAAGGGAGGGGAAGGATATGTGTGGGTGAATAAAGAGCAGAATAAAGGGAAGTACGGAGAGCAAATAAAAACAGGGATAACTGGAAGAAAGGAGTGAGGGAGAAGAGAAGGGGAGACCACCCCAACTACCACAAAACAGCAAGAAGGACTGGAACTTCAGAGACTTGAACTTCATCTGCACAGAAGGGAAAATAAAAGTAAAACATAATTTGGCTCTCTCAGAGAGAGAAGAAGAAAGGAAACGAGAGAGCTTGTAGCACAGTGAATAGGGATCCAGCACAAAACAGCAGAAGAGGAGAGGTCTCTGAAGGACAGCAGGAGACCGCAGGCTTCCACTTGCTGTCCTGGAAACGATGGGCACAGGAAAAATCAGAGCCCTTCCTGCTGCTTCCCTCTCCACAAGCCCCAGCAACTCCGTGGTGACTGCTCTACACGACCCTGTCTGCAGCGAGGCAGTGAGCGAGGGAGGGAGCACCGGAGTTCAGCCACCAGCCGTGGAGCTGCCCCGCTGACCAAGTGACGGTGCCAGCTCCCTGCTGCACAGAGGGCTCCCCTCCCCGAAGGTGGGCTGCAAACATCTCCACTCCCCATCAATCTCTCAATGCAGTGCTCCAAAAGTTACATGGAAAGTGATAGAAGACGACAGCAAGTTTGGAAAATGGGGCTTTTCTCCTCAAACATGCCCTGAGCATCACCTTCATTCCCTCCCATCTCTCAGTTTCCAGTTGTCGCTGAGTTTCATCAGTCTCTGCTTTCTGCTCCGTCCTTGTTCCTACCTAACCCCTGCCTGGCCCTCCCTCCAACAGCCCGAGCAAAGTTGACCTCCCCAGAGCACCAGCCCGCTCCTACCAGGCTCTTTCCAACCTGGGAGCAGAGTCCCATCCATGAACATTTTTAAGGACAAATTAAGCAAACATCAGTTTGGTGATGTGGTTATATTCTGTGTATATTTTATTATTTCGTTATAATAACTTGCTTATTGCAGAGAGGTGACGTCTTGGCGTTGCTTTTAATCCCCAGTTTCAGAGGAAGAACAAGGAGAAAGTCAAAGGATGTGGTCTCCGGGCACGTGTCGGGCAAGGCACGGTACAGCATGGGGCTGGGCTGCATCGAACACCACCGGGGCTGCAGGGAAGGTCTGGGATCAGGCTGGATAAAACGGCATTAACAGAAAAAGGTCTGGGTCAGGTTTAAGAGCACCAGCCAGAGCAAGGGCTGCCAGGCATCTTCAACAAAACGGGGTTCTGCATTAACATAAAGAAAGCGTTGAAGTTGTGTACTAAAGCAAAATCCTGTGTCCCAGTGAAAAACCACCCCGGAGAGCTTCTCCAGTGCCTCCCCAGCAGCACAGCTGGCACCCTGCAGCCCAGCCTGCAAAGCAGCTCCTCAGGCAGGGCCCAGCACCATCAGTCTGTCCGTGCATCCTGCACAGGTCTGCCACACGTGTGAATTATTTATCTGGGGCTGAAGTCAGCACCATGGCACAGACCTCCAAAATCTGCCTTAACGACAGCAGAGCCCCAGGGAGCGGGGCAGCACTGAGGGGAAGGCCGGCTGGATCCTCCGCCGAGCCGCTCACAGGAGGCAGAAAACCTGGCTGCTGGCACTGCCCCAGAGCAGCAGCAGAAGAAAAAGGCATTTACAGGAGCAAGCAGAGAACTTCTGGCTCACCACACGAGCAGGAGCTGAGCAAGCAGAAGCTGTTTCTCCATCCCCGCTCTTTCAGGACATAATCAATTTCCTGCTTCTGCTCCAACACTCGCACTGGCTTTTAACTCTCCCATTTCTTCAAGACTTATTTTCTAATCTAAGCTGACGGGACCTTTGCTCCACAAATCCCAACAGCACTTCCCAGAAGACATCTTTATAGCATTCTGGTACTACGGTGGCGTAAAGCAACTGGAACTACGCTGTTAAAACTTAACAGCGCAAAATTCAGAAGGTTTACAGATTATTTGGGGAACGAACAGAAAGGAGCTTCTTTAAAATCCCAGGTATGTGCTGGAGCTCCCGAGGCAGGAGAGGTTCAGACCAAGGCAAGTGTACGGGACAGAAATACACCCTGTAAATCTCCTTAAGCAGCTCAGCCTGTCCTGGTTCCTCAAGGTTTTGCCAAGGTATTTTGTTTGCACTTGCCACATGACTCGCATCAGGCATCGCAGCCTAATCAAGACGGACACCAGTGTCTTCCCGGGCAAAGCTCCCATCTTCAGACTGCAGGAGCAGCTTAGCTGCTTTGTGCGCGTAATTCCTGCCCGAGCTGCCTTCCTGCTCAACCGGGCAGGGAGGCACAAGGGAGACCGCAAGGGTCCGGGTGCTCTTGTCCTCTCTGGTCATCCTCCTGCTTACCATAGAAGAATTCAACGAGCACCTCGCTGAGCGAGGCACAAATTCCCCCAGTGGGTGCTGTACCGAGGGGAACTCCTGTCTTTCCGCAGCAGCACACCCAGAACAGATGCTCCGGGGCCAGGAGTGGTATCCTCGGTATCCTTGGGTTTTATCTGCCCCCCAGAGCACACGGTCTTCACTCAGGCTTACGGGCTGCTGATCCTTTCAGGCGAGGGAACGTGAAACGAGGGGACTGTTGCTAGAGACTCCAGTCACAGCAACCTGCACCAGCTTTTAAATATGTTTAGAGCTGAAAGAGGCTCCAAAGCTGCCCCTCAGTCTCAGGACACAGCGATTCCCCCCCCGCAGACCAGCGAGCTGACCTCTAACCGAAGACAAGCCCCGGTTCCGCGCCGCTCATAACCTAGTGGGAAATATTTTGCTCCTGCCGCTACTTGTCTGCTCTTGCCCTTGTATCTTCTGCTCAATTTTCACAGCCTTTAAGCATTTATCTTTTCACGCCTTTGCCTGCTCTGGATTTCCCTCAAGGCTGATTTTGCTACATTCGGGTCCTTATGCCACTTTCTTGGTTTTGCTCCAGACAGCCCTCTCCCACCCGCCTCACACCCAGGCGATCCATGAGCTGAAGCAACCCGAGGCACTGACCCTTTTCCACCCGAAGCAGGCAGCGATCCACCCACTGCCCCCCTTGGAGCTCCCAGCCGGCTGCTGGCCGACCCCACAGACGCTCGGGACCAGCTCCCTCCAAAGCAGCTGCCCAGGATGTCCCTCAGCATGAAGCTGGGACGTGGGCAATGTGGAGACGCTGCCAAAACCAGGGGATGAGGGGAGCAGTGGGAAACCTCTCTCACGGTGGAGGTGCTCAATAGGTATGGGAACCCTTCCTGTACCTGAAGTAGGAAGGAAACCGTAACCTCCGCCAGTCCGATCTGTCAGACACACGTCTCACAATGGGAACACCAGTATCAACTCTTAAAGCTCCTAGGAAAATAAATAAATCTAATTACATGTTCTAAATTTAATATTTAGCTCCATCTACCCGCCACGTTGCAGACTGATCAGTGAACAGATTCTGCTCTCACGTTTGAACGAACAACTGGGGCAGCTCTGGAGAGTCCAGAAGAGGGGAATCTCACGAGTTCCACTGGAAATAGTAGGATCATAGTCAGGCTTATGAAATCCTGACTCACCAGACTTGTAATCTGATTACACGGGTGTTTTTGGAAGCCCTGTTCAGTGTGTCCTCTCCTGCTCCAGCACTTCCCCTCTGGAGATCACCAAGTTTGCTGCTTCAGACACCCTGGGGATTTGGAAGCTGCCCACTTGCGATGGATGGAAACAGTGAGGCAATAAAGGCCCAGTTTTTCAAGAAGTCCCCGTCATTTTTGAGCATTTGAGTCAAAGAGCTGGAGATGCAGTAAACATTCTTGGCAAACGGGACTGGGTTGAGAGCGGGACGTTCAGATAATCCTTACCTTCTGCATTTTAGCCACAGCAGCCCCCTGTCCTCTGCTCTGCAGCACTCTGCTAGACACCAAGAAGCTAGTACAAATATTTTCCTATTGTCGCATTCCTGTTACAACTTATAAAACGCACTTAAAACCAGTCACATTTTGGAGGGTGAACCTAAAAAAAGCCTCTCTGGTGTTTGAAGAAAGCTGGGGACAGAAGAGACATTTGCTGGGAAAGCAGCTCCGGAGCCAAGCAGATTTTTGAAGTGGGAAAGCTCCTCTTACACACTCCTGCTAGGCAGACAGAATGTGCTCAAGTTTGTTGGTCATTCTGGAGCCCTGAAAGCAGTGTAATGTCTGGTAAATTCATTCCCAGATGCTGGGGGAACAAGGGGCTGTGGGAGGAGAATCAAGATGGGGAGAGATTTACTGCAGAACAGAGAAAAGGCAAATCGATGAAAGTTTGCTCAGCCTTACCTCTTTTTTTTTTTTTTTTTTTTCTTTAAGCAAGGCTGCAATAGGAGAAATTTGGGGATTTTTTGCTTGTGTTGCTTTAAGGGCAGGAATGCTGGAAACAGAGGTATTTGATACCTTTGCTGCTAATTACAGTGCAAGCTCCCAGTGTCCTGACAATGCCCTTGTCCCTGACCTGGAGGGGCCTCACTGTCTCAGGGTCAGCTGTAATTTAGTTTTAGGTCAGCCCAGGGACTCTCCTGCCAAACTAACTGCACTTTGTTTTGAAGTTGAAACCATTTACTAGCAAGGAAGGGTCTGAGACCATCAAACTCATTTCACTAACGAGAAACAGCAACCCAGCAGAGCCCCCGAGACGAGGGTCAGTGCCGAACACAAGGAGAGCTCAGCTGCACCGCTAAGGAAGGGGCTGTTCCGCCGCCCAGCCACACGAGCCTGAGCTGAGCTCTTCCGTTCCCTTCAATTAAGCGTGTTTATTACAAAACCATCGAGGGACCAACTAGGCTGTGCCAGTCCCTGAGCAGGCACCGCGGCGTTGTCAGCCCCCCACCTCCGAGAGTTCACGACACAGTGGCTGCATGTAGCAGGAGGATAAAGGAAGAAAACTGCTCTCGGTACAGCTCAGGAGGTGCTGGTGCTGCTCCTACCTCTTCTTGCAAATTAACTAGGTGATTTGGGGCAAGAAATTCCATTTCTCTGCTTGAAAACTGGGATTTTTCGTCCCTACCTCAAGATCTGCTTCGAGCTTTTCAGAGAGAACATGCTGCAGAAAATAACCTGAAAATACTTTTTAACTTCCTCTGAATGATCAGCTCTCTCTAACTCCCGGGGAAAGAAGTACTTTTTTTCAAATCAACAGATTTGGATCTGATCTTCTTCCCCCTCACCATATTCCTGGACAGAGATTATGCTGTCAGAACACCGCCTGAAAGCGACGTGTCGCTTAAGGAACTGTTCCCTACAATTTGTAAGCCTGAGGGCCCAGCGCATTTCACCTGTTTTCAGTTTCACCCCACTCTTTTGCATTTACGTGGACAGAGAACTGGGTTTGCCAAAGGAAACCTACCCAGAGCACAAACCCATGCACATCGCTGTGACAAGAAGTCAACTTGCACTTACAAGAGAAAAGCTGGATGAAAAAAAGTGCCAATTTACTAAAAAGTAACATGGTTTTTTTTGACAATATAAATGAATGTCAGCATCCAAATCATGAAAACATGAAGGAGACACAAGCAGGGAACACAACACGCCCTTTGGGAACCAAAACATCCCCAGTTCTAGGTGCTGGCTGCAGCTGGGGTCGGTGACGAGCTGTGAGCCCACAGCCACAAAGAGGCACAGGACTGCTGGGGGTGCTCGGGCAGCGATGCTCAGGCTTTTCTTTGATAAAACTTGACTACAAGCCTGCAGCACACCCTGATGTGAGCTAATGCTTGTTCACTGCCATGCTGGGCAGCAGCAAAGCATTGTAGTAGAAAGAATTACCAGTCCTACGGACTTCGAGATGAGCTCAGAACGCAGTGCCCCAGTCGCTGAACACCACAGGTCCCTAACTACACATAAACCCCAGCTCCGCTCTCACCATTGGCTCCTCTGTAAATAGCAACACAGCTTCCGAGAGCTCGTCTAAATTGCCAGGGCTCTTTGTGGGACAGGTCCCAGCTCCCCAAGAGACCTCTTCTTCGTGACTCCCTGACAAAGCCACGATTTTCAGGAGCGATGCAACCGCCGCGTACCAGAACAGGGCTCTGGAGCAGAGCAGATAGCTTTCCTGGCAGCTGGCCCACCGTGCTGGAGCTCGCTCTCAGGAGAGATTAGGGGGAGTAAAAACCTCATTGCCTTCAGAGCAAAGCACTCAACCTGCTTCTACCAGAGATTTCTCACAAGAGGGAGGAAAAAATCCAAGTGTCTCCACAAATAGGAGACTGCAGGAACAGAGAAAAGAGAGCCCAGTTGATGGCATTTGTACGGCCTCGTGAGCAGCCCCAGTAACACCGCCGGCAGCAGAGGACAGGTAGAAGCTCTGAGCGGTGTTTTACACTGAAAAGATCACCAACAGCAGGACAGAGAAATGTCTCCTTGCATGAAAACACCCAAACACCAGGTCTGTGATGGCAAAGGGTTTTTTTTTGTTTTGTTTTTAAACTGATGAATAGCAAGAAATACATTTCATCTCTCAGGCAATCTTGTTCAAGCCTCCCCCCAGCCTTTTTTTATTTTTATTTTTTAAGGCATGGTGGAAAATAGAAATTACACTTGGATTCCCAGGTAGTGCAATTTATAGGGTGAGGCTGCTGAAAGCGGAAGGAGAAACTACTCGGCCTCACTCAGCCTCAGCGAGCTTTCAGAGTGCCCTTTCCCTTCAGGTGCCACCCCGTCACAGCCCCGTAACCCCTACAGCAGAGAAGGAAGGTGAGAGTTTCCACCGGTGCCAAGAAAGGCCGAACCCTGCCTAAAGACAAGGCAGTTTTCCCTCCCCACACAGAGGACTGTGCACATGAGGAGCTGTTCCCCAAGGGCACAGAGGAGTCCCAGGGCTGGAGCTCCTGTGCACCAGGGCACACGGCTGTCTCTCCCAGTGGGATCCCAGGGATGGGGCCGCAATTGTCTCATCCCACCCCGTTGGCCACGGGGAGGTCATCTCCTGCCCTCTGCTCCGCCACCACCACGGCAGGGCTCTGCGAGGTGGAGCAGGGAGCTGCGGCCTGGGAACTGGGGAGCAGCAAGGAGGGAGAGGATGCTGGAGTGGAAGTGATTTGAATTAGAACAAACTGGCTGCTGAATAGAAGCTTTTATTCCAGCATGGAGAAGGCTTTGTTAGTCAAGCACATGTGATGCACAAAAGCCTCCACTTGAATTCATTGAGTTTTAATTGGTTCTCAGGTGGGGGAGGAGATGGGTGTTAGGAATTAGGGATTCCTTAAAGAGGCAATATCATTAAATCTTAACGCCTCTTCCCTCTCACCCCACACCCCCAGCCTCGGCTTAGGAGTCTGGCCTCATTCAATTGTCTTACATTAGAGAATCAGAAAAACCCAGGGAGAGAAAGGGTGGGAGGGGCAGTCGCTAATAAAGCCTAACGGGAGATCAATGAACGAGGAGGGTGAGGGGCAGGACGGAGGCTGCAAAAAGAAAGAGGCTGGTTGGGAGAGGAGGGAGGTCACCCACAGGCAGGGACGGCAGGAGAACCTCAAAGGGACGAGGGAAAGAGAATGATGCCATTCGAGTCAGGGCTTTCTTTTCTTGCCGCATTCCTTCTTTTATTGAACACTTACAACTTCCCTTGGAGATCCTCTATCCTGGCTCTGTCAGCCTGTGCTCCGAAATAACACGGTCACTCCCCACGAGGAAGGAAGAAAATCCTGGGACGGGCACAGGGCTGCATGCGAGGAACGACGGCAGCAGGAGAAACCTGGTTGGAGAAGGACCTCGCGAGAGCAGCTGCTTGTTTTGCCAGACAGCACGTTTCAGACACAAGTTTTGTTACTAGGAGCCTGCTGCAGACGTAGCTCAATCAAGGTCCTTGTGAGTGAAAGAAAAAGGGAGTAATCGGGAGCTAAGGAGATTTCACAGGCAGCGTTGCAGGAGGCACGGCACGCTGCCTGCTTCATGAGAGAGACCCCGGGTACCTGCGAGCCAGCCGGCTGCCACAGGCTGATGGGGGACACATCTCAAACATGTAATACATGTAATGATCTCCATCAGTCCAGTACATCACAGGAGAATTTGTTAAAGCCATTTTACCTGTTACATTTGGAATTTATAGATATAAATGAGTGACGTACCAAAAATACAGCCAGCAAACACTAACCCTAACACATTTTATTTCAGAGTTCCCGACAGAAGAAAGCCGCAGATACATTTAAATCGGACAACTTCTGCAGCAGATATTCCGTGCAGGAAGCACTGCCTACTGGCTCACTCTAATTCTTGATCACAAAATTAAACTGCAGTCTCCAGCTGCAGACTTAGCCTTGGCACTAATCTCCTCCGAGGCAAGGGCACTGCAACTAATTACTGTACGGACTTAAACGGGAGGTCTCAGACTTCTGCTGGAGGACAGTGCCGGATGCTGAAAGCAGCATTCCTGTGGTGCTGGCTCTTTAGGAGGCTGTCTGCTCGGAGTCACTTTGTGCAGCGTGAATGTGAAGGAAACACAAGATTGTCCACTGACCCAGCCGTGGGACGGGGTACCTCTCACATACACGTGGGTTATTCACGCATTTCAGGGCATGGGGAAACAAGATCAGTGAATTCCTCTATTGAAAGAGTCACAGAATCTAATTTTCTAAGCTCCCTTCCTGAAACATGAGCCTAAGTATCACTTAGAAGTGACACAGAGGCTGAAGTCTCATTTGGTCCTTCGCTTCAGCTTAAAGCAGACGTGGTCTCCACCTGGCAAAGGCATTCGTGAGCAGTGGGATGTGACAGTGCCTGGCACCAGCCACACAGAAAGTGCTTAACCACACAGGGAGAAGAGCTAACACTGCTCTGCCTTGATTTTTAACAGTGCAAAGTCTGTTTTTCTGACTCCACCAAGCTGCCTATGGTCACTGCCTGACCAGTGACAAACCATGAGAGCCCTGCCCTACAGGAGCAGCCCAGCAAGGGAGTCTCCCCTGGAATGCTCATGCAGGAAAGATGAAGTAAAAAAAAAAAAAAAGTCACATTAGAGATAGAATTTTTCTCTAAGCAATGTTTTTTGTGTGCTTCAGTTTGCCTCTTCTCACAGGTGTACCTGCATTCCAGGTAGCATACATGTTACAGACAGATTTATTTCTTTTTTTCCATTTTATGAGCTTTTGTTAATCCACCGGCATCATTTCAAACAATATCTGACTCGCCTGGAGCGCCCAGCTGCTCTTCATCATCAACAGCAATATTTGCAAGTCCATCTTCTTGTGCACAATTCTAAACACGATCCCTGCCTCCCCAAAAAGCCACATCGCTCCGTGCAGGACTGAGCAATCGGGCTGTGTCCTACAGTCCTGCATCCAGTGCCAGAGACTGAACGAGTCCTGTGATTACCTTCCCAGTTACAAAACCAAGGAAAAGGCTGTCAGGGTGAGGATGGGCAAGGGCACACCTCCAAGACTGCTCCCAGTATTTATGCTAGACTTGTTGCACTGGATGCATTTGCCCTCCTCCCAGCAGCTTTCTAGTAACAGCCTTTCCTGTAATTGCTTCCTTCTCTTTCAGACGTGTTCAGTTTGTCTTTATACTTCAGTGCAGGAGCATTGGCTTTCCCAATACCTCCTCATTTCTCAGCAGCCCCCCATTTCGTAGCTTCCAGTGGAATCAGACCATCAAATGCCAATTTTTGGGAAAAATATACATTTAAATCTTTCATTATGCTCAGAAATCTTGCCGCTGTCTTACAGCTCTTTGCAGATGCCTTCGATAGTTGACATCCTCTTACAACATCTATCCTAGCAGGTACCACTGCCACAGCCTTTTGGTATGCGACAGCAGGCACTTCTGAGCTGCTCCACTACACAAGCCCCAGATTTGTCTGTCACAAACAGTGTCACTTATCACAGCATCAAATTTGCTGTATGCAGCAGGTCTCTTTAAGGCTGCCATGAATTGAAAATTGTTTTCCTACCTCTCCTCGATGCCTGATGGAACAGGTATCTCAGCAATCTGCAGTGGCTTTGGGGCAAAGTGTGACTGACACATCTGTATCAGCTATCCAGTTAATTTTATTCCCAGCCGGTTTTGTTACACTAAACCTCCAGATGCTCGCCAGATTTCCTTCTTCCCAAGCAGGAAAGATAGCAAAACCCTCCTTTCAGCTCCAGAAGATGCTCAGCTACGGCTGTGCCACCAGTGAGACTGGCTGCACCTCACAGACCTTCCTAGAAGCAGAAGATTGCCTCTTGGCTTGCAAGTGCTAACATCATCCAAATGAAGGCCACCCTGGGCAAATCTCAGCCTTACCAAGACATCAGTGCCAGCTCCAGCAGGACCACAACAGACGCATCCTGCTCCAAGCCTCCGGTCAGGTCCAAATTTAACTTTCCCTTATCCTTTGTGAAGAGGCAGATGGATGTGACTGCTCAGTTTCAAGAGTTATAAGAGCACCTCCAGCACAAGCCTTTACAAGGCTGGTCAGAACCCCGGTGCATGCTCTGCCTTCCCTGGCAATCACCTATTCCTGCTCCAGCACACAAGTGAGCCTTGCAAGGGCTTTGCTCTGCAGATGGCCACCCCAGCACCTTGGGCACAGCCCGAGGGTTTTCTGCAACCTGCCTACAGGGATAGGGACTGAAAATTTCTGAGCTTCTTCAGCTGTGACTGCTGCCTCCAGCAGGCTCCAAACCCTGGCTGCTGCCCCAGCCCACGCCAAGGCTGTAGCTGCTGCAGGACAGGCCATCAGGGCACGCACAATAGCTCCGGGCCCAAAGGCCACGTCCGAGTGAGCCCAGGAGGAGGACAGGGAGAGCTGTGCTAGAGCAGGGCGCTACGTCTGACCGCGACAGAATGAGGCTAGGATGACTAATGAGGGAAACCAGCGCGGCTGCAGCTTTCCAGCCCAGTGCCCTCACAGGTTTCTGTGCAGGATGGTAGCACTTCGGGCATTTATCGGTGTCATACCACATATCACATACCACTGATTGCTCCTTAAACCACATCTCTGTGGCCCCACCAGCCGTGCACCTTGCTTGGACACACGTTTAGAAGGGCACATCGCCAGTATTGACAAATGAGTTACCACTCTGAGCTTCTGGGGGGTGCTTTGCTACTTCAGTACTTCTGCCTGTTGTACCTAAACATGTTCCTGCTCTCAATGATATCACTGCTCTGTCCCCCGTGTTTTGACAGGTAAGGAGACGAGGGGCACTGTGGCTTTAAGAAGGTCACTTCCACTGTCCTGCCGGTGTAATTAGCCTGCTAAAGAAAGGGCAGAGGCTGGAAATTGGATTGAGCAAACCAGGCTTTAGCCTCGGGATGAAGGCAGAGCCCCAGGATTGTTATGTTAATCACCTGAGCTCAGCAGTCCCTGCCCTTCAAACCAGCACAAGCCCAGGACCCCTCTGCAGAGCCAACCCGACCTGGCTCCAGCCGCCCTGCCACTGCTGGCCTTGGGGACACTGGGGACAGCCCTGCGGACAGACCGGGGCCACCCAGCACCACCGGGGGGCCCCTGCCCTGCCAGCAGCCCATGGTCACAGCGCGCTGCTGGGCCCAGCTGCCAGAGGGATGAAGACTCAACGGGGGTCACGGGCGATGCTGTGAGCTGGGGGGCCAGGGCTGCTTTACGCCAGCTGAGGATCCAGCCCTGGCCGTGCTGAGTCAATGAGCACGTCTGGAAGCACAGACTGCTTCACCAGTGGAGAAACAGCATTAAAAACAGGCCCGATTTGTACCCAGCATAACAACTGTAGGCAGAGGAGCCGTGCGAGATGCAGCTGGGGTTCAGTGGGGGACACGAGCCCAAGTTGTCGTGCCCAAGTCCAGCACCTTCAATGCCAGGGCTCACTCAAGGCAACCCCAGGGTAAGTCCTGGGGGTACAGCCCTGCACCAGAGCTGCCACCTGCACCGTGCCCCCCTGACACCACGACCACCTCCAGCACGAGCCGGTGCAGCTCTGCTGAAACAAGCAGCACTGCACAAGCCAGGGGTGGCTTGGCCCAAGGTGCCCGGGCTGCTGAAGGGCTGCGTCTGTGGCGAGCCAGCAGGAGCTGGCGGCGAATCGCTCCCGGTCACAGCCGGCTGCCTGCTGCCTCCTGTTTTGTCCTCACCGCCTCTCCCCTCTGAGGGGAACAAGTTTACCTCACTGTGCTTTGCTAGTTTGTGCCCCCACAGGCAAACCGGCCTGGAAGGATGCCCTTTTGTCCCCTCTGCTCACAAACTTTGGGCTAGCAACCCTCACCACCACCACCACCACCCACCTCCTTCCCCACTCAGCAGCCCAGACCGGCCATTGTCCCCCCCTCGCAGGCCCTATTTTTGTAGGGCAAGCTCTCGCCTCTCCCCCTGGCCGGGCCAGCTGGGGCTCCGCGTTGCCTCCCTTGTTCTTCCACACATTTTTTCACTGCGCCCCTGCGCTGCCGGGGAGGGGGAGGGAAGGAGGAGGATGGGAGGGCAGCGTCTGGCCCCGCGTCCAGCGCGCCGGATGGCATGGTTTTGGAGAGGCCTGGCTTAGTGAAGTTATTCAAGCCAACGGCAGCCTGGCAACCGGGCGGCCACAATGGGAGCGCAGGAGGAGGAATGTTTCCACATGCCTGATCAATGGGAGCAAGGGAGACAGCAAAGCAAACAGAAGCTGGGAAAGAGACACAAAGAGAAAGCAGCCTTTTCTCTGCTCAGTTCCTTTCATTTGTCACAGCTCTTTGTGAAGCTGATGACAACGGAGGCCCTTTGGAGGCTAGTTTTAGGGAGTTTGGTTTTTCTAATTAAATAAAACGCTGCGTCCTTTTTCTTCACTTGTCACCTTCCAGCTCACCAAAAAATGGACGAGCAGCCCCATCTGTGCTCCAGCCTCCGACTCCGTGCACCTCCGGGGAGCCCCGAGCACCTCTCCCTGCCCGGGAAGGCAGAGGGGCAGAACCACCCCATCGCTTACTCCAAAGCATCTCCTGGGCTGTATGAGGTGCCCAGCCCGAGCTCTGCAGGGCCTGGGGGGCCAGCAGCACCGAGCAGCACATGCCACCCGCGCCCCCCCGGCTGCTCGTTACGGGAATAAAGAGCCTGGCTGAGGACGGCTCCTCTGGAGGTGGCGTGCTCTCCGCAGCAGCTGCTGACGAGACTATCGGGCAACTTTCTATGGGAACGAGGCAGCGTTCAAAATAGGGTTAGAGGGTAGTTGCCTTGGAAACTTGGACCGTTTCTGCCGAGGGGTTACGATTTTCCCCGCTAGGTCCCAGACGGGATTTACCTGGGAGCTGAGTGTGGGACAGAAGCTCCCGCCCGCTGCAAGAGGCAGCGAAGCGGCTCCCCAGGAGGCGAAGGAGGGGTTTCTGCAGAGAGGCACCCGCTCACTGGTGCTGGGCTGCACAGTGACAAACAGCGGCCAGATCCAGCCCCGTTGCGTAACCAGTGGTGGGAGCCCAAAGTTGTTTCCTCTAATTACTATGCAAGAGTTCACAGCAACAGGCCTCCTCTGTGCAGGAGTTTACAGAAAAGGCCCTCCCTGGCTGCAAGCCACTGCCAAGCAAACCAACAGGAGAGGGAGTTTGGGGGTGAGCTTTCCAGCACTGAGGTCAGACCAGAGATTATTCACTTAAAAATAAATCTAAAAAAAGCCTGCTTTGTTGGATATAACCCTGAAGAATAGAAAAAGACTGGTTGTTGAATACACCTGCTTGTTCTGAGACACCACCAAAACGCAGGCTTCCTCTCCAGCAATGTCTCCATCCCCAAACAGCCAGGGCTGCAGAAGCCAAGCTCCAGCCCCTGGGCACCACGCGTGCAGGAGGATGAATGATCCCACCTGCACATCTTCTGCTCAGTCTGATTCAAGTGACCAAACTGTGAAAGGAAGACTCAGCAACATGAGTGCTGGAAATGGCAGCACGAGCTTCAGACAGACCGAAACGTGGTCCTGACAACTGGTGGAGCACTGGCTCAACACCAGAAAATCCCTGGCCACCATTCCCAAAGGACTAAAGGCACCAATGGCTAAATACAGGCTCCTCAGAAGCACAGGTTTGCTCACTGCCAGGCTCTCCAGGCAGATAGCAAGTTCCTCTGCTGGTGCCTGTTTCTACTTGTAGGATTTCTGCTGAGCCCTGGGATAGATCTCTTGGCTCCGCAGAAGCCCTGTTTCTCAATCAGCAGGGCTAAGGTCAGTCCAGATGTTCTGGCAGGCAGGCTGTGAGGTGACCAGGAGCCATAGCAGCTCCAAAGCCAGCCCACCTGACCAGCACTGCGCTCCCAGCATCTCCACCCAGCCTCTCCCCAGGGGTTCAGGCACACCCCTGCTGCCTGGCCAGGTTAAAGAGGCTCCCATGAGGTGTTCTGCATGGACACCATGGAGGCTTCCTCTGCTTCAGTCTGGAGGAATCAAGGGGTGACAGCCTGCCCCACTTGCACTGTTTCCCCACCCCAGCAGGGTTCCATCTGATGTGCTGGGCAGTGATACTTATCAGCTGCTCCTTCAGTGTTGTAAGTGCTTCTAAGGAAGAACAGTAATAATAGGAAGTATAGATGACTAAAGAAGGGGATTCTACCTTCCCCAAGTCTCCACAATTCCAAGCTGATTACATAGCAGCAAACACCACCTTGCCCTTGGGAAGCATCCCAATTTCCACAAGGGAGTGTATCAGTGCCATCCCAGTCCTGCCTTGCTCTCCCAGTGCCCCCAGACATGCGCCAAGCACCAGCCTGCAGCTGGATGGAAATCAGGAACCTCACCTCGCCGACTACAGAGCAAAAACTCACTGCACAGGCATTACCTTCTGCTTAAAAATTATTCCAGAACTCCTCGAGTCTTCTTGTAAGGAAGGAGAAATCCACCTTCACTCCTGCTCAAAGGACTGCTTTCATTAGGGCCTCCACAGATTTGCAATGGCAAGTATTTAACCTGCTTCAAAAATATTCATGAGACTCTCACATGCATTCAGTAAGGGCAGACAAGCAAAATCCTCAGCTCATGTTCTCCTGGGGTCCCATGGTGCTGATGGCAATATACATCCTAATTACCATATATACCATATTGAGAATGAGACCTTGTCAGCTCTGGCAACGCTTTCTTTGAGTCAAAGAAACAATCTGGAAGTGATTGTGATTATTTCTCAGTAGATCAGAAAAAAAAAAAGTCTAACCACGTGTGAATATTTTTAAATAAGTGCCCTCAGTGAGAAGCTTCCCAGACAGGCCACAGAGAACATTTGAACTGTACAAGAATATTTAGACATTTCCAGAGCTTAGGTTGTGTGTAAGAATAAAACATGCTCCTGTATGGGGAGGGGGGCAGGGAAGTCCTCAGGTACGAAGAGCTGTCAGGACAGTGCATGATGATATTCACTAAGCTCCTGAACAAAAATATTGCTCCTCTTCACAAACAGCGTGTTTGAAGTGTCACAGCACAGCATTCACGGGACAAAACAAGCAGGAAAGCAGCACTCACTCACCACAAAGCACCACAGAATGCTAACCAGTTACTGCAGACTCCCAGAAACCTTGCAGATGAGCGCAAAACACAACGCAAGCGGTCCCTTATGACAAAGGAAAGCAAAGTGCACTCCCTTTTAACACGATCACCGCGAGGCAGAGCAGCGTGCTAAGTACCAGCGCTCTGTAGCTCCTCAGTCTGCCTCTCTCAACAAGCCCCTTCTGTGCTGCCCATGGATTCATCTCGAGATAACATTCTTCAGCATAAGGACAACCTGCTGATGGACACACGCAATTAGTAGCCTGCTGACAGGCGCCCTTTCAGCCTCTCTGTGGCCCCTTTTACTCAGGTGAAGCTGGCAGAGCGATCGAGCCACCCATCCTTTGTTACAGCTCTATAAAGTGGAGGAAATAATTCAAGAAGTCTTAAAGGGAAGCCGCGGGTTAGAAGGAAAAATTGTGACAGCTATTCCATAACTGAGGAAGAAGAAACATTTTATCACTGTTGAAATGGTTCCCACCACCAAATCAATAAGTGCTTGAGCTTTTTATGATTCTCCTTAGCACAGGTAATAACACAACAGCCAGGCAAAGAGTTCGCAGCTGCCTGTAAATAAATAAATAAGCCTTGGAGGGGGAGAAGGGGTGGGCTGGAAAGAGAGCATTTCTTTTGGGAATGACTGCATTAATCCCAATTGCATTAATCCCATTAATCTTACACAGGAATACTTCCTCTAATATGCTTTCTTTCAGCCTTTTGAAAGCACGACCGTGATGCAGACAACGTGCAGATGATGCGGAGGGCACAAGGCGGCTGGGACGATGTGACTGCTCCCCTCGGCCTGCTGGTGTCCTGCAAGGCACAGAGAGCACACTGCACCCAGCCACCAGATCCCAGAGCAGCCTAATTACGTGACCTTACCACAAGGTTCAACCCCCTGGGCGGGAGGAAAGGAAATCCTTTCAGACACAGCACGTCGGAGCTTCTTGAGATCTTTCCCCTTTACTCATGCCTCAGCCCCACTGCTCTCACACATGGGCCATGGCCTTCTGTAATTGTGTTCCAAGCCGAACTGAAAGCAAAGTGATCCTAGCACATTTGGGCACGGATCAAACAAAACGGTGTAATGTGGTTGCAGGACAGACCACAGATACATTATACCACCCTCTTCCACCCACAGCCACAGCTCCCTAATAAAACTCAGAGAAATCCCTGCCCTTGGGTACTGCACATTCACACACCTGGGTCCAGAGACAAAGCTCAGGGCACATCCGACCCCATTTCCTTCAGCACTTGAGACCTGACCTTGACCATCCATTTGGCAGAGGGCGTGTGGCGTTCAGAAGCTGCTCCCCCCAGCGTCCAGGCCTTTCCCTCTGCTCACAAACACATTACACAGAGCAGCCCAAGCTCACCGCAGGTGGCACACAACTGAAACCAGGCATCTTTGCTACAGAAGCTTGCCAGACCCTCCTTAGCCTGCCACATCCCAAAACCATGGAAAGCGTTTAACTTTTCCAGTCTGCAGATCCCTACAGGCTTCTCCTGAGAGATACAGAGCTACGTATAATGAACGTCAGTCTGTCAAAAACAGACTTGCTTTGGTGTTATCCCTTATTCCTAGAAGAGCCTGTGGATCTCCAAAAGATGCTAGAATAGTGACTGGAAGTTATGCACTTGGGAAACAGTTGTACATTTCTCTTGTTAAAGCATGTAATAAGAATACTTACAAGATAGAAAAGCAGAAATTAAGTATGATCAACATGTCTTTACCTTTAAAGTTGCAACTTCTAGAGAACTCAGGAACACCGACTTGTACAGCCTTTCCTTATGTCTGTAGTGATCAGACAGCCCAGACAGCACGAAACATCTCTCTCCTAACTCCCTGTCTGGCTTACAGTGGCAGACTAAACAGCAGATACATGAATGCTACCCATAACCTCCACTGGAATTAAAAAGTCATTCACATAAAGCCATCAGCAACCTCCTCTACTCTGCCAAAATCTATGACTCGGCACGGACAAGCCCTCTTAATAGCTCTGCAAGTTTCCTTCTGGTGGGGCTGTAACAGCTGATCTCTGATACACCACTTAGCACCCATTGAACAGCAGCTGGGAAGGGAGAACAGGGCCTGGGGACGCTTACAGGTGGCCACAGTCATGTGCAGCCCCTTTCCTAGGGGAAAGGGGATTTCATCACCCTGAAATTCTCCTAGTGCAGTAGGTAAGCCTTCTTCTGCACTGTCACTCTGTCCTACTGGTTACAGAGAGTTGGTTCTACCTCCAGGAGCACCAAAAGCCACTGTCTCATTTCCTCTGTCATCTGTATTCTCTCAGCACTGAAAGCCGTGCCAATCCACAAAGTTATATCCACCCACTGCTGTAATTCCACAAGTATATGCATCACTCGATTGCATTCAAACTGCCATGCTAATGGTGCCCAGCAGCAAGTCCTCCATCCTGCCTGCTGGCCATCTGAAAATAGCTGTAAGTTATTCTCTGTCATGCTAGGAGTGTTTGTCAGCTTGTCTCACACCCCGTTCTGGCAATACCGGTGTATCCAAAAGACATCTCACAACATCCATCACAAAAACAGCCACAAGGCCCAGCACTGAAACTGGCCACAGGATATCTGCCCACAGCTCCAAGAAGCTAATTTGAACCAGACCGAGCTGTATGGACTCAATAATTAACAAAGAATGTACCTGAAGCCAGTATATTAAGGGGTGAGAAGGCATTTCAGGTCCAGAGAATTAAACCATTGTAATCAGAGAGAAAAAAAAAAAAAAATCTGAAGTAAAATCCTTGCATAGACCTTGACTATTCCCTTAGCAGGACAAACCTGATGACTAGTTGTTGTTTACAACGATAAGGTCAGAGGAAAGGCCATTTCCTCTCAACAATTGTCAGAAGGGATTAAAACCTGCATTCAGGCTTGCTTTGAACTAGCAGGTACTCCATTCCCCGATGGTATCAGAATCCATTCAGCGAGGTCTCAAGCAGCCTCCGGGGCATGTCTCCATAATGCCCCCATTGTGGAAATATGCAGGACTGCTTCCTGCATTCACTCTATCTTTATGAAGCTTCACCCTTGTGGTCTGATACCCAGGTCAGGAAGCAATCCTGCAATCACTGTTTAATTAGTCATTTCCCAAGTCTGCCTCGGTTGAGAGTTGCTGCTGCTTGTCAGCTTCTAAAGAGGGAGGCTGGGAATCAGAAACATCACTACCAGATTGAGAAAGAAAAGTTACTCACAGGGTTTGAGGCTTGTTTGTGCTGTGGGCTGACATTCCACATTCTCCATTTCCACTTTTTTTTTTCTTTTTTTTCCCCCTAAGTAGGTGTTGAGAGGATGAAGGGGCCATTGCACCTCCTGCAAGTCAAGGCAAAAGCTGATTTATAACAAAAGCAGGTTTTATTTTTGTAGATTTGTTGGTATGGACTGGGCTTTGCTTGGCTTTGTTTGTTTGTTTGTTTGTTTTCTTAAGAAATACGAGCATTGGTACAGAATAACACATACTTCAAGGGAAATCTGTTCCAGGAATTCCAGTTGCGTACATGCCTGTGTGGAAGTCAGTGCTGAGCCCGAGCATTTGGGTGTATGCAGCTCCGGCTTTTCCAAGTGAGTTCACTGGAAGAGGGACTTCTTACCATACAAGCACCAATTTTAAAGGAATGGGAGTTATGTATTAAATTGGAGTATTAAAATATTTGTCTAGATAATTAATGTTTGTGTGTGGAGGAATGTGAAATTAAAAAAATATGGTTGCTGAAATGCAACTGTTTTGGAAAACATGACTTTTGTTCAACGAAATAAATGAGGTATTTCAATAATGTCAAAGACCTATTTTGGCACTTTCTGTGTATTAGGGGTTGTCTAGAAAAGCTTTTGAAACAAAAAAAAAATACACGATTATGTAAGAAACCATATGAAGTTGTATAAATTTAAAGACACCGAGATCAGGGGAACTACTCTGATCAAAACAAAACAATGTATTCAGAGTTTCGTTTTGTAAGAAAGCTTAATTTAAAATGTGATTCATTCTGGAATGGAAAAGACTTTGAAACCTCAGTATTTGCTAGGAAAATGATAACTGTCCTCTAGTTCCAGTTTTCTTTGCTCTGATGAAATATTTTAAAAAGAAGAGTATGTGCTAATTTTCTGGTGACAGCAAGACAGCCCTGCTTTTGACAAACGAATGCGAGGCATAAAAATATTAGAAGAAAAACCCTAACAAATCAGTGAGCCCACTGAGAAAATGACATAAATTTCAAGAATTTGTACTGGAATTCATAGATGATTATGATGAAGGAAACCAGAGCAATGGGGAGTAGAAGTGGTGAGGGAGTTCCTACGTGAATTGTATCCATCACATGAGAGGTTCCTGCTCACTCTGGATGTAGTGTGTAACTCCTCGTGGCCTTGCTCAAATCGTATCTTGGAACATGTGTCTTAGATCAGCGTCTGCACTGGGCCAACGCACATTGCTTCCAGCAGCTCCGAGTAGAGGCAGAGAAAATAAATACTTGCCACAAAAGACTGCAGCTATGTCCTCAGAAGGTTTTTTTTTCTTTCTCTTCCACCAAGGCTGTACTAACCCTGGTAACAGCCAAATCCAGAAGACACAGAGCTGAGATAACATTGTGTGAGCAGCCTTTCTCCTTTGCCACTCTTTTCTGTCTCAAGGAGAGAAGTGGCATCTTCTCTGGGCTCCTTTTCCAATTTCCCAAAATCTTCCTTATCCACAACAACGTGTCCGGGATCAGCCTTTGCAGTCTCCTGCCACGTGATCTTTCTTTTCAGCCGAGATTTCTTGCAAAATGCCAAAACGCAATACGAAAAATTATTTTTAAGACCCACGCTGATGAGGGAAGGGTGCAGAAGAGAGCTCAGGAACACCTGTGAGGTTGTCCTCTCCATCCCCTCACCTGGGGGAACAAAAGCTCAGCATCCCGCATTACCATAGCACCAATAGCCGCAAATAAACGGCTCTCGTAAGAAAAGAACAGATGTGACAAAGATTGTTCCAGGGTATATAGCAGACCACAGCCAAAGCAGAAGAGTCTAAATGCGCTGGGCTGGGATGGCAAGGGAAGTCACAACTGGGTTCCATCTAGGGGGAATTATTCTTACACTCAATTCATCAATCTATGGGCAAGCAATTCCACGGGCAAGGCTGACTTGATTAAACAGAGCCGTAATGACAGTGCGTGTAGGGAAGCATCCAGCCAAGTATGCAAACTAGCCTTCTTAGCCTAGAATAAAAGCTTCCTAACCAATAATTTCATGCTTTTATCTATACGATCATTAATACAGATACCAAACAATGCCAGCTCGACGTGGTGTCAAAGGCTCTGACAACCTCTAATTGATAATAAATAATTCAATTTCTACCCCAATCCAAAACTGCTGAATCTTGGGACACGTTCCAAATAAATGATTAAAAAGAACTTTGAATGTAATTATATCTAACACAATTGGGGATATTGCCCAGATGAAATTTACAGCAACTATTCAGAGCTACAAAATTTCAATGGCACTGGCAACTCTTTATGCCTACCAGAAAATGAAATGTTCTTTACCCAGGCGATGGCATAGACTGCATGTTTTATCTGACAGCTGTATGCCAGCAACTCACCCAGGCCAACCATGCTTCCCACAGAGGTGCAGTCTTTCCCAAAGACACCCAACAGAATTGGGAGCATGGTTTTACAACAAACTGATTTTGTTGTTGTTGTTCTGTACATGCAAAACTTGGTCTTTTTTGTTTTGTTTTGTTTTGTTTTTCTGCTGCAGCTGATTCTTCTCCTCCTCCCAAGCTGTTTATGTTACACTTAATGAAAGTTTATTTAGAAATTATCAGCCATAGTTCCTGGAATGAAACTAATGCAATACATTTCAGCAAGAAAAGTGCCTATCAGCACAAGCCTGAAGTGACGAATGCAGCATCTGAGGCACACCAATTGTTCACAGCAATTCCCAAACTCCAAAGCCAGAAGGAACTCTAAACACTTATTAGTGAAGACATAGGACAAGTATTTGCAAGGGCATCCTTATTCAAGATTTGATTCTTATTTTTCTCTTAGCAAATCACTTGCTGAAATCTCCGTTTCTGATCTGTAAAACAGGAATGATGGCATTCAGCTTGATTTCCTTGGATACAAATTGTCGTGAATGCCCAATTATTCCCGTGAGAATGCTGTATTTAACCGACCTGAAGAAGTGGTGATGCTTAAGGACCTTTTAGAACTGCAGCAGATATTTTCATGAGCTCATATGGAAACAGGAGAAATGCAGAGGGCTCACATGCCTTGTTGAACCTGTCCCATTTCTTCATGTGCAGTCCTTTCAGGAAAATTCAGCCTCGGTGCCACTAAAATCCCTACACTCACAGGCAGGGCAGATATAGCATGGGTGTGAAGACGTGCAAACAGACCTGTGTCGCCTATCTGAACTCCAATCGTTTCCTGAACCTACTTGGGTGTATTTCTCAGTCCTTTACATCTTACTATTTGTGAATACAGAAAGGGGCAGAAGGAAACACCAGCTCTGCATCCTTCACAACAGGCTGTTCTGGTCTCCTGGTGTTTACCTGGCAGAGACAGCAGCCAGCCTGGAGCAAAGAGATCACCTGCAACGTCTGCAGGATCATGAGAACATCTGACAAAAGAAAATAGCTCCGTAATTTGGTGAACTTCACAACTGCCATGATCAGGTGAGCCAGGCTTGTTTCTTCAAGAAAAAGAAACACGAGGGAGGAAGGGTCGTGAGCACTCAGAAATGTGTCTAGTCCTGCATTATCCAGAGCTGCACTGTGTGACCCATATCACATAGGTATTAAACACAGTTTGCTACTCTCCAGCAGGTTGAAAGCTACCACTGTGCTCTGAACAATTTCAGATATGGGCCAGTTAGGCACCTTCATTTGAGTATTTATATAACAGAAAGAGGAATTTATAACAATTTTTAACAGCTGGTTATATTAAACAGGAGACACAGTCCTTGGTTTTAAGATCTCTTAAACATATTACACCTGAAGCAAGAATGTAGTCCTACTGAAATCGGTGATTTACTGGCCTCTGTGGCTCTGTGTGCTGAGGTCAGAGCTGGAGCCTTGCTTCATGCTGGATATTCATCTGCCTCGCCTACTGGAGGAAATTCCCTCACAGGTGAGAAACCCAAATGACTCCCCTTTATACATCTTCTTACACCAGACACTTTCTCTGAAGTATCTACCACTAGCTCCTGTAACAAAGAAAACATTATGTAAACCTACACTTCAATCCAGCCGTAACAAGCTAATAAGAAGGATGGAACTTTACCAGTTTCCTTTAAAAAGGGAAGAAAACTTTAAAACTACTATGAAAACCTAACATTTTAAATGACTGGATCTTTTTTTTTCACAACAATATTCACCAAAAGTTGTAAGTTGTTACCTAAATTCCATAAAATGATATATATAAAATATAAAAGTTATATAAAAGGGAGAACAGATAGCAGAATTAAATATCAGTAAATATAAGGATGCTTTGAATCTCCATGGTATGAACTATCCTGGGTGAGGTCAATGAAATTTTTCTGGAAGCCCAGAATAATGGAATAGCAGAATCTGTCACCAAAATACTGGATTGTTGGAAAACAGCCTGAAAATTGGTTGTGCTGTGTCCCTGTAGCATTTTCACTGCTGGGCCACAGGTACAGACTGTTTCTTCCAAGGTAACTTATCATTTATAGTGTGGTTAAGTCATAGATCAATAGTAAACGTTTTCCATACACTTTTTTATATGAAGTTCAGTAAAGGAGAGTTTGCAGCATTCATTCAACAAGTGCCCATGGCAGAGTCCTTTCTGAAAGATGAGAAGCCAGTGGCAATGACAGAGAAATCAAGTTAATACCCTGATTTCTCATTTCATGTCTAGAGTAAAGGGGCACAAGATGATGTAGAAGAGCCGTATGCATCACCTCCAGAAAATGTGGCAACACACCCCTGCCAGCAGCTCTTCTGCTGAACAGAAGGGGCAGCACAGGGAGACTTGATCTAATATGTGTTAAAAATAATTTCTCTAATAAAAAAAAAAAAATCTCAAAAGCAAACGAGAAGGAAAGCAAGTCAGAGCTCTATGAAGAATCAGAAATGGGAAAGAGCAAAGCAGGAATGTGGAAAGATGAATTAAAAAGATGGCTTCACCTCCTTTACATGTCACCAAGTGTTTTGCCTTGTCAGCTGCAAACATCTGTAGTTTCCCCACAGGTGCATAAGATGGGAGAAGGCTGGGTCTGTAGCTCCAGCCATGCTCCCAGGGCAGGGTAGCTGGTTCCAGCCTTCCTGAACAGGCACAGGGCGAGCGCTGCTGAGGTGAACCCAGTTTAATAGGTTGCTACTTACAGGCTTAGGCTGATTTACAGGTGTTTGCCCTGAAATATGACCATCCATGTTATCACTGTTAATCCTCTCCCTAACAAGCCTCCTCCTCCTCTGAAATCCTCCCACTTCGATAGCTGGCTATTTTTGGAGGAGAAAACCACATGCATGCCAAAAAGCAACAGCTCTAAACCTCCTCCCACAAAGGGCAGCCTGGCTATCACACACCCGACAGGTTCTCTGCGCAGCACCGCACCTGACCCTGGGCTGCCTCTGACAGGGCAGGCATCAGCCGTCTGCATGTGACAGTAATAACAGGGGTGTCACAGGCAGAGCACACACAGACCTCGTGTCCTCCTCCTTTGCAGCCTGGTAGGAAGCCTCCTGTCGGTAACGCAAGGCCTACGAAGCACAGCTGAGCGGCTCCTGTTGTGTCCCGGGGAGCAGTATTTTCCATCTTTCTCAGCTGAAGACTTCTCTTCTGCTTGCTCTCTCATGCCCGTGACTGTTTCCACAGCTGAGTTTCCATCCAGCTTGGATCCCAGCTTGAGACCCAGCCGGATGGAGGGAAGTGCAGCGTCCAGTGGCCGGAGCACCGTGAGGCTCTGTACCTGGTGCATCAGCTTCTATTCCCTGCTCATACTGCTCCAGTACTGTGGTAATGATTTGCAGACAAACAGGAGAACAAGGTCCACAGTCTATGTAATCTAAACAAAAAAAAAATATCTTATGATTGAAAGTAAATTTACAGAAGTAGATAACCTTTTTTGCCTTAATAAATACATCATGTAGGTTCTGACTGCGCTGCATTCATCTGTCTCTTAGCTTAGTGACTGCTGTGTTTGGCATCTAGAAATCTACCCCTCACAGCAAAATACAGCTCCTAGGAGCCCAAATCCCCATCAAGTCTCACATACCAAGCGTAAGTCTCAGTATTCTGGCTGCTGCACTGAACTCCATACCCACAGAGCTCCCATTTTAGCCATTTTGAAGCATGGCCTCTCTCTCTCTTGCTTTGGAATTTTCACGTGTATGATGGGTCATACGTCATACAGGTCACGGTGAGCTCCACAGCTCTGCCAGGATCCTGGGCACGCTGCGGATGCCTTATCAGGGAACCACACCCAGGAAAAGTGCTGCTAGAAGGCACCAGCCTAGTGCTGGGGGCCTTTTTTCATCACACTGATCAACACATCCACCTGGTGGGAAGCAAACACAACCTATTACAGAGCCCAGATGAAGATTCTGGGCATCAGGATCTCAGTCGGCTCAGCCTATTCCATAACTCAGAGACTCAGATGCATAAGCACAAGCCTCCTGTTATTTAACCCTGAAGAATTCCAGGAAGGTCCTAGAAATGCTTATGGACTTTCCAAGCAGCCAAGCAAAAAACAGTCATGAAGCCAAACTACACAGCTTAGAGATAAAACCGGAGAACAGTCAGCAGGGAATGTGAGCTTCATATCCAAAACAGCAGAGAAAATTCTCTGTACTGCTAAAAATAAGTCACATTGGAGCTCAGGACACTGCAGGCACAATCCTGTCCAGGATTTCCCACTTCTTTTCAGTACTACGGAGCCAATCCCTCCAGTAAAAGCTGACAGCAGCTCTAAGTGCTGATGGTGCAGGGATCCCATTCCCTGCAGCACAAGGGACTCCTCGTATGCTTCAGGTTTCATCTTCACCTCCCCTATTCCTGGCTTTAAGAGAACAACAATATTTGGAAGTATCTGGGTGCGTGCCAACGCACCACAGTCTGCCCTTCAGTTTCTCTGGATGCTACCACTCCATAAAAATTTTCCCTGGGACAGACAGCAGCATTTTTGTATTTTTACCCTGTTCTGTTTTCCCAAGGGCTTCCTCCTTCTGTCCCCTCCTGGCTTTTTCTGATACATCCTGCTTCTGTTGTTCCCTTGCTATGTGTGCAGTTCTCTGTCTATTCTTGCTCCTTTTTGCTCCAGCTCTGCACAGCAGTTACTTGTTAGTTACTTAAAATCCCAATAATTTAGGTCAAAAAGCCTGATGAATCTGATGTGGCTTGTTTCACATACAAAGAGTGAAATTGAAAACCACCTTATTCTTCTCAACTGAAATGCTGCATCCCTATTAATTCAGGTGTATAAATAACACTGTAATGCTGCATCAAGGGCTCTGCTGTGTGATTAAACCTGCTTCTCTGACCTGTAATTAGAAACTTTGCCTCTGAAAGGCAGTTTGCAGAGAAAAAAAAAGGAGAAAAGGAGAAGGAACCAGCTCTCAGACCCAACAATTTTGTACTTAATAAATTATTCAGAGTTTTTGAAAGTTGAGCTGGATTTCCATCTGCTAGCATTAAAGACCCAAATGGAAGAAAAATTGAAGGATTCTCACTGCAGAACACACCATTACAGGGCATGGGGCTGGAAATAAGAAGACAGCTGAGAAGTTCTCGGTGTCCTCTTTCTGTCCCTATTCAGCTGCTGCATTTGCACCCCCGTACATCTGACAGGTCCTGGAGTAACACAGAGTGATCATCCAGCAGAGTCCCACTGAATCACAGACATGGTTTTGGGATATAACATTAGAAGAAAACTCCCAAATTCAGTGACTGCTTTGTTAGTGTCAGCAGAGGCAGACAATAAACACACAAAAGATGGTGATGGTCATGAGTAGAAAAACAATATAGATTTGCATGGTCACAAGTAATATATAGCATTTTCAAGACAAGTAATCTAAAGATGAATTCATTAATGACCTTTTCACACTGATCGCTTGCCCCAGGGCCAGTCAGGCAGTACAGACTATTGTACTATTAGTGACTGTAGTCACTGTTAGTTGCAGTCCCAAGGGTACACCTGATGTAAGGTGAATTTCTCCCTTGGAAGCGGGAAGATGGCAATGTCTTTTTGTCCTGTAGTCTTAGTACGAAAAACTAATTCATTCATTAGCTAATAGATTAATTTTAACAACAACAGACTGAACAAAATATTCCAATTGCTATAAAGGATATTACCAATCTCTCCTCTTTCCATAAACATGGGATAGAACAAGCTTTAGACCACTCGGTAACACGAGAACTGACCCCAGGACAAGCGGTCTCTGGCCTTGGGTATTTGGCAGCTGTTTCCACAGTGCTGCTTGATTTCAGATCAGAGATTTTGTGGTGAATTCCTCCGCTGGTTACACCTATAATCTTTGTGTTGAGGGTGTGACTGACATCCCGGTTTCATTCCGCTTTGTTTTCAGGTTGAAGTTTGCAAGGCCTCACACTGGGAGAACGTAGAGTCTGATAGTTTTGTGTATAATTATCTTTCTGTAGGAACCTCTTAAGGTTGATCTGGAGTTTCAGGGAAGCCTTCTAAATGGAGATACTATGTTTAATTTACATAGTATTTACATATCAAGGATCCTTTGGTCAAAATACCAGAAATCACTAAATTCTGGATTACTTTCTGTCTTCTACTGTGGTTTAGACATGCACAGTTTTAACACAAAGAACATGTTAAATCTACCCAAATATTACATTGCCACCGGTGGAAATGTCTTTGTCCCAGGTTGCCCAAGTTTGTACTCGTATGCGGTGCAGAGCCATGGAGATCATGCCCCTGGTATGAGGGTGCTGGACTGCATGAAACAAAGGAGCCCTTCAAATTCAATAACAACAACAACAAGAACTTTAAGTAATCTTTTGTGTTTGTAATATGTTAGAGTCCAAGTTTATCACAGAGCTGCCAGAATATAAATCTGATATAAAGTACTTTGGATTAGATAGTGCAGTGGAAAGAGCTTTACTGGGATATTGTGACAAGTTTTATGAACTTCTTAAAGAAAAAGAACTCAGAAATACCAGCAGTGTTGTTAAGTTATTGCTTTGTGAGCTTGAACACCCAGAACTAAGAAGGAAAGAAGGAAAACTAAGAACTGCATAAAACAGAGCAGTACTTGAAGCACATTAAGCTCGTTTGTTTTTCAATCAGCATTTTAAGTCAGTACATAAAGCTGAGTCCTGTGAACCCTCCTGTGAACCCAGCACACTCTACCTTCCTCAAGTGCAGCCTTGGGTTATCCTCTTCCCCATTTTTAAAAATCCTCAGAATGAGTCCAGTATCACCCCACTATTTCCTCCAAGGGCCTCCCTCATCTCCTAACACTGGTGTGAGGCATAAGCCACGCTCCCCCACCTCACAAACACCTCACGTGCCACTTTCCAAATCCCTCTCTCAGCCTCCTTCTCTAACGCCCGGGGCTTGCGTGTGCATGGGTGGCTGTGATGCCAACATTTTCCCCCTCAGGAATCCTCTTCCCACTCTCCTCTTGGGGAATTCCTCATTCTCTCCTACAACAGCAACTCAATGTCCCATCTACCTCCTTTTGCTGAGTAAAAGGGTTCTCTAAACATCAGTCAGACCTACACTGCTGCTGCAGCAGAGTACCTGCAACTCCCTCACACTAGGATCGCTGGATGTCCATCATTCCTTTTCCTCCTAATTTTGGATCTTTATTCTCCTCCAATTCTGTCAGGATTCCAGGTGCTACACTGAAAATTTACCTTAAAAATAAAATAAAAATCGTTTTGTTTTTATTATATTCCAGTGACTCTGAAGACCATCACCTCTGTCCCTCAGTACAAATGTTTTTCTAGCTTCCAGAAGGCAAAGAGGATTCTGAAAATCGAGGTGGATTTCTATGCATCAGCTGAATCAGAAGGTGCCACTTCTTCATAGCAGCTTTGCAAATGTGATTGAAGCCTGAAGCACAATGCTGTGCTCCATGGGACATATCTGACCCACACGCTGCCTTTTCAACTCCCTGCATTTTCTAAATCATGTACATTATGAGTGAATAGGAAGAAAATGTGTAAACAGGAACAGAAAAGGTCACTGAGAGTTCATTAATTCTGATCACTTAATAAGCTGTAAATTGAAGTGCATGAATTCCATTCTCTAAACACCAGGATAAATTTGAAGAATCTCTATTGACTTAATTTACACTGATATGCATTAGAATAGTTTCTGGTGCATTCAGAATCAAAATAATTATTACAGCAACATTCAAGACCAGAAGGTACCTAGTTCCCATTTAATAACTAAATGAAGGACAGACTTAAAAAAGCATCGAGCCTACCACATTTAGAAAATAAATAGATAAATAAATGAAGAATTCTCGTTTAAAGGCAGTGCAGAGGCATGGCACTAGCGCCCAGCCACGCTCGGGTTGCAGGCCTTGCCTGAAGAAGCAGGCTGATACTTTGCACCTAATCAATGAGAACACCGTGCTGTGCAGGGAAGTATGGCTACTGCCTTCCAGATCTGCTTCTTACAGAAGGAAAAGATGAACTGTGGACAAGAAGACAGAACTATTTGGATATGGACTAAATGGCAGACAAATATTCACTGGTACTTATACATTTCAAAGCTCCTTTGCTTAGAGGACCCCTTTTAGGTTGTAGGGAATCAGATGGAGATTTTCCTACTCAAAGACAATGATTGCTTTGGAATTCTTTTCTCTCTGGTTAGGATGCTGTCCATAAAATCTGACATTGCTTTTCTTGGAATACAAAACATTTGCCCCCTTCCAGAGACCAAAATGAATCCCTAACTTTTTCATCAGCACTAAGTTTCAGAAAGAACAATAGAAGAGGACGTCATGATGGAAGAAAGAACCTGAGAAGTTCTGGAGAAATACAAATCACTGGAGCTGCTCAATCACAATACCATGAAGTTTTCTGGGTCTTCTGCAAGAAAGTAGCCCTGAAGTGATGCCCTTAAAACACGCAACCATGACTGCAACAGGATCAAGCGAAATGTCTAGAGGGCTCCTCCTGCCGGCTGTTTTCTTAGTAGTCCAAGCCCTTGGCAATAGTGATTTTCGGTTTGTCTTTAGGAAGCTGGAAATCAAGGGAGGCAAACTAATGCAACGCCTCTCTTATTTGTCATAGCAATAAAACCGGCATGATCCCACCATGCCTCTTGTACTGCTGCCCACTTGCCCTGGCTTTTCAGAGATGCTGTGCCTGATGTCAGCGTGGGGAGCAGGGCAGCATAGCAGCTGCGGAGAGCTCGGGCAGCACAAGGAGCAAAGATGAGCTTGGGTGACTGTGACAGCAGGGCAGGCAGGGACAGGGACCTCAGTGAGCACAGGCGCAGGGCCACAGTGCCTGAGCAGGAAGAATGGAGCAGGCCTGGTCACGGTAACCAAGCTTAGCTGGGAGCCCAGTGCCCATCAAACACTCCTGGAGGTCCGAGGCCAAGCCAGAAAGTCAAGTCAGGGGCAGCAAGGGCCACACACAAACACACCTACAGCCTACCCCAGACAAGGACAGCTCTGTGCTGCAGCTCCCAGGGGAAGCGGGGAGGCCCCAGCAGGCTTCTCACAGCACTCGGGTCCCAGGCTACACCGCACCGGATCAGGGCAGCCCTCCAACACGGGCAGCCAGACCTGTAGGACAGGGGGAAGAGGTTGCAGAGTTAGTTGGCAAATGCAGAGCACAGCACAGTCAGCAAAGAACACAAAAATTATCTGAAGTGCTGACAGAAGAACCTGGGTACAAACGTGCCATAAGCGTTGGCAGTGTGAGAGGCTGACAATACTTAAGATGTATCAGGGTCTGGTCAGGACTGACATTTGTAGGACACTGTATGTATGGTTTTGTTTTCCTAGTCCACTGGGAAACACTTCTTTCAAAGCCAGAATAATTTTAAAATTGCCACTGGGGTATAATGACAAAGTCCCTCCAAGTTTTTCACTTATAACTTAAAAAACAAACAAATGTAAACTAATCCTGCCTTCCCGTGAAAAACCCACCCACACCAAATACCAAATACTCCCCTTTGACATATGAATGTTCATCGTTTTGGCCAATCTATGCACCAAAAGAAGGCAGATGAGACACACTGGCACCCCTTTTCCTGCCTCCTCACTGGTGACATATGCCATAACCCTGCACTGACCAGACAGATCTCACAGGTACATGCGTCAGTCCAAACTCCCAACCCTGCCTGCACGAGGAGGCAAAACATCCTGAGGCTACAAAGCTCAAGTGGCAGGTGAGAACTATCTTCAAAAAATGAGCTTGTCAAGTCAACAGGGGGAAGAATAACCCTTTGGAAAAGGTTGACTGTGATTATCTTATTGAGTTACAACAGGAAAAATCAAAGGCAGACACAGAGGGGAAGGGAAACAATGTGGGGTGAGTATCCCAGTAGTGTTCCCAGCTGGACTGACACTGATACACTGCCTAGATAAAGCTAGCCAGCCCTGCAAAAACCGTGTGGCTAAAGCAGAGAGCAATGGTCTACTGGAAAAAGAACATTTTTTATCAATATTGATAAAAAGCATCTATAGAATATGAGAGCTATTTTGGAAAAAAGTCACATACACAACAAGGACCTGTAATTCTGCTAAGCTGGCCGGGGATATATTTTGTCTCCTTCTGTATAGAGTACTGAATGTATACAGGACTGTTAATAAACGTGATTCCTCTGCCAAGCAATTGTATTTCTGTACGTTATATTTCCAGTGTGAAAACTCTAATGAAACATTTTAAACCAAAGCCGTTTCCTTGGAGCTGCCTCTGACCTTCTTTTCCTCCTCTCTCCGCCAAATCTCCCTGCTAGGCTGAATTCAGACCTAATGTCTGCTCCTCCCACCAGGCTTTTGGATATGTGACAATATCCTAGTCACTGGGAGCTGCGCCTGCTGGTGTCCATTGTCTTGTGTCCAGTTTGGGAGAGCGCTTTTAAGGAAAAGCCCAGAATGAAATTTATGAAGAGTACAATGATTTACAGGAACGGCCAACTATGCAGCTAGTTTCTGCACGCATCTAACAGCGGCTTGTGAATTTTTGGCAATTAGTTCACAAGGTTGCAGCATGGGAATGGTTTAAGGCTGACGAACAGACTTTTGAAAGTTTAAAACAATCTGAAATCCCAAAACTCTGCAGTCCTGGGGAGCAGCTAGAGCTGTGGTAGGATACTGGGGGGAAGGGTGTGTGTGTGTGTGGAGTCGCCTAAAACCCACCTCATGGAGCCTGTTCTGTTCACTGGCAGAGCCCTGACAGAACAAAAAGGGGATCTGCACGGACAAGAGGAGCTGCTGGCTGCGCGCTGCGGAATGCGTCGGTTCAGCCGTGGGCACGGTGTGGATGTGCCTCCTGATCACAGCCACTGCTGCCTGCAGCCAAGCAACTACATCACGTAACTGAGGCCCCAGAGCAAGGAGAGGAGATAAGGCAGCCTCCAAGAAGGCCAATCCCTGTAACCTGCTGCCCAGGGTGGGATGGGAGGGGGCTGTGGAACAGGGAACCGAGACCCTCAGCCAGGCACAGCCAAGTGCTGCTGATGCGAGGCCCTGTGGTGCTCACAGCACGGCAGGGTGTTAGCTGCAGGACAGCGATGTGCCTTCTCCAGGGTCAGTTATAATCTGTGGGGCATTATATGCCCGTACCCCACAGCGTTACCTGTGTTACCTTCTGTGATGGCACACATACAGCCTGCCCTGTATAGCTCAGGTACACAAACACAGACCTTGGTACCAAGTCAAACTGCCTTCACTACAAACATTTACCGCAGTCACACTGCAAATAGGATGCCAAAACCTTTACAGATATGTATCCCACATGAAATCAGTACCTTACTTAACAAACGTTTTCATTCCAAGACCAGCTACCTGACAGGAATTCACAACTAGCCCTGAGCTACAAACTCTGTGAACTTTCCTTCTTCTGCCCCCTCTCCCCCCTTCCACCAGAGTTCTGCAATTTGCCAGCCTCCCTTTATGTCTCAGTTAGGCCCTCACAATGCGAGGCAGGCAGACCCATGTGCCCACAAACAGAAGAGCTCCTCCAGCTCACAATAACTCAGCAGGTTTCTGTGATTTTCAGAGGCTGCATTACTGTGTGCCCATGTCTGCTGTCAAATTACTGCCTGGACACAGGCTCCATGGCTAACCTCAGCCTTACCCCAAACACAAAACCGTCCCCACGCCCTCAGAAACATTCATCTTCTCTTTCAGCTCTTCTTACGAAGCAGTGTAAACCTGGCTGATGTTTCTAGGAAATAAAGAGCATGCTTACCCCTCCGAAGACTTATTACGGTTTTATGTCCTTTTTCTGCAACCTACTGAGAGTGGCCGTGCTCCGTATCATGAAGTTTAAACACATCAAAACAGATTTGAAGGGTGGACGGTCCTCCTGAAGTTTCTAAAGGAAAACGGAGATAAAAGCCATAAAAAACAATCCTTCACACATAGCAGAGGTTGAAAAATCAAATCTAAACTTAAGTTCATTTTTCCCTGTAGTGCAAGTCCCATGACTCTGCTAACTCTTATGTGCCTGCCATGGCCCTGGCCGTAGCCTTACAGCAGTGAGGAAAATCCCAGAGCACAGATACTGCAACTTCAGCCACCTTCCCCTAAAACCCCCACCCTGCCCAACCCTACAATCACAGAGAGCTGTGCTGAGAGCTCCTGCAAGGGAAACAGTTGTTGCTGCGTCCTGCCTTGTTTTAAATACCTGCATGTAGAAAAGATGGCAGAGATTGTACATACACCTTAACTGAGGCAGGATTTTCTCAAGTCCAAGGTGGCACTGCTGTAATTGCTGTTGTCTGTTTCGACCTTCTCCTCGAGGTGTCTCCACCTCCCATCACAATGTCACAGCAAAACAAGTCCCACGGTGGTCTGCAAAGCAGCAAAAGGAGCAAATGGCACGACAGAACTGACATTGTTTATCCTGCATAAAGTTAACTCTAAATCAACAATTTGGAGAAAATAGCGTTGTTGCATAAGAAAGTAGACAAAAGCAGTTATTTGACAGACTCTGTCACTTAATAGCAACGCTTTGCATATATAAAGCACTCTGCACCCTGAATCCTCAAAATGCCTTAGCAAAAAAAAGAACATACAACTATTCTTCAGTGCTTTACAGGAATAGCGAAGCATGAGGCATTCACAGGACTTGGCAAAGTGAAAACTGACCATCAGAAAGAAGAATAGAATCGGGGCTTTTTAGTCCCTATTACTCACTGATGTGCATTATTTTCAGGCAGCTCTTGGTTTTAGTCATTTTACTGCAGGTTGGATAAGAAGGAGCACTAAATCAGAGAGAAATGTGCGTTCTACATCTTAAAACAAGATTTTCCGAGTGGAACAGCAATAAAGATACCCTGCAGCCTTAGGTTTTCTCTGCAGCCATAAAGCCTGCATCCTCTTGGCTGTGCTGGTAGCCAGGTTAACCCCCAATCCATATTCTATGCCTAGCGCATGCTGCGGGAGGCAAAGCTAACAAAGGCTATGACAGAACTCCATCAGGGAAGTCCTTTTGGGCCCCATTTCCATCAGCTCATAAAAGGGACAGCCTGGACCCACATGCTGGGCTCTGCTAAGGCTGCTCCAGGCTGCAGCTCTTCATTTGCAAAAGAAATGACCCATTCATTTCTCTCTGACCTCTGCAGACACTTCAGACTGCTGACCTCATCTGCTGATGGCCCCCACCGCTGCCGCGAGCTTCCTCAAACAGGTGCTCCCAGAATAAAACCTCAGCCTTCCTGGGCAAGCTGAACTCACGCAGCTTCAAGAATCCTGCACCAGGGCTCCGGAGGGGCTGCTCATGCACAGGCTGGGAACCAAGAGCCCTCAAAGCATTTATTTCCTATCCAGAAAAGAAACAGCCCTGTGAAAACGAAATACAGATGAGAGGACATAATTTCAACTGAGTAAAATTAGGTTAAAAAAACATACACCTGCTTGTGGGCACCTGTGCACTGGACAACACAGTGAATCTCTTCTCTGCAGCTGCTGGTACACCTTGTACTGGTGTGTTCTCTACAGGCAGGTCCTGTGGCTCCTGCAGAGGACTGAGTGGCTCATGGCTGGGGTATTCTTGCCTCTGGAGCAGATTTCCAGGCTCGATTTTGTGTTGTGTTGAAGGATGAACGGTGACAGTGATACCTCAGCAGGGGAATCTACATGTCTGTATTGCATTCCAAGAAAAAAAAAAAAAAAAACATCTCTTCAGACTGCTCATCACCCATGTTTATGTTTGTATTCACAGCTTTAAAACCAAGAGCATCACAGTCCACACTGACTTCTGTTCTCCCATTCTGGAGAGAAGATGATGCCACTCACAGCTGGGAGAGGGTAAGCGGGCACGTACATGGGCTTGTCAAAGGCCACAAAGGCATTCTGTGGCTGAACCGGGAACTCAGAGTTGTTTTTGAGTCCAACTACAGAGCCCTGTTCACTGCATTAATCTTTACACAACAACAGTTTTCGGCTTTGCAGAGCACATGAAGCTTTCAGGTATGTCTGCAAGAATGCTGAGGTACTCGGACGGCGTCCCAGCTGTACACAGCACAGACTAAGAGCAGTGGTACAGTAATGAAGCAAACTAGCTCAGCTCTTCCACTGGCCTCCAAAGAACACCCAATTATCAGAACGAACTGAGACATCTTCAATAAAGAAACTGGCTTGGGAGCTGATCAGTTTGTTGCTATTGCCATAAACACAGCGGCTCTGCTACTGGCAGGAGAGGCCTGTGAATCAGGGCCCGAAGTCTGATGCGAGAGAAATTGGGTGTCTCAAGCTGCTTTCCCCAGCAGAGAACAACCCTATTAGTTTGAGAAAGTCCCCTGCCTGCTTTCTCTCTGAGTAATTAAGAGAGAAATCCTCCTCTCAGTGACCCCAATGCTCTCAGCCGAGGCTGATTTACACATGAAAGGCACCCTCTGAGGGGCTTTCTCCCTTTCACATTCACAACCAGGCAGGACCTATAAATAAAACCTTGCTGAAAACAGGAGCTTTCAGAAAGGTCTGTGTATGTGCGTAAATGTATGTAGGAGAAAGGGACTGGATGTGTGCACTTGAGAATGTGTGTTTGCATGCGTATGTGAAGAGTGGGCGAGAGAAACGTGCACTCGCACCCCAGCCCACATGCAGACGGGTGCACTTGGAGGAGCATCTGCACAGATGTGTGAGTGTGCACAGGTAGCAGGAGCACTGAGGGGCTTAGGGGGGACGTACAGGCAGGATTCCAGCTAGGGCAGATCCAGAGGACTTTCATCTGAGCCAGCTGAGTCACTCCAGGGTTACACATGAAAAAAACGAGAGCAGATTTAGACCCAGTTGTGCTTGAGGGTATGCCTGTGATGCACTTTCCCTCTGTAGAGCAGCTGAGTACTTGCAGAAATTTCTACGTTGCTTTGGATACAATGCAGAAGGTAACAGAGACTGGAGCCTTGCAGCATGTGCTTCTATGTTTCTTTAACTAAACATGAGATTTTTTAAAAGCTGCATCTTCTCAGCAGCCCGGGATAATTCTCCAGAGCTGTCACTACTAGAAAGTAAAAAAGTTTTTGTTTGTTTGTTTGTTTAATTATTATTTTATTTTTACAGTTTGTTGGTACACAATCTCCCTGAAAGACTGAAAAATAAACAAGGGGACTGCTGCCAGGAAAAAGGTCACGAAATCAAAGGCTGTGACTGCCTTTACATGAATGAAGAGTATAAACACCAAAATGCCCAGATTTGAATCCTCACTCTCTCCTCGCCATCCTGTTCACCCACGTGTCCACATAGCCAGGATATTTCCCTTTCCAGGAGGCCCGAGAAGGACCCTACACAGTTTCCAGGAAACTGGCGGTTAGTGTGACCCCTCCTAATACAAAACAGGTGACACACATCTCCGGGCCAAGCCGGAGCAGGCTGCAGGGTTTCACAAAGCAGGTATTGCGCTCCGAGTCTTTGCCCCGGTAAGAGGGGGCTTTTTAAGACGTGGCTACAATGTGATAATTTGAGAAGTGCGAACTATTTTACTCCTTAGTCCTTAACAGCCACATCATTTGCTTACTGATGTGTCCGTGCTCTGTGCTGAGGCCAGCAGCTGGGCTGTGCTCACAGGGCACCCAGGCCAGCACCGCTGGAGCTGCACCCGCTGCCTGGCAGGACACCCAGATCAGTGTGCGGGGAGGGAGCCTGTGTCTGTGCGCCCTGCACCGTGCTGATCTCCTAATTACCACTTGCAGCCCTTGGATCTCTCCCCTACCCAATTCTTATGCAAAAATTTAGCAGAAGCAGGCAGAAAAAAAAAAAAAAAAAAAAAAAAAAAAAAAAAAACACACACAAAGCAGGAGACAGCAGCGCAAAACCTCCCAGAAGCACACAAAGCGCAGAACGTCTCTTCTGGCAGTTCAAAAAAACTTCCCCGCTACTTGCGCGAGGCAGAAGTGTGTGAGCAGGGATGCGGAGCTCCCCTCCTACTGAGCTCGCAGCTAAAGCCCTCCCCCAGTTCCCAGGGTCTTCAAATGAAGATTTGCATAGCACTTCCAGATCATTCCCGAGAGAAGGGACAATGGCTCTCTCAACGCCCTCTTCCCCCCCTCCCTCCTTCACTTACAAAGCTGATAAAGCCCTGGTGAAAAGGGGAACAAAGGATTTACAGATGGCAGAATATTGATTTCCGCAGTTCCAGGACTACAGGGGGAGGATGAAGAACCCCCCAGAAACTCTGTGAACTTTGAGACACGGGCACGATCTCTGCAGCACCAGCTCTGCGTTTGTTACGACGCTGCCCTGGTCGGTACCTGACGGAGGGCAAAGTGCTGCTCCCGAGGGGTGAGCTGGCCCCTGAAAATCTCCAAACACAGAGTGATGAGGTGACAGCCCGCAGTCCCAGCGAGCGCATTTGTTCCCAAACCTGCTAAGCAGAGAGGTGCTTCCAGTGAAAGCAGTTTGCCACCAGGCGGGCCAGCCCGGCATTGCTCCTGCCGATGGGATGGAAGGCTTCGGGAAATCACAGCTCAGCACCGCTTCATCCGTGCTCTCTGCTGCCTGCTATCCAGCTTTGCAACTAGGAAAATAAATGAATAAATAAATAAATAAGGCAAAAGACTTTTGAGAATGGGCTCTGATTGTGAAATAAAGTGAAAGCTATTGCAGAACTCACTTTTAGGACTGGTCTCTGAAAGCTAACGCTTCCTGCCTCCATAAGGATTTCCATGCTTAGAACAAGCCTAAACCTTGTGTTACAAACTTTTTTTTTTTTTTTTCTTTCAACTTGGTCAGTCAACTCCACCAGCTCTCTCCCTCAGTAAAGGCTGCAGAAAGCAGAGGCTGAGCCTGAGCAAGTCATTAGCTCAACTCATTCGTACTCCCTGATGTACTCTCAGCCTACTTTTAAGGTTATACCCAAGCTTGAATATATATTTCCCTGAAAACAAAACAAAACAAAACAAAACAAAACAAAAAAACATGCCATAAGTAATAAAACTATTTCTGCAGCAAAACACCATTGCATAAGCAGTTTTCTTTTTTTATAGCAAGACAGCCACCAGATGTGGGGGGGGGTCAAACCCACTGCGGAGCAGCCCTTATGTGGCACTTTCTGCCAGGCTCATGAAGGCTGGCATGGGACAGAAGTTTGGCCTGGGCCATACGGCGACCTCGTGCCCTGTGTGGAGTGGTGATCTGGTGTAAAGATGTCAGACTGGAGAAACAGGACTTAGCTCTTCCGTTACTGATTGTCTAGGTTGGACTCAGTGATCTTGGAAGTCTCTTCCAACCTAGATGATGGTGTGATTCTGTGAACACCAGCTCACTGCAATCATTCAGAGTTTTGCTGAAGTGGGCAGCGATACAATGCAGTGTCCCAGTCAGGCAGATGCTGCATGTCCAGCAGGAGGTGCTTAGCGGATATCCGAGGCAGGCTGTTCAAGATCCTGGCCTGATCTCCACCTACCCCACCACCACACTGAAAAAAAACTTTCTGAAAGTGACTGGCTCCCACCACTTTGATTCTCTCTCTATTTTAAGTAAATTGTGTAGCATTTCTGCACTCAGAGGGCTCCCAGTATTGGATTTAGGATCACATTTTTAAAGGCGACCAGCTAGTTTCTAAATCGAGTGATAGAGATCTGCTTTGGAAAGAAACTCAGTCTGCTCTGTAAGGCACCAGTGCCCACCAGTGAGTGCAAAGGGTGGTTTTCACACCATAGGTAACCAAAGGTAGCTACTGAGGCAGCAGCAGAGCTGGGTTCATTCACCAGTATTTTCCCCAAACCTCTGCATAAATCTATGCTGTCGTGATGAACAGAATCATCACAGTGATGATAATCATTGCACGCTGTACAGTTAAGAATATTTTATAAATGGTATCAAAACATTCCTCACAATTCTATTCTTAGAAGAGCTCGTTTCCTTCAAATACTTGTCTGGCTTCTGTCAGCTAGTAGAAAATATTCACATGGATTCTTTTGTGTATTTCAGCCGTCCCTCCCAACTTACGCTGCTTTTAAAGAAGAGTGAATCAGCCCCATTAGTCTCCTGGCATAGCTAATACAGAGATTAATCGCAGCGGTTGGGGTGATAAAGCCTGAGAAAATCCTGCTTTAAATAAGCCTGTAACGAAGCTGCCAGCACAGGCTGAGGACAGACCTGAGCCCCCTCTCCACGAGCCCCCTGGAGTTCCAGGAGCGGAGGCAGTGCTCACAGGAGCTGCTGGTGGCGCGGGGCAGCCTTGCTGTCAGCTGCCAGTGCGGAGGGAGCTGTCCCAGGGCATCCCCTTCCCTGAGGGGCACGTTCAGGGCTGCCAGAGGAGTAAAGGTGTTGGGGGATCAGGGAGAAGCACACCTTGGCTGCTCTCACCTCCTGCTGCCTTTGAGGCTATTGTAGCAGCACAGCTCTAAATCTTTATATTAGTGTTGCACTTTATGACTATTTCAGAGGCAGCAGCTTGCTACTTGTGTCACTACACCTTGGTTTACCGACTCCTTGGCTCTTAAATGACCACGCCAACAGCTTTGGAGGCATCAATGTCTGTTGCTTGCTCACAGGTGCTATAACAAAGGGCATTTCTCTTCACACAGTTCCCGCTACAGAACGTTGTGATTTGCTCTAAGGTTACAGGATTCATCCTGCTTTCAGCAGGTCAGGCTGCAGCCTTTTTCCCCTTACTTTTTCCCCTTCACACCCCTCATCTCCCTCGCCTCTGGCAGCGCCAGCCCCCGCTTCGTCCCCCCCTCAGCGCCAAGATGGCGCCGCCCCCTCCCCTCCCCTCAGCCGCGCTGCGCGAGCGCGATCACGTGACTCTCACTCCCCCCCCCCCCCCCAATCCCCGGGCTCACGCATGCGCAGCAGCCCGCCCGCAGTCCGCCGCAGCTCAAGGTCAGGCAGGCGGCGGAAGCGCAGCGCCCGGCCCGGGGCCCGCTTCCGGTTCCGGTCAGCGGAGGAGAAGGAAGATGGCGGCACTGGGGAGGGGGTCGCGGCTGCTGCGCGCCGCCCAGGCCCTGAGCTCGGCGCCGGGACGCGGCATGGCGGCGGGGGCACACGAGGCCGGGGGAGGTAACGGGGAGGGAACGGGGGCGGCGGGGAGAGGCCCGCGGGCGGGGGGTCGCTGCCCTTGGGAGGGGGCGCGGTGCCCCCGGGGCCGGGCCTGAGCCGCGCCGTGCCCGCAGCCCGGCTGTGGAGGACGCTGAGCTTCGTCGTGGCCCTGCCCGGCGTGGCCGTGTGCATGCTGAACTGCTACCTGAAGGCGCAGCACGAGAGCGAGCGGCCCGAGTTCGTCCCCTACACGCACCTCCGCATCAGGACCAAGGTACGGCCGCCCCTGTCGCACCTTCCCCCTGCCCCTCCCCTCCTCCTGCTCCTCGCCGAGAGCGCGGTGCTGCCCGAGCTGAGCGCAGCTCTTTGTCCTGCATCTCCTGAGGTGCTGTGTGCGTAGCCACAGCCTGAGCTCGTGGCTGTCTCTGGCACAGCACGCGCCTTGCAGCTCAGGTGAGGGACCCGCTGTACCAACAGGTCTCTCCCCAGCCCCAGATAATCCCACTAAGGCCTTGCTGATAAATGTCAAGTCGTGGAGCTGCTCTGCTTACTGATGCAGGCCTGTAGGCTAACAGAGGTGATCCCCAATTCTCAAAGCAGGGGTCCTCGTGGTATGGTACAGTGGATTTATGTGTTTAAGTGACAGCTTTGACCTTGATATCTAAAGGCTTCCTGCTGCTGGAGGTTATTTGCTAGCTCCTGCTTTCTCCAGGCTGGTAGCAGTGCCACCTTGTTTGAGTCCACATTTGCTGTTGAGCTCACAGTTCCTGTGCTGTGGCACATCCTTTGGTTATCTGTCAGGGCTTTGTTTTTCTTCTTCTTCCAACAGCCCTTCCCCTGGGGCGATGGGAACAAAACTCTATTCCACAACCCTCACGTTAATGCTCTCCCCACCGGTTATGAAGATGAACACTGAGATGCTGACCACAGCCAGGACTCTGGCTCTCCCTGTGTCTGGACCAGGTTGCTCTGTGGGAACCATCACTTAAGAAAAACCACATTCCTTCTACAGTCAAGTTGAATGGTGGTGCATGCTCCACCTGTACTTGTGTAGAGGTCCTTTAAATAAATGATTCCAAACTTGAATTCAGGATCTGACTCTTTTGTTATCCTGCGACTCCTCAGAAGTTCCATATTTTAGTGTTGAGGCTTCCCCACAGGACAGTGCAGGAGCAAGGGGTTGGACTGACCTCCTGCTAACACCTGCTCCTGCATCTGGTAACACTGACAGCAGTCATGCGTTCATCAGGAAGAACACAAAACGGAATAATCAGACATGACATTGAGTATTTTGTTTGGTTTAAATGAGCATTGTCATCCCACGCTCAGTATTAGCCTAATAACTTCATCTGTAGATAGAAATTGAGCATGTGCTGAGGCACATCCTGCATACTCAACTATTGGGGTATTCAAGAGACACGAAGGCAACTCTGTCTTACCCAGCCCCTCCTGAGATGGAATTCCAGCAAAGGTGTTTAACTTAAGCTCTGTGCGCCTGCACAGCATTTATCTTTAGCTCTCACATTCTCTGGTGTATCAGCACAGCTGCTGTTCATGCCCCTGCTTCTCATACAGCTGTAGGCTCCTTGTACAACGTTCTCATACAGATGCTGCGTACCGAAACGATTTTTGCTCCGTTGCATGTCTGTACTACAGACCATTGCCACTCAGAAGCTTTTTAGCTTCGCTAGTTCCAGTTTTCAAAGGGAACCTAGGAAATCATTATCTTCCATAGGTAACAATTCTAAGACCTCAGGTCTGTTCCAATACGATGTTAATTTTTAAGTTTTTCTTCTCCAACTCAACTGTTTCCCAGTTCCCCCCGTAGATTCTACATTCTTTTACACAGTAGGAAGACAAGAAGCTCTGTCTTTGCTGCTAGTACTGTTTTTTCCCCAAAGGAAGAACACAGCAGCTCTCAGCACCCCGCTGCTGGCAAGGGACAGGTATCAGGTGAGCCAGGGGGGTGAAATCCAGCGGGGGGTGCTGTAGGACTCCCTGCCCCATGCTGCAGTGCAAATTTCATCCAATTAGCAGAACACTAGTAAGATGACTTCAGACAAGCTTTTATATATTAAAATATAAAGAACAAGGCACAAATGGGTACAGTTATTTCAGAGCTAGCTGGCAAGATAACACCACATTTATTCCTACATGAAGGTTATAGAAAAGCAAAGTGGTTGGATGTATTATTCCTTAAAAAAAACACCACCACCTACTCGACAGACCCTAAAACGCTATTTGTGCTGCTCCTGGAGACGTCCCTTACCTTACCAACCAAAAGTTGGTTTTATTTACACCTGAGTGACCCAGCAGCAAGCGGTAACAGCTTATTTGGTACGTGCTCCGTTCAGCCCCGTACAGATTGCTCTGCCAGCTGTCTGATGCACCGTGAGCGAGTGTGGTTCACCTGGGCTGTGTGAGTGATGCTAAGGCCATCACTGAAGACACGGGGCACAATGTGTGTAGCCCCCGTGTGCTGTCATTTCTGGTCCGCACAAGTACCAGGCTGCTCTGTGGCTGCAGTAGTTACTCAGAAGCTGTGGTGCAGACAAGCCAGCTTTGGCTTGAGAACTCCATCTTTTTAATTAAAAAAAAAAAAAAGCCACTGAATGACCCTTCTAATAGTGCTTAAGAGCATGATACTCACTTTTTTCCTCACTGTTATTCTAGGACAATTAGGAAGTTCACTTCCCTGTTGTCCCCAGTCCAGAATATTTTGTACTCTCTTAGCTGTGTTGGTGCAGAGGGGACAGTTTGGCTGATCCCTGCCCCAGTGGCGCTCCACAGGCCACTGGATGAGGAGCGGTAGGTTCTGATCCCTTGCTTCTCTTCCGAACACCCTTCCTCAAGCTGCTGCAAGATCCACAGGAGTAAAGCTCTGCTGCTGAAATAGCTCAGGATGGACAGAGTATGAAACAGATTTGGAGAGGAAAAAGGTAATTCCTAATAACTCCTTCACAACTACAAGAGAAGTACCCACCAACCTTCTGCTGAGAAGCTTCCTTAACTCCTCCACTGCCAGTGAAAGGAAGAGGATTTCAGATACCTGATTTAGGAAAAACAAGTGCCCAATGCCCACTGTCAGGTTACACAGAGGGGTACCTGGCAAGTCAGCCGAGCATTTCAACCAGTCAGAAGTCACTCCTGCTACCTAACGAGTAACTTGCTCAGAGTTTCTGTAGTTTACAAGCCAGCTCTTTGCTAGGTGTATGTACACACCTAGTTACATGGTCCAAGGGCAGTTTCATGAGCAGGTGAGGTGTTCCCCAAGAGGCAGTACAGGCAGCTGGAGCTTTTAACATTTGTCAAGCTTCAATCAATGTTGCTCTCTTTTAAGACATATTTTAACTGCATCAAGCAAAAACCTAATAGGGACTGTGGCCAACTGGGTGCTTAGTGGTAGTGTGCAGAAAGATGGCCAGGTCTGTGCAGTTTCACTGCAAGGATATGTAACGCTACAGGGGAGAGAATTCAAGTTCAGGTTTGTTTCTGTACCTCAGAAAAGGCCAAAGAAAGCAGCCTCCAGGTTCAGTGTGTTCTCTTCAGCTTCTGTTGCAGGCCACCTCTGTCCCCGTTGGAGGTTATAACCAGATTCTACCAGACCCTTACACACTTGAACGAAGTATAACTGGGTTATATTTATTTTAGCTAAGTTATTGCAGGTCCAGCAAAAGTGCTTTTCTACCATCTCTGTTGCTGACACAAAACAATGCTTTAGCCCCTAAGCATTCAGGATCATATAAATCAAATTTCTTCCACCAAAATCCAGCACCACAGAGATGAGACAAAGGAAATTAACCTTCTTCACACTCTTTTTAGACACTTTCAAGTGTTATATAAATAAGCAAAAGAAAGGAGTCATAAACCAACTGCTAAGTTCAACATCCCAACAAGCATTCTCCCGTCACAGGGTACATTCAATGGGAAGTTAGTTAAACCGTCTGTTCACGCTGTTAGATGCTGAACCACCACCAAAATTCGTTCGAAAGGAGGCAGAAGTTACCACGTGATCCATTTTTTTCCTGTGGTAGTTTGCTTTTATAAGCTGAGCACATTCCTTGCTTCCTAAACACACAGGTCTTATCCGGGTGGTGTCCTGTCTGCTGTCTGGTCACCTTTCAGTCCCAAGGCTCGCGTAGGCGACTCCATCCACACAGCTGAAGTCAAGAGGAGTTTTCAGTTTTCGCTTTGCTTGCGCCCATGAACTCCAAGCCTTCTATGGGTATGTCCTTCTCCTTGATTGCTTTCTGGAAAGAAGGAAAAGAAACAAGTTAAATTTGAAATGTTTTCAGCGCTTTATACAGCACTTTACAGTGCTAAGCGATGTAATATTTGGTACAAAACACAATCTGCAAGAAGCAGCCTTTAGACTGGCTGGGATGCCCTCCTAACTCCAGAAATGCCCCGACCCTGGCACGCAGCCGGCAGAAAAACAGAGAAAGGCACCGAGGGGACACCGAGGGCTGCTGCCACAGGGAGCAGGGAGGGGAAGGGGCAGGGGCAGGGGGCTGCCGTGCCATGGCCGCACCTGCACGCAGAGCTGGTAGCGCTTGAAGAGCTGCCCGCAGGGGTCCCCGCCGCTCTCTCCCTTGAGGAACTTCTCCGCGAACCAGCGGTTGAAGCACTGGTCGTACTCGCGCTTCAGCTCGGTGCACGCCTCGCCCACGCTGTTCATGGCGGCGGCGGCCTCCCCCCTTCCTTCCCCTTCCCCTTCCTCCTCCTCCTCCTCCTCCTCCCTCAGCGCTTCCGTCGCAGGCTCTGACGCGAGGCCCCGGGGCTCGATGCGGCCGTGCCGCTGCCTCAGCGCCGCGCTGGGCTGGGGGCGGCCGCGGGGCCCCCCGGTACCGGCACAGCGCCAGGAGCGGGCGGGCGGCCACCGGGGGGCCGGGGGCTCCGCTCCCGCCGTCCTCGGCCCCGCCGGAGGAGCCGGGCTGTCGCAGGGCCCGGTGAGCCTGGAGGTGCTGCGGCACCTGGAGCGCCTGGCGCTGGTGGATTTCCGCGACAGGGAGGGCGTGGAGAGGCTGCGGGGAGCCGTGCAGTTCGCCCAGCTGCTCCGCCAGGTCAACACGGAGGGCGTGGAGCCGATGGATTCGGTGCTAGAGGACAGGTAACGAGGCGCAGGGCCCGCTCCCGGCTGCTCAATGCCCAGCCTTGGCTTGTTTGCGTGGCTTGCGCTCTAGGAGTCACCCCCCGTGTGAGCTTGGCTCCTCTTACAGAAAGGCTTTATTGTGGTTTTGTGTGGCGTTGGCACCCATGATCCAAACATGTAAACACAGCAATGATGGACCCCCCCTTCCTGACTATATCTTATCACGAGTGACCCACACACACTGCTCCCCAGATACCGTTCTGTGGCGTTTATTGCCTCAGAACATCCCAAGCTTGCCTCCCTCCTTACCCTACACCAAAACCCAGCTTTAGAGATGCCCACTTCATACTCACAGAATGATGTAAAGACAAGCCAGCAACCTTTGTTCTCCAGGTCTCTGTACCTCAGAGAAGATGACGTTACAGAAGGCAACTGCAGAAAGGAGCTGCTGAATAATGCCAGAGAGAAAGTAGAGGAATATTTTGTAGCCCCACCAGGTATTGTCTTGTTTATAAAAAAAACTCTTAATCTTGCTTGAATTAATTTGACAAACATAAATTGCCATAGCTGACTTTACTTTCAGGAATATTAGCTAGTAATAATGAAGTACTAAAATAAGTAACTGCAGTCACCTGTTTAAAACACATTGACACCACCACCAAACCAGAAACAGATGCAGTCTGTTGGTCTAAAAGCAGTAGAGAGGCCAGTTGTACCTTAAAACTACTGCACACGTTGAGTTGTTTAAAAGAAGTTAGTTAGACAACTTTCTTACATTCTGCACTTGCTCAGGAAATTTTAGCTGCCTGTATGTACTCAGAATAAACTGGAGAGGCACGTTCATGTTGAGTTGTGCTGCCTAGAAGGTGACTTACAGCTGGTCTCACACAACTCTTTGTTTTCTATCAGGTAACATCCCTTTACCAAAGCTAGAAGAACAGGAGACTTTTCTACAGGGCTATCAGTGAAAGAACTCGTGTCATTTCTGTATTTTATTGGGAAATCTAAGGTTTGTGCAGTCAAAAATGAAATACCCTCACATGTATTTTGATATAAAGAAAAGCAACCACACTGCTAAACTTCTTACAACATTCTTCTGCTGTAAATTGTCTTGCTGTTGAAATACTCACTGTTTGTGAAGCTGGAAGGCAACATGAGAGACAATCTTGGTGCTTGTGTTTAGCAAAGTGTATTTGGTGTTGTTCTTTAAGATACCAAATGGCTTGAAGTCTTTAGAGAGAACAATAAAAGCTGATGATTAAAAAAAAAACAAAACAAAACAAAACAACAACCATTATTTTTTCTTGAACTAGTTTGTCAGTAAAACAAAAGAAGTTGGAATATATACAATGGGATATATATAAATAAATAAATAAATAAATATCGCCTTTAGCTTAACTCTGGCTCTGGTAGAGTCAGAAGTAACAAAGCCTGGTATGGCAGAGGAGTCCATAACATTGTTCAGCATCTCTGTGAAGTACAAACAGAACTCCGATTTTCATTACAGAAGAAAGAGGACTTTGAGGAGATGATTGACTCCAATGTTTTGCTTGCACTGAATATTTCCTTTTTTGTATCCCTGTGCGCCATGTCTGTATGGGTTACCTTCTAGTTCCCACCTTGTATTTTTATTCTCACAAATTAAATACATAGATTTGTACAAAATTTGAGAGAGATTTTTAATTTTAGAGCATTAGCTATGTCTGTGGATGAAAAGTACTTTGTAAGATGGTGCTGAAGAGTAATGGATTTAACTGTAGGGCTTAGCCTGTTACCCTCAAGTAACAGTCATGCCAATACCTGAAATTCTGTAAGGAAATCTCTGGAGCAGACATCTTGTTCCCAGACAGGATGTTTGTCCTAGGAAGGTCAGCCATGGGAAGGGGGTTGTTATGAAGAAGCTGCACAGCTCCAAGATAAACACAAGCACCCACGCTCTGCCTCAGTGGCTCAGAGGACAGGAGACCATCACAGGAAGAAGTGCTGTGCTGGCCAAATGGGGAGGACTGCTATAGCAAATAAAATACATTGCCACTGACTCATCCTGCCACAGAGAGCTTCCTTGCTGAACATCCACTAGTCAGAGGCAAGATAAGACAAAGCTCGCTGAGAGAAACTAGGGACCCACTGAAAGAAGAATTCTGCATCAAACTAGAACCAAATAGTCCAGATTATTCACTTCCAGGCATAAAAAGCACTGTAAAAGCCTGAAAAACAAACTTTTCTTCCTGGGTGGTGCTGCCTTCAAGTACAGGTTCAAGAATCCAGATTTATGTACTCCAATTGTAATGCCGTGCACTAGGAGAGATCATGATGTGCTGAGCCATGAAGTGCTAGAAAAGACCCTTGCAATTACTGTAATAGGATACTGCTAATCACCAGTTTGAGTCTGCTCTTAGGGCTCCTGAGAGCATCCCAGAAGGAAAGAAGGGTCCTCCATGACTGTGCTGGCACACGCTTCCCCGAGGGCCAAACTCACCTCAAGAGAGTGCATGTTCTGAATGTGTTTGCAGAGATAAGCCATTACTCCCATTCTGTCTCTCTGTACTTCTGTGTAATAAGCACCACCAGATCCATGCATGTGCTCCTTCAGGCCCTGCCACCTGCCTGATAGACGAAGTCCTGAGCATGGCCATTACCATAACTATTTCTCCTATGAACTGCATATTCTACATCCCTGCAAACAACAGGTAATAAAAAAATTAGCGATTCACAATACACGTGCATTGTTTCTCAACATCTCAGAAGGCCACCAAGCATATGAGGAGTATCATAATTGGAAAAACACTGAGAAAAATGCTTGAGAGTTTGAATAGTGGTGGTATTGGGATCAGCCATTAGTGGCTTGTGCATAATGCTGCGTCCACAAACTGCTTTGGCAAGCTCCCTCTCAGGCCATTGTGTGTCTGTCATGTATTGCATGGAAACCCTAGGCTGAGTGAAAAGGACCGCAGCTGCTTTTGCTGATAAAAGAAATCACAGCCATTGAGTAGGTTCTGTTTTCATTTGCTGCCCTGAAAGGTTGTGTGCTTAGTAAGATTTGAACTGACTGGAGCTGATTTTTTTTCATATTTGTCTGGCAGGAAGCGAGAGCAAACACTTGTTCCACTCTTATCGTGCCTTTTTGCAGTTACTTCGTTATTTGTTTGAGCTTCACATAAAACAATTGTTTTGATACTTGAATTCTTTAAAGGGTGTTGAATTAAAGCTTCTATTTAATCTCACTAATCCAATTAATTGCCAGGCTGTAACACTGTGCTAAAGTGTCAGGCTTTTCAAGATTCAGAGCCTGCAAATCATAAACCTTCACAAATGCACAAGCTCAGCCTAAAAGTCATTTATGATGCATACATAAATCACGAGGAGAGACTTCAATGGGTACCATACAACAAGCATGTTAGCAGAGAATTCCCACTTTGAGAAATACCCACACGTTCTACTCATTTTTGGCCTCCTCCTTTGACTATCAGAGAGAATGGGGACAAGATTATTTACATAGAAAAAGGGAGAGGAATTTGAGAGTGAACTGCATGGCCGCAGGAGCTACCAGCCCAAGGTATCATCAAGTAACTATTTAAAAGCAACAATCAAACCAACAATTTGGACAGAGATGATCCCACATTCCCCATGCAGCAGAGGCTAGCCTTAAAACTGCCGGTTCACTGCTGCTCCCCTACCCACACACTGCAGTGAGAGAACAGACTGCCTGATGCTTGTTCCCTGCAGCCTGAACTGCCTTAGAAGTTGCAAACACACATTTCCTTAATGAAGGGGTTTGTTACAACGTCACCACTAATAAGGGAATTACAGCCCTGACTCAGACAGCCACAACCACCAAATGAGGAACCCTTGAGAAGGCCAGACGAGCTACCTACGGGGCAGCATACGTTAGTACCTTGGCGTCCCATGGCCTGCGTACTGTGGAGGGTGCTGCACCCCATGGGATGGCGTGAACCCCCTCTGGGCCCAGGTGACACCCCGAGGCAGGGCCCAGACGCCCCTCGTGGTGCTGGTTCGAAGCACAAACAGCTCTGGGGCTGGCTCAAATCCTTACAGTGTTCTGCCACGTTGCAATTTATAAACCCAGGCAAACAAGTAGCTAAAATTGAGGACCTGTATCACAAAATTGTGACCTGCAAATTCTGCCTTACTGCATAATATGTATTTGTAAAACAACTCGTGTTTTCTCAGTGGTTAGTAGTTAGAGCAAAAAGTAAAATAGTGCATTCAGTTAAAAAAAAAAAAAAAAAGGTCAGGGCAATTACTGAGCTGCTGTAAATGTCTCTAGTTCCCCTGGACTCTATGGAGATAGCTTGATTTATAATCTGCTAAGTTTTTTTTCCATTACTATGCAGATCTGTAAGATATAATAATGTATTAGATTCCCTAGCATATAGATGCCAGGTTTTCAAATAAAATTTCAAGGTGGAGGTTTCTTTAGTTGTATGGAAATACAAGAACTGAAGTTTGTTTATTGATAATAACGATTATTTTATGCTTTGGTAGTAACTGGGAGCCCCAGGAAAAAAATCTCTATTAGCTGTAGTGATACTGTATTCAACACAGGAATAAAAAAAAGCAGCCTCAACTGAAAAGTGCTTGCAATCTAAGCTCCATCTGCAACAGGAGTCTCATGGTATACGTTGTCCATTACCCAATTTTCTTTGGCACCTCTTCTACTCCAGCTATCATCTCCTGTATGTATTTGTTCTGCCTTCCCCTGCAGCTCTGTCCCGAGGGAAATTACACTTTTACATTCTTGATCAACAAGTAAAGCTCTAATGTTTCTCTTTAAAGCCATGTATCTCAGGCTTTTATGTTTCTCTTTAAAGCCATGTATCTCACCCACACTGACATTTCTTGCAGTCGTCATCACATCTGTTCCTTCAGCTAACCATTTCTTAATAAATGCACAGAATGTGCCTGCAGCTACCAAACAACCACCTCCTCAGAGATTCATGGGTGTTTCTAAAGTTCATTGTAAGCACTGGGAAGATTGTTAAATGGTTCGTTCCTGTCAGCACAAAACTGTCTAGTACTTAAAGAACCATTGCTAGTGCTGCAGAGACTACAGATGGTTCTGTAAATTAATTGTTTACATGTATGGTGGCCCCAAGACTATCCCAAAGCTTCTTCAAGTTGTTAACACACAAGGTTTCTTACACCCTTTCACCTGCTGCATTAAATCAGATAAGTTCTTTTAATTTCATAACTTTCAAAGTTGTTCCTAACACACTCTGATGATGGTGGTATAAAAAACAAAGCTGTGAATTATATCTCTTCTAATTGTAATGCTAAAACCTGGCTGCTAAAGCCGAAAGCTATTTCTGAGATACTACAGAATGGCAAAAGGACTACATTATCCAGTTTTAATACTTTGGGGGAGAGTATATTCTTCCGAGGTTGCCTCAGAGCTTGAAAATGCAAAAGGTTTCTTGCAGTTATGCTACTTTTGCTATGAGTGACACTGAGCAGGTAACTATACTGCGGTAACGTGAAAAGTATTTTCATTTTCAGTGAGGTGGATGACTTCTCTGGAGTTTATTTCTACAAGGAAATGGCAGTCCCACCAACCAACCTTTTAAAACCTCTTGTAAGTCCTGCTGTGCTGTTTGCTATAGACAAAAGCTCAGAGTCCTGTTATTAACAGATCACCAGCTGTGCAACACTCAACAGCAATTTTGTAGCTGCTGCTGAGAGTATAAGCAGAAAGTGCCCCAGGGAGAGTGAAACTAACAAAACAGAGCACTGTGGATCTCCCCAAACATCTTGCTTCATTAGGGAAAAAAAAAAAAAAAAAAAAAGGCAAGAGTTGCAGAAATTCTGAGGTCTGCAAAAGGTGCCTCGAATGGCACTTAAGTCTGATGGATTCAGTTCAATAAAGGAACAAAGTTTAGAGCTCACTTGATCACAGTAAATAGGGGTAAAAGATTTTTGTCAGAGATCACTTGGTCTGAAAGACGGTGACAAATTGAATAGAGATATATTGATAGGAAAACTGATCAAGCGTGACTGATAAGCTAGGGAGCGTGTCCCTGTGACGTGGGCAGGCTTTCCCCTCAGCAAGAGGCATCTCAGGGGAGGGATGCCGGCTCACAGGGAGGCAGCAGGCCTGCTGCACAGAGTGTGAGGGGAAATTCTGCAAAGTTCTGCGTTGTGGTGGTCTGGGCTGGGGCGAGTAACAAAATGGCTTTGGGGGCCACGCATCAGCTGCAGGAAGGCGTTTTACGGAAACTGGGACATATTTAAACTTTTTTACAGAAACTGGGACATATTTAGACGTGCTGGAGGCTGAGCTTGTTTTACAGAAGAGGTGTTTTTTGCCCTGGCTCAGCAGTTCTGGCGCACACGGCCAAGACCCCCCTGGCACCCCTCAGGGCCGGGCCCGCCGCTCCCCGTCGCCATGGAAACGGCCTCAGGCACGGAGCATGCCGGGCCGAAAGAAAACGCAAGGGCAAAACCCTCCTGGGGCAGCCAATGAGCGCTCGGGAGAGAGGTGGCGACGCCCAATGATCGGCGGGGGGGCGTGGAGGGGGCGGCCCCGGGGGCGGGTCCAGGGGCGGCCCGCGGGGAGCACCCGCAGAGCTCGGCGGGGGCCGGGCCGGGAGCGCGTGGGGGCTGCTGCTGCCGCAACGCCGGGCCGGGCTTCGCTCCCCGCAGGCAGCCATGGGCGAGCGAAAGGCGGTGATCAAGAACGCGGACATGTCGGAGGAGATGCAGCAGGACTCGGTGGAGTGTGCCACGCAGGCGCTGGAGAAATACAACATCGAGAAGGACATCGCCGCGCACATCAAGAAGGTGAGCCCCGGGTCACGGCCGCGCCGGCGGGAGGGGCAGGGCAGGGGGAGCGCAGCTGGGCGAGGCGCTGACCTGGCCCTGGGACCCATCTGGGACAGGACACTGCCTGCATTGAGCAGCGCTGCCTTGCTGACCTCCTAACTTTTTTTTTTTTGTCCCCTTCCCACCACATTTGAGACAAACTGTTCGTGCTAATGCAGAACAGATGGTTTGGCACTTACTGTTTGTCAGTTCTTCTCCGGTTCCTACTTGGAGCCAGATTGAGCTGTAGGTTCGAGCTGCAAGATGGAGATGAGCAGAATGCAAACTCTTGAATGTTCTCACAAAAAGTCTCTTCGTCTTGGGGCTGGTGGACTCCACAATACACAGGCACTGGCTGTAAGCTTCTATTCATACAAGCCTTGTAGCTACGAGTTTATCTGAAACTCAGAGCAGTCTCCAAGTATGATGGGTAGAAGGAATATTCTCATGACATGAGATTAAGGATGCAGCAGAGAATTTTCCATTAAGAGTCCTTTCAGCATCCTCATTAAGAATTAGCTAGTGAAGATAAATTAATGGCTTAATTTCTATAGCTTTAGAACAAAGTTCTTAAAAGTTACCATTTAAAATCATGGTATGACTTCTGCAGAAAAGTTTTTTCCCTGAACATATACATTTTAAAGTTACTCCTGCTTTGTTAGGAAGCTTTTTTTTTTTCCTTGGTAAGCAACAGAATGTACTAAGACAACAGATGATCCTTGCACTTAAGAGCATATGCTGCTCCTTAATTGCTTTCTTCAGAGAGGGATACTTGCTAACAAGTTACATATCAGTGCCAAAATAAATGTTAGTACAAGCAATGCTAAATTCCATGTTCTATTTTCTGCAGGAATTCGACAAGAAATACAATCCCACTTGGCACTGCATCGTGGGAAGGAACTTCGGCAGCTACGTGACTCATGAGACCAAGCACTTCATCTACTTCTACCTCGGCCAAGTTGCTATTCTTCTTTTCAAGTCTGGTTAGCTCCGGGGACTCCTCCTGACACTTGCGTCTGGTCACAGGACTGCACACTAAACCCAAACAGCCTGCTACCTTCAGCCTTCCTAAGGAAAGACCTCGATCTTCAGGTCTTTGTTGTATTGTTAATGGTCAGGGATTTTGCTGTAGTAGCTGTTATTTTCATTGTGGCTATGAAAATGTCTTCCTTGTATTTATTTTCTTTCAAAACACAGCTTCTTTGCTAATAAAACTACTGGAACAGTTTGTCCTTTAAGACTCTTATCTACCCTTCTGCTGTCTTAGTGTTTGCATTATCTCTTTATTCCCCTGTGAAGGAAGGAACATCCCCACCCCCATTTTCCCCTAAACCCACAGCATCTGAATCCTGAGCTAATCTATGAATCCACCGTCAGTCAGTAAGGAAGAACAACAGGATTTTTTCCTGAGAGAAGATGGGGAAAAAATGCTTTTTGAGTCTCGATAAGCATTTTGGTATGTATAACCTCCAGTGCAAATTCTGGAGTTCAGCTACGTTGTGTTGGGAAGAAGTTGCTTTTCTGATTTGGGGAAAACTGGTGAGCAAAAGCAACAGTCCTTTTATTTCCCACTCTTCAGAAGAGAGGGGTTTTCACTCTTTTATTACACAGCTGTCGCTTTAGAATACAACTCAAACTACTCAAAGCTAGAAAATACATTTTTTTACTCTTCTTATTTTTTTATATATCCTGCGACAGAAGGATCAAGTGTTCAATAGTTTAAAGATCAGAAGCAAACGTGGTATTTTTATGGATATGTTCTACATGCAGTATTGACAGAAGAAACGTATATTCACCTGATTTGATACGTAGGTGAACATACATCATCGCATCCCAGAATAGTTATTAAGTTACTATTCCTCAGAAGGGTTTCCTTTCTTTTAAAAATATTAAAATACTGTCTTAAATTAGAAGTAGTTGATGCATAGCTGTTTTATTTTGTAAGCCTTCCATTTGTTTGAAAGAAGTAAAAGGATCATGGAAAAGCCCCTTAAAGTCCACATGACTGAAAGACAATGACAGTTTAATACAGGTTTAATAAATCCAAGTTACTTCTCACTGCTATGACAGCCCCCTTGAGGCCGAGTACAAGAAAGGAGGTATCTCAGCTGAAGACTAGTTAGTCCGTTTCTGTACCCACATCAGGTGTAACTGAAGTTTCTCCATTAATCAGTAATGCTCAGTTTTGGCCACATCCTTTGAGTCCTGTGCACTTGAAGAAATGCAAGTGTACAAAACCAGTCACAGAAATCACTTCCATCCTCAGGTCTCGAGGGGAAAAAGGTTGCTGACATTCTTCCAGGCCTGTCTGCTGAGCAAGTATCTGCTGCACAAGCTCTTAAAGCTTTCCTCTTCTATCTTCATAGAGTTAAAATTCCAAGCTTTCAGATTACTCAGGAAAATTGTACTTCCTGTGTTTTGCTACACAGTAGGCTCATAGTTTGAAACCTGAGTGAATGGCAACTATGCCAGAGGATAAATTCTGATAATCCACTTTAAAAAACCCTGCATCTTCTATCATTTCCTTCAGCTCCTCCTGAAAAATAATAGTTCCATAATTACAACCACCTGAAAGCCTATAAGCCAGCTGCCTCCACGATTCTGGTGGGACCGTGTCTTGTGTATCAGTGCATCCAGAGAAATGTCTTACCTGAGGGGGGAAGCGTCGGATGCTCTCCACAAGATACTGGTAAGACTTCCAGTCACCAGCGATTATTTCTCCCAGAACAGGGATAACCTGAAAGCTGTAGAGATCATAGAGCCTGCAGAGACAGAAATCATGCACAGATTAATACAAACAAGTTTTAAACCAAGCATCTTCAATATAAGTTGATCTCTTTACCACTATGCTATGTCCAAATTTGGTTTTAAAGTGCACAATGAGAAGGCTGCAAAGTGTCTCTGTTTCTTGCCCCGGCTGAGTGCAAGCAAATCTTGTGACGTGGCGTAAGGCGTCACCATGTTCCTACCTGGAAAGGAGAGGGTTGCTGACTTGACTAAATTCGAGGCAGAGAAATCTCCCTCCTGGTTTCAGCACACGATAGGCCTCCTGAAGTGCCTGAGACAAAGCAGATATGATGAGTTTGTTTCTGTAGAACAGCACCTGTGTGCTGTCATGCCAAATGACAACTCAGTAATGAACTGAGGGGAGTAAAGAAAATCCTGACTGGCGATCTCCAATGTTTACTTGTAGAGAAGCATCCCAAGACCATCAAAACCAAAACAATACCGAAACACATAATGCTCCTGGTGTTAGGTAAATAGATTTATACCATGCTTTATGTTGAAACGATGATATTAGGGATGCATTTTTAATTCCCTTTTTCCCTGCTCTCAGTTGATGAATGTTTGCCAGCACAGTTCTTGTAATTACAGACCAAAGGAAAAGGTGACTCAGCTAGAAGAAACTGAAACTGAAAAGAGGGCATGATATAAATATATTTTTAATCAAAAGACAAGACTTTATTCAACTGTGAGGCACATCAAAGGATCAAAGAAGAAATGATCCTGAGTTTTGGAAGAACAGCTTGTGAGAACAGGGAGGAAGGAAAGGGAAGAAAAGAAACTTAGAGCTACTTAGAAAATTCCATCCTATATCCAAAACAAACCAGCCAAGAACAACTAGAAATGTCCTGTTGACAACTATGCTTTTCCATATAAGAACACAGAGTTGTGTTCAACAGCCTCTGCAGGTTCTACATCTGCTTGGCTTCAAGCGTCACGTTCCTAAGGGATCAAATATAAACAGTACACATGCATGATGAGAGCTCTAAAAAAGAATTGGACCTTCAATGTGTTTTGCATCAAGTCTCCAGGGAGCCATGCTACCAGACTTCTGTATCCAGTTCCCTTGAAGAGCTATAAAGCAAGAGCCTGTGCTTCAGAAGGGTGCAGATAAAGCACCGTGGAAGACCATCTGCACTAAAGAAGTTCAAAGACACGCATTTCAAGGTGGTTTGGACCCAAATGCTACACCTCCTGTGGAAGGAACATTGCCAAGGTTGTAACACACTCCTCCAAAACACAGAGTAGCCAACCAGACACAGGTGATCTACCCTTTCTTCACCCACAAGACAGCTAGTTGTTCCCAGAGGACTGACACTGTTTAGAACAGAGAGAACTCTCCCTAATTAAAATCGCATTCATTCTTTACGGGGAACCGTACTACCAGCCAGTGTAGACACTAAACGGGGCTGAACAGATTAATTCGACAGTAGTGGTGGCAGCAGCCAGCTGCTCCCCACTTTGTTCTCTGGAAGCTCTGCTGGCTCAGACAGGTAAATAGAATGAGGCAGAAAGCATCGACCCACTGCAGGTGGGATGTAGGTCAAGTGCTTCAGGAAGATTTGGGACAGGCAGACTGACTGCACTGTACATGTGTAGGTCCTGTAATATCACAGGTTAAAAGACAGGGAATGCAGCATTCAGCCCTTTTTGCCTTAGGAAGAGATTGTGTGGCTTGCCAAGCTGGAAAGATTGGGTGCAACCAGTATAAATCTAACTTTTATGACAAAGGTGGAGCATTTAATCGCATTCTTCATTCAAACATGCTGCACAATATGTGCCACTTATTTTAAATGTCTTGGGAGTAGACAAAGATGTTTCTTTACCCAAAGATTAGGCTTCCTCTGCTAGAAGAAGAAGCATCAGATGGATTGTAAAGACCCTGTGCCAGCACACACTATAGCAACTTACCAAATCAATACGAGTTACATTTCGTATTCCAAAGGCAATTGTGTAAACATCAAATTTATCGTCATCAAAGGGCAGCTCTTCAGCATTGCCAAGCACCCAGGACAAGCCTGTAATGAAAGCCAAGGACACAGTATTGAACAGGCCTTATATAACTGCTGGTCCAAAAATACTAGAACTTCTCTATTCCAGAAGTAAATATTTATTAATAAATAGATATTTAAAAATAGCGATTCATTTTTGATGGAGGAAAAACCACTTTGGTCTATACTTACAAATATTTCAGTGCCCTGTATTGCAACAGATCTGCCAAAACATCCCTCTGCACACGTGCATGCTGCGTGCACAGTGCCTTGGTCTGCCACCAAGATTTCACCCCAATCTTTCGTTGTAGTGGAAAGCCACACCAACTGGCTGCTGGCTGTTGCAAAGCTGCAAGAGGAGACTCTCTACTCAAACAGCGACTACAGACAGTGACTAACATCTTGCCATGCAAAAAGACATAAAACACTGAAGAAATGTAGGTAGAAAGTTTCCGTGATTGAAGAACATGAAAAGCCACACTCCTCCATCAGCTCTATCAGAACGTGATCCTGTTGCAGCTGTGCTGTTTCCCAAACACCAACAGATCATGGCCACGTCTATCTGTGCAGTGTTAGGCTTGTCCAAGCTATTTGTGCCAAAGTAAAACTGCTAAGTTTAGAATAAATAGTTCTTAAGGTCGCATTTTGGTGACTCTGATGCAGAAGAAAATATCCTAACAGAAAAAAACAGAAGTTTTCTGCAACGACAAGCAACAGTTCAAAGGACAGTATGCTAGAAAAAGGCACGGAGAACAAAACAACAGAAAACCTCAGCTGCTGCCAGGAGGCATTCAAATTTCATTTTTACAAAGTAGATACAGTTGTAGAAAGTGTAGTATAAAACGATGCATACATTATTAAAGCAGTAATTATTAGTCTTATTTAAACCTGGGCAGTTTAAATAGACCTCTAAGAAGAGAGTACCAAGAAAAGGTTCTGAGCAACAGGAAAACTACCCCTCAGAATACACTGTTGTGAAATCACAGGTCAGAAGTTTGTAAGGGGATAGATGAAAGGGCTGTTGGTATTGTGGTCTACCTTGACTTCAGTAAGGCCTTTGACACCATTCCCTACAACATTCTCCTCAAGAAACTGGCTGCTCGTGTCTTGGACTGGCCATGGGTTTGTTAGGTTAAAAACCAGCTGGGCAGCCAGGCCCAAAGAGTCATGGTGGATGGAGTCAAACCCAGTTGGAGGCCAGTCACTAGTGGCGTCCCCCAGGGCTCGGTGCTGGGGCCGGTCCTCCTTAACATCTTCATCAATGATCTGGATGACGGCATTGAGCGCACCCTCAGTAAGTTTGCAGATGACACCAAGTTAGGTGCGTGTGTCGATCTGCTCGAGGGTAGGAAGGCTCTGCAGGAGGATCTGGATAGGCTGCACCGATGGGCTGAGGCCAACTGTATGAGGTCCAACAAAGCCAAGTGCCGGGTCCTGCACCTGGGGCACAACAACCCCAAGCAGAGCTACAGGCTGGGAGATGAGTGGTTGGAGAGCTGCCAGGCAGAGAAGGACCTGGGAGTGATGGTGGACAGACAGCTGAATATGAGCCAGCAGTGTGCTCAGGTGGCCAAGAAGGCCAACGGCATCCTGGCTTGTATAAGAAGCAGTGTGGCCAGCAGGGCTAGGGAGGTGATCGTCCCCCTGTACTCGGCTCTGGTGAGGCCGCACCTCGAGTACTGTGTTCAGTTTTGGGCCCCTCGCTACAAGAAGGACATCGAGGTGCTTGAGCGGGTCCCAGAGAAGGGCGACGAAGCTGGTGAGGGGCTGGAGAACAAGTCCTACGAAGAGCGACTGAAGGAGCTGGGCTTGTTCAGCCTGGAGGAGGCTCAGGGGCAACCTTATCACACCCTGTAAAGGAGGCTGTAGCGAGGTGGGGGTTGGCCTGTTCTCCCATGTACCTGGTGACAGGACGAGGGGGAATGGGCTAAAGTTGCGCCACAGGAGGTTTAGGTTGGATATTAGGAAGAACTTCTTTACTGAGAGGGTTGTGAGGCACTGGGATGGGCTGCCCAGGGAAGTGGTGGAGTCACCATCCCTGGAGGTCTTTAAAAGCCATTTAGGTGTAGGGCTCAGTGCTGTGGTTTAGTGGAGGACTGGTTAGTGGCAGGTCAGAGGTTGGACTCTGATCTTGGAGGTCTCTTCCAACCTAGACAACTCTGTGTTAAGCAAGGAACCAAGGCACACGCAGCGCACCCTACCACTCCTGCTGGCCAAAATGCACGATCAGCAATTGTGCAGCACATGTGCTTCTTTTCAGTGTGCACAGCCCCTGTTGCTGGCTAACAAATACATAGAAATGTACGCACTGGGAAACAGTAAGAGAAAAACAAGCCCCTTGCAATTTTAAGAAAAAAAAATTTCAGACCTCAGCAGATCAGCATGTAAACAAACTCAGAAGTGAATTTACTAAGACAGGGAGAAATCACATGAAGAACAGCAGTAAGGACATACTCAATGGGTATGTGCTGAACGAGGGAGAGGAAGAGGTAAGAAGTCAGAATTGTAGCACAGCCGGGAAGAAGGCAGCTCAGGCAACAGGATGGCAATTGAGCCTCAACAACTACATTGTACAGAGAAAAAAATTAGAAACTAGACATATGTATTTTGAGAACTTGATATGTCACAAAAATACCTGAAAATTGAAGCCAACTGAATAAAATGCTTTTTTTTTTTTTTATAGTGGCTGAGAGGCAGTATCAAGCTTTATTTCAGATCCTAAGCTATAGCCATAAAGCATTTATACTTACAGTGTTGGTACAGTTCAGGTGTTCCCAAACTATACTGCATAGAGAGCTCTGGACAGGCTTGCAAGCTGCTCAGAGAAGCATGATGCATGCAGCCTACCAGAGTTGGAAGAACCAATGCTTTTACAATGAGTTTACTATGCCAAGAGAAGAGGGGGAGGCAGGCAGGCAATGGCCTGAAGTAACCCACCAGCTGAGAACCAGAGCAGCTGAGAGAACCTGTGTCAGCAGCTTTTCTGTCAGCCCCTTTCGCTGCTGAGCTTTGTTTTATGTCCTTCAGCCTACGTAATTTCCAGGCAAGAACTTTACTTCTATCTGCCTGGAAGACCTTTCTTGCAAGGCCCTGTCTGCTCCACATGCACATACACCCCTTGCACCAGGAGCTGCCAACAAGAGGTAAGTGCAAGGTGGGTCACTGGCCGCAGCTGTGAGTAGAGTGGTGATGGGGGTGTGGGAGCAGAGCACAGTGAAAGGACACATGGGACGTCTCACAGCACATACACAGAGGCTGCCCAGGGCATTCCTCATGGTGGCTACCCAGGAAAACAAGTTTGAGAATGTCCTGTATACTTTACTTTGCTAATATATTTGGTAAATAGCCCTAATTGACAAGATGAACTATTATCATACAAATGCTGAACCACAAAAGCAGGACTTCTTTTTATGTATCTTACATCTTAAAATCAGGCTTAGTCAGCATTGGTGTGGTCCACAACAAATTCTAGGTAACAGTAAATTAATCTGTTGATCTGCAAACTAACATTTAATATAATTCAGTTTCTCTGAATATTATTAGCACATTCTCTAACTGTGGAAAATTTTGTAGCTTTACAATATACTACCATTCTTGCATTTTTTATTTGCTGCCTTAATTCTCAGAACTTTAGTGCAACTATTCTAGGGCTGAGCTTTGCTGTATTATCTGCCTTAATAAAATCTGATTAGTTTGCACAAATATAAAGAGCAGGCTTAGGCTATTTGGCCAGTTTTGAATATCCAATGGCTGGATATCAGAACTCACGAACACTTCCATGCCTTTATTCCTAAAAGCTCAAGAGGATCGCTGTATATTTGATCTTCATACTACGTGTGTCTCACTGGAAAAGTGATTTTGCCTTGACAAATATGAAAGCACAGCTTTGGCATATACCAGGGCTATATACTTCATGCTGTAATCCTGAAGTGGTGATTGTCTCGTGGCCATTACGCATCACATTCTTGCTATCTAGCACATTACTGAAATGGTACAATGCACGACTTACCTTCAGAGTAGCCAAGATGCTGTGCTCTTTGCTTCCCAACTTTTAACATTTCTTTGTTAATGTCACAGACCACAACTTGGGAATCCCCTAGTGGCTTAACTTTTTCTTCCTCGTAACTCTTAGCGATTTCCTGCCACGACAAATTCTGATGGCGCTTAAGCTTCTGTTGGAGTTGACGTTCTCGTACAGAGCGAACATAATTAATAAATCGAAAGGCAATGTCACCTGCATTTGTTTTAAAAGAAAGATAAATGTTTCAGAATGTTTCCTGAACATGAAAGTACTAAAACTCCAGGAAATTGGAACATAAAGCTCTGAACATCAAACTTACATGTTATACAGTAAGTATATAAGTAAAGGGAATATATTAGAAGCAAACAGGAAAAAAAATGAAATATATTAAAAGCAAACTTTCTGCAAAATAAAGTAGTTTTTAACAGCATATTATGGCATTATTGTAATGATTTCAGAGCCTTGGAGTAAGATATTTCAGAACACAAATAAGTTAGCTCTCAACCTCTCTTCACTGTAAATCTGCTATAGTATTGTAGTAAATCAGATAGATGTTTTACTGGTTTTAAAGACAGGGAAACTAAGACCAAAAAAAAAAAAAAAAAAAGGTTAGGCAACTCAAGTCTGAGCAATCTCAAACAGTTCAAAGATAGCGTGGTGTGGTCATGTGGAACTCACCCAAATTATTTACCTGTTCCTCCAGCAACATCAACAAGAAGCGTTCCTGGGGAAGGATTCATTTTATGCACGAGGATATCCTTCCACACCCGATGAATCCCCAGAGTCATTGAATCATTCATTACATCATATTTCTCGGCCACGTTTTCAAAGACCTGATAAACTGTAAAGAAAGAACATAAGAAGGAGATGCAGTTTAATTAAAAACGCTTCAGTGGCAAGAAAGTGTCCTTTTTTTTGCCTGGTGGAGGTCTGCCACCATGTGGAACTGAGAAAGATCACCTGAAAACTCCTTACACCAAAAAAAACGACACAATCCCATTGACCTTGCTGCCTGACAAAGCTGTCTTTGGAGATACACAGCCTCTTCCCGTAACCCTCCCGGTACTCTGGGGGGAAGGATCGAGCTGGGACAAGGCAGATGGTGTTTACCGAGGCTCCCGGTAACGTCTCAAAGCAAGCTCCCGGCCCCACCACCCCTCCGGGAGCCCCTTCACCCCCACAACCGACGCGCACCGGGAGCCCCGGCCGGCTCCCCCTGGGCCCCGCCGCAGCGAGCCCCCGGCCCCCTCACTTTTCTCCCTCCTCTCCTCCTCCGACACGTTCTGGAAGCCGAAATGCGTCTGAGGCCCGGCGGCGAAGCCCCGGGCGAGGCCGAGCAGCGCCCGCAGAGCCCCGGGGCGGCGAGTGAGGAGCGGCCGGGCCGGGCCCAGCCCCGCCGCCGCCATTTTGAAGGGCGCGACCCGGCCCAGCCCCACCGGGCCCGGTGCCCCCGGCGTCCCGCGGCCCTGCCTTGCTCCGGAGGTTTTTGAATTTCACCCGTGAACCCCCCCGGGGCCAGGCACGCCGGGTGTTTGTCGGTCCCCGGGGCCGAGGGGAGGCGGGAGGGGTTTTGGTTCCCCCTCAGGAACTTCAGCGGGAGGGGTCTTGGTTCCCCGTGGGGAATTTAGCGCGATTTGGGGAATTGTCCGGTGAGATTTTTTTTTTTTTTTGTGCAGTGAACGCCCTGCTTGTACATGGGAGTCACCCGGGAGCCTTTGAAGTGAATAGATACGGAATTACTGAATGGATGCGGAGTTCCTGAGCCATGCGTCACGCCGGGAGGTGAGGTCACGGCTCCGAGGAGCGGGCCCGGAGCTGCGCTCCCCCAGCACGGGCTGGGCTCCAGCCGCCGCCCTCCGCCCTCACACCCCCGGGGCCTCCTCGCGTCCTGCGGGCGGAATTGGGCCAAACCTCCCCGTTTTCGCCCCGTGTTCTTCACAGCACGGTACCCGCACAGCACCACACGTTATCCTTTCGGTGCCTCAGGCAGGGGGAGCCACGAGCGGTGCCTACCGGAGGAGTTACCGGGGGGGCCTCGCACGCTGCCTTCACGGACCGGCCGCACGGACGCGCCGGTTGGGGCGGCTCAGCCATGACGGGGGGGGAAAGAGGAGGCCGAGCGGAGGCTGCGGGGCACCTGAGCGCCCCCATTCCCGCCCCACGGACACGCCGTGCCCCGGGCCGGCCCCACGGGAGCCCCGGGAGCGCCGAGCCCGGCGTCCGCACGGCGCCGCTCATCGCTATGGCAACGGCCGCAAAGCACGCCGGGCTGAAAGAAAGCGCAGAGAGAAAACGCTGCGAGACAGCACGATCCCGGCCAATGAGCGCGCGGAGCGGCGCCGGGAATAACCAATAGCCGGCGGCCGGCGCGGAGAGGGCGGGGCTGGCGGCTGAGGGAGGCGGGTGCGGTGCGCGCGGGTCGGTTAAACCGGAGCGGCGGCGGCGCGAGCGGAGTCCCTGAGGTGCGCGTCCGCCCCCCACATCCCCGCCCGCCCGCTGCGCGCCGCTCTACCGGGGCTGCCCCTGCTCCTCGACCGCGAACGGTGAGGGAAGGGCGTGGGGAGCTGAGCCCTGAGGGGTTGGGGCTCGACCGATACCGGGAAGGCCGAGGGGAGGCGGGCGGGGCGCGGCTCGCCCCTTCCCGTGGTCCCCGGGGGAATGCGGGGAGCGGCTGAGGGGGCTGCGCCCCCTCCCGGTGGTTCCCGGCCTGAGGCGGGGCGGAGCGGGACTGGGGGGGAGTCGGGAAGGGCTGGGAAGGACCCGGCTACGCTCCCCTTGCTCGGGACTGAGGCCCTTCGGAGCAGGCGCTGAGCTGAGGCAGCTGCGAGCGGGGCTGTGCCCTGCCCCTGAGCCGCCCTGCGGGGCCGCTGCGCTGCAAGCGGCGTGGTATGGCCGGGTGCTGAGCTGGGCGCTGCGGGAAGCCCTGGGGAGCCGTGGTGGTACCTCGGGAGATTGCTCGGCAGGTGGCTGCGCCTGTAACTTTGAATTTCGGTCTTCGCCGTAATTCAGGCAATCATGAGTGACCGAAAGGCAGTGATCAAGAATGCTGATATGTCAGAGGAGATGCAGCAAGATGCCGTGGAGTGTGCCACTCAGGCCCTGGAGAAGTACAACATCGAGAAGGATATTGCTGCTCACATCAAGAAGGTGAGGGTCTGGCTGTGGGGCGTGCTCGTGTGCATGAAAAGTCAGGCAGGCGAACGTTGCTAGGCAAGTAGCTCTAGAGAAACAAGTTCCAGAGATACTAGATAATCAAGTTGGGCTTTCCCTGTAGGCTGGTGTCCTTATGTTCCTTTCCCCACCCTTTGCATGGATTTTTGTGGTCCTTCTACTCTCCCCTTGCAAAACTTTCCACTTAAGCATTTTCCTCCATTATCTCCCTGTCCAGGTTAACAAAAAAGTGGCAGCTGACCTGTCCCTGTGACTGATCTGCCAGGACAAAACACTGGCCCTATTGAGCTCTCCTATAGCTTTTCTGTGAGAGAAAGCCTGTTTTACATAGTTCTTGATTTCAGTTGTATTGAACTTAATCTTCAGGATCTGTTTAGTTCTGTACCTGGGAAACAAAAATTGCAGGGAAACATTCTTTTTGGCAAGTCTATTGCGCTCGCATCTTTCTTTATATAGTGACCAAAGCAAAAAATGTATATATATTAGCCACTAAGGTGTTTTTCTGTTGGAAAAGTCTGTTAATCCTACACTAAAAAAATAGAAGGTGGGGAAAGATCTAGTTCCGATTATATTTCCTTCATCAATTCAGATTAATGGAGAAATGGAGGAGTCTCAGTGGAAGCTAAACTGATTTTTGTGGAAAAGCAATCTTAAAAGTAACTCAGCTAAGCAGAATGGCTGTTTTCATCAGAGAAAACTTGTTTTGCTGTTCCCATAGTACAGAGAAGCACTTTTTTTTTCCCAGATGCAGGAAATATCTAAGATAGCAAAGAGGGAGTTTAGCCTGCTGTGTGCCAGGTACTTTCTGTGGCAGCTACTGGAAGCTTCTGGAGAAGTTTGCTTGATGTGTGTGAACACGTCATGGAGATTTGTTCATAGCACTGGTATGACAGAGCTTGTAGCAGAGTTTTTCTGTAGCTGCCCCTCAGTCCCTGTAGCACCCATGTTGCAGAGGAACAATGAAGCCGAGATAATGGCTTAATCCCCACAGATACAAAACGAGTGGCGAGGCTTTTACTCGGGGTTACGGTTCCAGATTATGGTATGTGTTATGGGGGGAGAAATACTACTTTCCCTGAGCAAAGGAAATATTTTGAGTTTATTCCTGATTTGATAGGGAGCAAGGGGGGTGGTGTTTTATCTGACTAAGCAGCAGGTGAATAAGTTGTAAATAAGATCATAGTATTTAAGAGCATCTGCTCTTCCTCTAATTGCCTTGCTCCAAGTGAATACCTGTTCAGAAGCGTTCTTAATTCCGAGTGATCTATTTTGCAGGAATTCGACAAGAAATACAATCCCACTTGGCACTGCATCGTGGGAAGGAACTTCGGCAGCTACGTGACTCATGAGACCAAGCACTTCATCTACTTCTACCTCGGCCAAGTTGCTATTCTTCTTTTCAAGTCTGGTTAGCTCCGGGGACTCCTCCTGACACTTGCGTCTGGTTATGGGACTGCGCTGGCTCCTGTGACTGGTTACTGCGGCCTTCCCGAGGAAGCAGATGTTGGTCTTCAAGGGCAATGGCAGGGACTGTGCTGTAGCAGAAGGTGTTACATTGTGGATATAAAAAGGAAAAATACCAAAAAAAAAGTCTTCCTTGTATTTATTTTTTTCTAAAAGGCTTCATCTTTGCTAGTAGGGCTGTTGGAGGAGTTTGGCCTTCAGGAGTTCTCTGGCCATCTGCAGTGTCGCCTCATTTCTGTTCGTGCTGTGAGTACTGACGGTGTTTTGTTCTCCCTGTTCCAAACATCTCCTATTTTTATTTTCTTGTGTTGCTGGATTTACTAAAAACCACGGCTATGCTGTCACAGAGCCTGAGCTGTTTCTTTTTCTGCTGATGCCTCTTGGAGATTTGATTTGGAAAATAAACGCCAAGCCCCACCCCAGCTGCCAGCTCCTTATTTCGAGACCCGCCGGGAGGGCTGGGGGCGGCCTGGCCCCTGCGGGAAGGGGAGGGAACTACAACTCCCGGCGTGCCCCGCGCCCGGCTCCATCCGGGCCCCGGCCGGTGCTGCGCCGCCATTACGGGGCGCTGCCGTTGGTGCTGCCCGGGGGGCGGCGCCGTTCAACGGGCGGGGCCGGGCCGCGGGGGCGGGCCTCGGGCTGCTGCGGGGCGCTGAGGGGCCGGGGGGTGCTGCGGGGCCCGGCTCGGGGTGCCCAGCCGGGTGTCCGGCTGCTCCGTGAGGTGTTGGGGGCCATGGGGGAGCAGAAGGCGGTGATCAAGGACACGGACATGCCCGAGGAGATGCAGCAGCAGGCCGTGGAGTGCGCCGTGCTGGCCATAGAGAAGTACAGCCTGGAGAGAGAAATCGCCGCCCTGATCAAGAGGGTAAATGTCTGCTGCTGCCTGCCCGTGCAGCGCTGTGTGGGCAGCAGGAGCCCAGCGGGTGGCTGTTGGCACACCGTCTGGAAAAGCCAGTTCCATTCACACGAGATACGTGGGGCTGTGGGCTCACTTCCCGCAGTTCCCCCAGCCCTACACATCCCCTTCCTGGTTCTGCCCCTTCTCTTTTGCAATGCCTTCATTTTAAGCTGTTGGCTCACCAGCCTGGTGCCCGGGGGAGACCGGAGAGAGTCTGACCTGTCCCACAACTGCTTGGTAGAAACCAGTGGGTTGTGCATTTAAATCCGCTGGAGCTTTTTCCACTGTTTTCACCTACCACTTAAATTTTGTTCAAGTGGGCCTTAAGGTTCCACTCATGTTTCTGTAGTAGTTGTGCAGGACTGACTAGCTGCTTCAAAATTTGCAGTTAAAAAGTATTTTTCTGCAAAACTTTTTGTATTTGTGCCCCCTTTCTATGTGCTGACTCCTGCTAAAAACCTGAGTCTGAGGGCACTGTTAGGTATGTGTGAAAGCGAACAATCCCTGTGCAGATCTACTTCTGATACAGTTTTGGCTTTACCAAATGGAGACATCTAAGGGTTCTCTGGATCTGAGCAGTACACCTGTTGGAAGCTCTTTCAGGTAAATAGTGCTGGCACATCTGTTGGGGACGTCTTCCTTTCTGCCATCCTAACAGAGCTACCAGTGTTTTTTTTTTCCATTTGCAAGAAATATGAACTTTGTTAGTGCAGATCAGAGGGGTCGGTTCACAGTTTGTCAGATTTTCCACGTGGCTCCTGGTTGGAACCTGAGCAGAGCGCTTAGCCAAGGTTGCAATACCTGCTAGAAATGCTTGCGTGCTCCCACAGAGTTTCCTCGTTTGAGAGCTGTTGGATATGACAGCATCTGATTGCCGACCGGAATGTTCTGCCTTTAATAGACCTGTATGAATATATACATATATATAAAGTGTGGCAGGCTCCGGAGTGTGATGGGACGGTGGCAGAACACAACTGCATGACCTGAAACTTAACAGGTGTAGCGTGAGGTCGTGGTTTGACATTTTTGGGGAAATCCCTGCGGTTACGCCTGCTCAGCTCGGAAGCGCTGAGGTATTTTTTGTTTGTTTCTTTTGTCCAAGCAGCCAGCGAGCTGTGAGTGGCCAGTAACAGCCTCAACAGCTCCTGCTGCTTCTGAGCCGCCTTTCCAAAAGCGAGATTTGTGGGGTGCAGACAATTCCTAGCGGTCTTTCCTGCAGGAGTTCGAGAAGAGGTACAGCCCCACGTGGCACTGCGTCGTGGGGAGGAAGTTCGGCAGCTACGTGTCCCACGAGACCAAGCACTTCATCTTCTTCCTCGTGCGCGGCCTCAACGTGCTCCTCTTCAAAGCCGGCTGAGCCGCGGGCTGCTCACGGAGCCGCACCTCCCTGAGCAGAGACCTGGGCACGGGTGATGTGGGGCCATCCCTGCTGGTTGTGCTGCGTTTAGGGGAAAAACAGCCCCCAAAGGCCTCTGTATTTATTTTCTTTCCAGAGTGAGCTTCTCAGCTAATAAAAATGTTATGTTTTAGGAGCTTTAGGGCTGTTTTAAGAGCTTTATGGCTGTTTTAAGAGCTTTAGGGCTGTTTTAAGAGCTTTAGGGCTATTTTCTTTCCCAGCGAAGTTTGCCCCCTGGGTGCCGCCCCCAGCCCGTGCTGCAGGGGGCGCTGCGGCGCGGCCCGGCCCCGTTGCCATGGCGACGCGTGGGGGGCGCGCCCGGCTGGATCGGCCCCACTGCCGGGTGTCCGCCACAGCCAATGAGCGCGCGGAGCGGCGGCGGCGGCGACCAATCGCTGGCGGGCGGTGAGGGGAGGGGGCGGGGCTAGAGCCGTAAAGAGGCGGGCACGGCGCGAGCGGGACCGTTAAACGGGCGGCGGCGGGGGCGAGGTGTGGAGCGCGGGAGGGAAGCGGCTGCGGCTGGCCCTGAGGGGGCCCTCCCGTGACCGGGGTCGGTGTCGGGCGCGCAGCAGGGGCCATGGGCGAGCAGAAGGCGGTGATCAAGGACACGGACATGGCGGAGGAGATGCAGCAGCAGGCCGTGCAGTGCGCCCTGCGCTCCCTGGAGGAGCAGGGCGTGGAGTTCGACGTGGCGGCGCGCATCAAGAGGGTAAAGGGCCGGCCCCGGCGCCCTGCCTGACCCCCGGGGGGGGGCCGTGAGTCCCTCGTGTGCCCCGCGGGCGTGCTCTCGGCGTTCTCCCTCCCCTTCTTCCTTCACGACCCCTTCCAGCCCTTCCCTGCGCTCCCCAGCGGTCTCTCCCGCAGGAGTTTGACAGGAAATACAACCCCACGTGGCACTGCGTTGTGGGCAGGGATTTTTCCAGCTGTGTCACTCACGAGACCAATCACTTCATCTTCGTCTACCTGGGTCACCTCGCTGTGCTGCTCTTCAAGTGCGGCTAGAGCCGCGCACCGCTCCCCCGGCTGTCCTCTCGTGACCCAGCTGCTGCGTGCTGACCCACAGCCCGGCGCCTGCGGCCTTACCGAGGAAGCAGATCTTGGGCTTCAGGGGTGACAGCAGGGATTGTGTTGTGGTGATGGGTTTTCTTATTGTATCTGAGGGGAAGATAGCAAAAATAACCATTCCTTGTGTTAATTTTTTTTTCCTCACAGTTTCTTTGCCGATAAAAAATGTTGTTCTGCCTTTGAGAGTTTTATGACTGCTTTATCTCTTTCATCTCTTTCTCTAGTGTTGCTTGTGCTACTTATTTCCCTGTGAGTGTGAATGACTGGCTTTCTGACAAAATCCTTTCTCAAATCCAAAACACATAAGCATTGTGGTATCCACACTCATAACTTCATCAAGGTATCTAAGAATAATAAATCCCAGTTACGGACAAACAGCAGCTAAAAGCCCTCTTACATGGCTTCTGTTAGAGGGTTATGTGTTAGTTCTGTCTCTTTGTGTCCTGCTTTTTTTTTTTTTAATTATTTTTTTCTTTTTGGTAAGAAACCTGAGAACTGCCGTCCCAGTGAATTTGGAGTTCTTGCCCCCAAAATAATGGGAAAGGGATCAGCAGATATACTCTATGGGTGTGGGTGGTACATGGATGCTCATTAAAATACATTTAGAATCTCTGTTGCCTTTGAAATATTAAACTTTTTTTTTTTGCTTTGAAGGAGAAGTTTGGAAGTTTGAAAGTTAATAAAGTCCACAGATAACCAGTGTTACGATGCGGTGGTGGAATGTGATCCTTCACGCCCTCTCAGACTCTGCTGTTCACACACTGACTCCCGGTGCTGCCCCATGGCGCCTCCCTAAGACGTAGCAGCCCTTTTATTCCCCCTTTTCCCCCCCGTTTTTCCCTTTTATCCCCTTTTTTCCCCCGTTTCCCCCCATGACCCTTCGCCTACATCTCCCAGCACGCCCCGCGCGGCAGCCCTCGCGGCCCCGGCATCCCTCGCGGCCCCCCAGTCCCGGCGCGCCCCGCGGGGCCCGGCTCCATCCGGGTGCGGGCGGAGCTGCGGGCGCCTGGTCGCCATTACGGGGCAGCGGCGGCGGCCGAGCCGGGGCCGGGGCCGGGGCGGCGCGGAGCAGCGGGGCTGCGGGCGGCGCCGGGCGGCAGGGCAGGGCCCCGCGGGGCTCCCTCCGTGGCTTTTTCCCCCCGCGCGGCTCGCCCGGAGCCCCTCCGAGCCGGCCCGGCCTCCCGCGGCCTTCCCCCGGTTCGAGCGGAGCGCCGAGAAGATGTCGCCATGAAGGAGGCCGAGGCCGCGCTGCGCCGCCCCCGCCGCTCCCCGCCGCGGGCCATGAGCCTGGGCCCCCGCCGGCTCCGCCAGCGCCCGCCGAGCCCCCCACCCCCACCCGCCCAGGGCCGCCCCTCGCCCGCCGGGGCGCCCGTTGATGCTGCAGAGCCCGCCCGGCGCCTCCCCCGCCTCCGCCCCCGCCATGGACAAGAGCAGCCCCTGCGGCTCCGGTGCGCCCGGCTCCTCGGCCGGCGGCAAAGGGCAGCAGCCGCGCTCCGCATCGGCGGGGCCCGCCGCCGGGGAGTCTAAGCCCAAAGGCGGTGAGCGAAGGGGGGGGGAAAGGGGGGAAGGGGAGGGAAGGGGCCCGGGGCAGCCACGGGAAGGGAGCAGCAGCTGGCTCCGGGCACCCCGGTGCCTCTGCCGGGTGGGTGGCGGAGCCGAGCTGCCTCCCCCCTGCTGCGGTGTTTGTTTCTCAGCCGGCCCTTGGTAGGTTTCCCTTCGGGTCACCGCTGGGGTTTGCTTTCCTCTTCCTTCCTCTTCCAGCCCTGTTTCCTGTTTGGTGAGCTGCGGTTCCTCTTCTTTCTGAAGGGGCACGTTTGATTGCCACTAGCTTTGGAGTAATCAGTTTGAGAGCCAAAGCTCTGATTTCAAACGTATTTGCCTCTCCCTGTTAAGAGGAGCCTTAACTTTATCTTGGTCTCCAGCTGAGTGCAGTGCTCTGCCCTTGCTTGAGGAGGTCCCGCAGCACACCCGGCATTCCCATTGCAGGCTGTATTTTGGTAACTTATTTTGGAAGGGTTCAGAGTGCACGTTACTTGCTTATCTGGTACTTTAATCAAAGTGTTGCAGCTGTCAGAGCAAACAGCCAGTTTTGCTGACAGCGCGGGTCGTGATGAGCCATTGTGGGCCCTGTCATGAATTTTTTCAAGGTAAGACCTAAACCGCCTCCAGTTCCCTAAGGCTGATCGGGAGCAGAAAGTTCCTGGCACCCCTGCATTCTTTTCAAAACCTAAAAATGGGGCAGTAGTGCTTGAAAGAAGCGGGTTTAGCCCCAGAAGCATGAGGAGACTGCCTACAGGTTGCTACAGCACCATTGCGGTACTGATTCCTTCCTCAGTGCTTTGTTTCTGTAACACTTAGGGTGTTCACAGAGGGTTAACAGTGTTGGTATCTGGGAGGTGTTGCAATCTGGAATGGATTTGAAATCTTTTGGCATCAGTAGCAGGATTTCATGCAGGGCTTTTATTACTGGTAGCCAATGTTGATGTTTTTCGGTCTCTTATTTCCATTTTCCATGGCCAGGCCACTGGAAGCAGGGGATGCCGGGTGCTAGGCATGCAGTGGGAGTCCTTAGAACCAGGCTTCAGCCGGGATAACAAAGCGTATCAGCTCTGTTTATGTTACGGCAGGCGGTGTGAAAGCCTGGCAGGCCCGAGGCTTTCCCGTTGCAGAGGGTTTCTGACCCTGCCTTACCACGGGGCACCTCGGAAGGACAGCGCTGCCTTAGTGGCGTGAGGAGGGAGGGCAGCTCACAGGACGGGAGCGCTGTTCAGCAGGGGAGGTGAGGGGCCTGTGCTGTGCTGGTGGGCCTGCGTGTAGGTGAAACAATACCTGGAGTGAGGAAGGAAATACAGGCTCTGACATTGCAGCCCCAAATGGGAGGTTATTAAAGGATTCCTGTGGGTTGCCACATTTCACAGGCTTGAAGCAAGGTCACAAGTTGAGGAGGAGCAGTGAGGGTATAAATCATGGTGCTTGTTGCTGTTCTACTCCAATACAATAGACTAATTTTTAATTAAAAAAAAAGTTATTTTGAAGACTTCTTTTTAAACACAACAGAATGATTTGGCATGGCACAGTTTTGCCTCTGAGATATTTGTTTCTTAACTGAAGCGGAGGGAGAAGTGATCTGGGATGAATTGCTACCCTTACAGTGCATCGAAGAGTCCTTTTAAAAACAGGACCTGTTCTCGTAGACATGTTTTTGGGAGCCTCTTCGCTGCAGGGTGCTGCAAACTAAAATGAGAAGGGGCACTTGGGCAGGTGAGCGCCAACAACCATGGGCTGAGCATCCCGGCTGCGGCGGTGCCAGTGGGTGGGTGTGTTTTGGTGGCTGTTGGGCTCAGGGCGCTGGCATGTCACCGCACAGGATTTCTGTCTCCTGTTCCTTATCCACCTGGAAGCGGCGTGGCTGCCTGCAGCTGGTGTGGCCCGCCCGGTTTCTCCCCTGTTTCAGGAACTGTACAGGAGGTGCTCTGAAAACTCTGAAGGCTCTCTGTCCTGGGGAAATTGTGCTCCAGCTACCTGTTGGGCTTGGTCTTAGAAACTAAATTGAACTCAGAACTTTCCAACAGAAAAAGTATTATTTTTTTAGTTCTAATAGTGAGCCACTAGGAGTCCCATCCCACGGGGATGAAATCGAGTAGCAAAAGGAGAAGTGCCTTGCTGGGTTTCTGCTCAGTCCTTGGGACCTGACGGACAGAGGAATTCTTGTAGACATTCCTGGGCCTTCTTATTACAGCGCAAACAAGCTTTGCCAGGGCGCGTGGCTGCTTATTCACCCCTTGCTCACCGGGACATTTTCCTTAGCAGCACAAATCTCTTCGATGTGCTTTTGTGCAAATGCCCTGGGGGCTCAGCACAATCCCTCACCCAGCTCCCCCTGTGCAGGACGATTTGCTCGAATGCTGCTCAGCTGAAGACACAAAGATGGAAGGGAAGTGCAGCAACCAGCACTGCAGCTCCAGGACCAAACTGGGTGCCTGTGGCTGCTGCCTTTAGGCCCGAGAACTTGAACTCCCCTGGAGGTGGAGGTCCTCTAACAGAGGTGGTGTCCATCAGGAGAACCCCCAGGTTGTGGGGCTGGCTCCGAAAGGCAAGGACAGCTTTGTTGCTGGTGTTATAAAATCACATGGACACTACTTTGTAAGTTTTCTCTTGGAGTGTGAACGGGTAAAAATGTTACAGGTTCAGCTTTGTGAAGTGCAGAGGGGCTAATTGAGGACCTGAGTCAAGAGTGAATACCTCAGCAGTGCTGCTCTTTAATAATTTGCCAAGAAGTGGGAAGAGAACCCCCCAAACCCAAATGGGGGGAAGAAAAGAGGTGGTCCAGCTTACAAACACTTATTTCAAACTTCTGGTCGTCAGTTGACTCCATTGCTACGCTGATGGCCCAGAATCTCTAAAGTAATCCTAAATAATTACTCTGGGTGTACTGAAATCAGTAAAATCAGGTTTGTGTTTTCAGACTGTCATGTGAGGCCCTTCCTAAGGAGGGCACAGGCGGAGAGGACTTCCCTGTGAAATTAAGAGTCCTCACAGGGGCTCGCAGAGGCTCTCAGAGCCTGTCTGAAGTGGTGCAGCATGCCAGGAATGTGTGTAAACCAGCTGGTGACAAGTTGGTGCCTTTGATGGTGCTTAACTTGATGAAAACAGCAAGGGTTAGGAAATTCTCCTGTTAGCTGCAGGTACAAGCTGCCCTTGGACCTCGTGAAGGATCATCTGAACCTGCTTCAGGCTGAGCGTGTCCTCTGGAGTTGTTTCCAGTTCGTGGTTGCAGAGGAGCTGCCAAGTCGCTATGGGCACAGTGGGATTGTGCCTCTCTAGGGTGTGCACTGACTGCAGGGATCAGAGGGTGGCTGAGCCCTGGAGTGCCAGGCTCTGCTCACAGTGAGCAGCAGCAGTGCTCTGAATCCCTCCTAAATGCCTGAATTTGTGACCGGAGCCTCAGGGGGGGTGTTGTAGCCTCTTTCCCACAAACACTCTCAAAAAAAGGTCTATCTGAATAATCACCAAGCCAGACCGGGTTACACCCTGAGCGCTTGGCAGCTTGTGGTGTGTTTTTTTCCTGATAACACCGAGCCCAAGTGCTGCAGCCCTGCAGGCTGTGGGGCTCAGCACGGCTGTGGTTCTTGGGGATTGGTTTAGTTCTGAATTATGGGCTCAGGTGACAAAATCTGCTTGCAAAATGACTGTCACATCACGCAAAAGCAGCAGGAGGCTCCTTTGACTTCTGTAGCTCCAGTTGCAGGTGTAGATTGGGGTCTGCCATGAGCAGGAAGCAGCAGACCCGCTCCGAGCCCAGCCACGGTGCTCTGATGGAGCAACTTACTACGTGGTTGGATCCTCAGTGGTGTTCAGTATCGCACAGACCTTCTGCTCCTTGTCTTGGGGGTGTCGGTGGGACAGAAAACTAAAAGTAACCAGAAAAAGGGAGGCTGTGAGGGGTCCCGTTCCAGCTGCTGTGACCGCTCAGGAGGCAGTGCAGGGGAAGGGCCGAGCTGGAGGCACTGGTGATGAAAACTGCCTGTGAGTAACGCGGCCAGCAGTTACGGGACGTGCCTGTTGCCACACAGGACTTGCTTTAAGGGGTGGGGAGGACTACGACATGGGAAGGGAGAAACTAGCAGGCCTTTAGGGACAGGGTCAGGATGTTGTAACCAGCGTGAGGCATTGGTGTGCGTAACGCTGGGTATCTGGGGACGGCCGGGGTGCACAGAGCTCTGGCTGGGCCTGGGGCATTCACCTGCCTGGTTTCTCAGCCTGACTCCTGTTAGAGCTGGAGCAGCAGCTGGTGGGAGCACGAGGTCAGCGGGTGGGCGAGCAGCCTGTGGAGCTGAGACCCCTCTGATGTTGGGTTGAGGCTGTGAGAAGTGTCTTCATAGCCCTCATGTACTGTGCTAGCAGCCTAACCAGGCAGCTGTTTCCATGCAGGAAACGCCTCTCAAGATCCTGACGGACTTTCCTGCTCTCGTGAGCCTTGATCCTGTGGTGTTTTGCTGTGTGCTTCCCCTCTGTTCCCCGTGCCGTGGCCACGGCTGTGCGCAGCTCCTCGCTGCCAGGGTGGGTGGGCTTGGTGCTCTGGAACTGGGTTTGTGCCCCGCGAGGCCAAAGCTCTGGGCTCATCCCTCAGGATTGATCGGTGTTTGTTGGTTTTACGAAAGCAAGAGGGGGTTTTTAGAAGGGAATTGGATCTGTTGGGGACTTCTAAATGTAGGGGTGGGACTGAGTGAAAACAGGCAGCGGGGTCCTGCCAAGTGGGAGGCTTCAAGACAAACGCAGGCCGCAGTGTTTATATAAGGACATCCAGCATATTTATGTAGGATATTCAGCATATTTATATAGGGTATTCAGAAAGGGAATGACAAATGGCCCCGCTCCAGAACTTGACAACAGCTGGGTGTGAGGCTGTAGCGCTGGGGTTTGTCACTTGTCACACAGGTGACACCTCAGGCCGCTGTCTGGTGACGGCGACTCCAGACCTGGATGAAGCAAACTGAGGTGCTCTAAGAAATACAAAGCACAGCAAATAAATCCTTTCATGCTCTTTGACCAGCTCTTTGGACAGTAACAGGAGTGAAAGGGTTTGTGGGCTGCAGGAGACCTTGGCATAGCCGTGAGCCCTTTGAACAGCACTGGCACCAGGTGCTGGGCCGACAGGCCGTGCTGCCTGCGGGGCGCTGCGCGTGCGGCGAGCTGGGGCTGCCCGTCTGATCCTTGTTTTCTCTTTCAGATGGAAAGAATGCGAATGGATCCAAGCAGCGTTATAACCGTAAAAGAGAAACTGCATATTCCAAAAATGAGAACTTTTCCAGTCAGTCCCGTCGCTCCAATTCACAGAAAAGCAAAGCTTTTAACAAGATGCCCCCTCAGAGGGGAGGTAGCGGCGGAAGTGGCAAACTTTTTAGCTCTTGTAATGGTGGAAGACGAGATGAGGTGAGAATTGTAATGCCGTGTCTCCAAGGCCTTCTTTCTTGGGACGAGAGGATCGCTCTGACCTGCCTAGATAGGTCTTCTGTATTCAGCTCCTGGGCTGGGAAGGGAAGGAGCGATAAGAGGTGCTAACATCGTTGAGATGCCACATTGAGTGTGAGCAGAACAACTTTGCAACAACAGAAGAAGAGTGCTCTCTGCTCTGAGAGACTTGCCATAAAAAGGAACAGTAAAACTAGTGGAAATGCCACCTGAGGAATGGGTACCTAGGCAGGCCACGTGCATATCTCAGGAAACAAAGGTTCTTCATGAAAATCCATAGTGATACACTTCCTAGCTTTTAAAAGTCCGGGATGATTGTGTCTAAGCACTTGAGTGTACAAATTTGCACGTGGTAGTGGCATTGGGAAAGTAATCAAATTAGCGTTGGTGACATCAAGATGGAGTAAAACCAGACCGGGGCTGCTTATACTGCTGTGGGTATGAATACTGTAGATCACTGGTGGGTTTGCATTGATACAGAAGTCATTGATTTTTTTCAGTTCTAGTGGATGAGCAAAGCTGCCTGCCTAAAATGCTAACTCTGTCAAAACTCACTTGCTGTCTCTGTTCAGTCCTCATTCTCTGCTTTGTTATATGGAAACTAACTACAAACAAGTATTATTTGTGCAATAGTAGCCAAATGTATGTTACTGGCCATATAAAAGAATACTGCCAGGATCTCAGCAACTTTCTTCTGTTATTAACCTCGACTACTAGGTATTGTTGGCTTTTACTTGTCGTTATTTGGGTTGTTTTTCTGCTCTCCTCCAATTCATCCGTGTGGGGTAAGACCACTCAGTTCTAACTTCCAGGTTCTCATGCACTTTGGCTGCAGTGCTTGATTTGTGGAATGGGAGTAGGAGAAGGTGAGTCGGAGGGTGCTGCATATTCTGCACATGATCACTGCTGGGGCCTGGGTATCAACTTGTACTGATGCTTTTGCAGTAAATTCTAGCAAGTTCTAATAAATGCTGTTGTCTCTTAGGTAGCAGAGGCTCAACGGGCAGAGTTCAGCCCTGCCCAGTTCTCTGGTCCCAAGAAGATCAATCTGAACCACTTACTGAACTTCACTTTTGAACCCCGTGGCCAAGCAGGCCATTTTGATGGGAATGGACATGGCAACTGGGGGAAAAGGAACAAGTGGGGACATAAACCTTTCAACAAGGAACTCTTCCTACAGGCCAAGTGAGTGGAAGACTAGCAAGGTTCTCAGACCTCTACAGAGACAGTAAGCCGTAAGGAACAATCGGCCAGGGAATTGTTTGATCTTGAATACTCTTCCAGGGTGAAGTTACTTCAGGTGTTTTTAATACTCATTACTGTACTTGAAAGAGAAAAAACATATGAAGTTCTCTTCTTTACCTATTAACAAGGTATCTGGTTGACTGAGTCTTTTGGACATAAGCCAGTTAGTCTTCTGCCTTACTTTTCCAGCATTGTTTGTGGAATATGACACTCCGTTTGGGAAGACTTACGTAGTTCCCTTATGGAAAGTTAACATTTCTTCCAAAAAAATCAGCATGTTGAGATGGTAGGGGCAGTGGTTGCTGGATTAAAGCTAATCTGAATTTAAGTGCCATAAGCGATTACTCATATGGGTCTCTTAATTCTTAAACTGCTGCTTCAGGTTGGCTTCACATCACAGGTCCCTAAGTAATAGTAACCCAAACAGTGATCAGTATGGTAATCCAGCAGCTGAATTTCTTTTGACTGGTAGTAACGGTCACTTTCACTAGAATTTGAAGTGTGTCAAGGACTTCCCATATCTGATCACGTTAAATATAATAAAAACTATTTTCAGTGTTAATGCTTCTGATTTTTCCCTATTGATTTGTGACTTGATTTTCACTTATTGTAGCAAAGTCTGCTTACAGGAACTGTAGTAGTTCTAATTCTTGTAAGCATGCTCTTTCCACTTGTGGATTCCCTGTTTTTAAGAGATCCCTGATGGAGCTGGCTCTGTTTGTTCCATTTTTTTTCTGGAAAACCATTCTGCCCGGCTCGCTCTGTAGGTAGTATGCGATGCTGTGTCTAACTGAAATTAGACATATCTGTATTCTGGGAATCTGGTTGTGAACTGAACTCTGTTGGGTTTTGTTGGTAGAAGTTTCCAAACTGTGTCCAGTAGCTTTCTGCTGGCCAAAGAAGAAGCTCTGAGAATCCTATGGGATAGTTCTCCAAGAGTTTTTAGAAACAACTGAGTGGATCATCTGTCTCTTTGCCTTTCCCCAGCTGCCAGTTTGTTGTCTCTGAAGAACAGGACTACACAGTCCACTTTGCTGATCCAGATACCTTGGTCAACTGGGACTTTGTGGAGCAAGTGGTCAGTTGTGATGGGCTAGATTTTTTTTTGTCTTATTAAGAAACTCAGTCTGTCTTTAACTGCTTCTTTGTGATGTTACGTAAAACTCAGCTGTTTCTGAGCTTCAGGCCTTTTCTGTCACTCCCACAATACTGGGAATGATCTGTCATGGAATATATTATGAAGTACTTTGATGACAGGAAAAGAGAAGTGTTAAAATCTATTAGGAAAATTAGCAGCTTCTTCTTGCTTTCGCAGATGGGAGCTCATCAAAAATAGTATCTGACATTCTGTAGACTCAGTCCTTGTGATTGAGATATTAACAGAAAACTTGGGCATGAGTCCATGAAAGAGGACTAGAGTGTAGAATTTTGAAGAATTATCTTGTGCATAAGTGGCCCATCTTGCCTAGCAACAAAGTGGAAAATCTCCTGATAATTGTGGCCAGAACTTTGGGTTACCTGAAGTAGAAACTTAGTCTGTGAAGACTAGTCGTCGTGGCTGGTGTAGCTGGTGGGGAGGTACATTTACTGTTACCTGACCCTATGAGAGAACTGAAAAATCAGGTGCTTGGTTGGCTGTTTTGTCTCTGCAACATACAGATGCTAACAAAACATCTGACTAAACTAGAATGTTCATGAAATTAGGTAAGTTCAGTCTCTCAGTTAAACAGGACTGCACAAATGTGCTGGTGTGAGGTGACAGTTCATTTGCTGACTTCTTGTCTGAATTCAGATGATGATAATGTTGCTAGCTCTTAAGTGATGACAAATACAAGAGGGGAAAACATGAGAATAGTTGCTCATTAGAGTAAAAATAGATGGGTTGGTTTTGAAGGCTATTCCACATATTGACCAAAATGGTTATTTAGTTCATGGTGTACTTAATTTCCTGGTAAATAAGCAGAACCTGAAGAACTGGAAGATTAATATATTAGAGTAGATCTTACAGGTTTAGTTTCTGTGCCACAGAATGATTTCCAAGTCTATAACTTGTACTATTCCTCTCGTGTGCTGTTTCAGCGAATTTGTAGCCATGAAGTACCCTCTTGCCCAATCTGTCTGTACCCGCCTACAGCAGCAAAGATCACCCGCTGCGGGCATATCTTTTGTTGGGCATGTATCCTTCACTATCTCTCCTTGAGTGAGAAAACCTGGAGTAAGTGCCCTATTTGTTACGGCTCTGTTCACAAGAAGGATCTTAAGAGGTGAGGCTTGATATCTATTAAATGATATATATCACTGAAATACTATTTTTACCCTGTAAAAATAATAACCTCCTCTTTACGTTGCAGTGTTATTGCTATGGAAACACGCCAATATGCAATTGGTGATGTCATTACGATGCAACTTATGAGAAGAGAGAAAGGTGTTCTGATAGCACTGCCCAAATCTCAGTGGATGAATGTGGTACAGCCTGTTCACGTTGGAGGTGAGTGTCTGAGTACTGGTGCTTGGCATCCTGCTCCTAACTGGCCTGGATTTGGCTAAAGATTTCCCATGGCAGTGCCATGCTGCTGTCTTAAAATAGTTCAGACCACAAAGCATGGGTAGCTGAAAACCTTAATGACCACATCTTAATAATAAGCAATCTACCCATACTTTGTTTTTTCTAAGACTTCAACTTGTGTTCTGTTTCCCTTCAAGTTACTGCACTGCAGACTCCTGCCTTCTCAATTTTTGTTATAGCTTGATGTGCATTTTTGCTGGTACAGTCATTGGTGTCATTCTCGCTGCTTCTGTTGGCTCTTCAGTGTCCTTAACTTTTGCCTTCTGGCTCCTCATTCTACAGCTTAACAAAAATAACTGTGTCTAAGCTATTTCAAGGATGTATTCTTCAACACGGTTTTCATCATCTTCACTTATCAACTAAGATCTGTGAACGATTTGGGGAAATAGTCAAAATTATTGCAAACCTATTCCAAACATCTGTTGCCTGACTTCTACAGTTTTCTCCAGTCAAGTACTGTGACTAATGCATCATCATCTTATCTGTTGGTATCATGAAAATTTGGTGACTAAAGAAATAATTTTACTTAGCGTTGCTGTTTTGTGGGCTGTCTTGGCTCGCTTCATTTTGCAGCCGCATTTGCAAAAAGCTGTATGTGTTCAAGCTCTCTGTAAAAAGTCGAGTCTGCTAACTCACAATGGGCATCCAGCACGCAGAGCGTGTGCTTACATGTCCCTCAGCCTTTTAAAATAAACGGCTTTAAATCCTATTATAAAACAACAAACCCTTCTCTCCTTCGATGCAGTACTGGATTTGAGATCATTCCAAACCCAGAAACCTCACCGTTAATGGGATGTTTTGTAGACACTGTCCTTAAAAGAGGTTGGACCCATAGGTCCAGTGAATATGTATGCAATGTGATTCTGTACTTGCTGTAAAGCTTACAGTTAAGACAAGTGCTCTAGTAACAAGATGACTACATTTTGCTGGACCTTGGAATTCTTTAGTTTATCTACTATTTCTGCTGTGCTTCCTGTAGAAGACTAATAATGTTCTATACAGGTTTTGAATATATAAGGGTTTATGAATTAGTTTGAGACAAAACAAAGGTAGGTCACTTCTGCAAAACTTTCCAGTTGCAGTATTTTTGAGTATAGAGAGAAGAAGTTTTCAGGAAGCTTTGACCATCCAGAGCTTCAAGGGGGGGTGATACTTCCACAAAAAAAAAAAAAAAAAAGGGAAACTTGGACTTGAGTTTTGAAGCTTAGCAACTGAGTTGTGGTAAACTGCAACTTCAGGGAGATCCGTGCAGCAGAGAAGGTACGTGGCACGAGCTTGTGTCATCAATGGTATAAATATGCAGAGTTTGTATCAAACTCTTTCTAAATATTGTCCACTTGGCAGTGGATTAACTCAAAGTTGAGCCGTAATGGAACTTCAGAAGAAATGGTGGTTCCTGATGCCAGTTCAAACTGGTGCCTCTACCCGAAGATATTAATGGTTTGGTGCTCCTTCTGTTCAGATGACCAGCACAGCCAGTATTCCAAACTGCTTCTGGCATCCAGGGAGCAGGTCCTGCAGTTGGTGATTCTGGAGGAGAAAGCAGCGTTACTAAAACAGTATGAGGAGGAAAAACACACCCCGGAGGCATGCTTTATTGAGGCTGCTATCCAGGAACTGAAGGTGAGAACCTCTTGGGATGTTTTTAGTGATGTTATTTTTAACAGCATGTTGAGCATTTATCTTTTGCTGCTTAAGTGGTTGTGTGTGATTATTCTGGTCTCTGTGATGCACGTACTAGCAAGATGGTGATATTTACTGCCAGAATAGCAGTGTGAACCTTGGAGGAGATTGTAGCCCTTGGGCTCCTGGTATCTGATGTGACATTCAAGATAAAAGAACAGAATGCATTTTATTAAATGGTATTCCTCCCAGAAATGTGAAGGAGTTCTCATTTAAAAGGAAGATAGTTTTCCCCTTCAGGTCTAGTAATTCCTGGGATAACTTCTATCAAACAAACATAAGCAAATGTAGATAATATTTTTTATAAAGGAGCCTTTGTGTGTCCTGCAGTGGAAGAGGACTGCCCTTCAATGGTCTGTCTTTGTCACAGATGTATTGTAGATTTATGAAAACCTGATGTATAGAACAAGGCTAAAGATAATTACGGTGATAGTCTCCTGGCTAAAATAGGAGGCTAAAACTTGTTCTCTTTGTATGACCTGTAGGAGCGAGAAACAGCACTCTCTGCTGACAAGGATAAAAGCAGTGGCATTGCTGGAATTAGTGCAGCTGTGGAAGAATTGGTCCTAGACAGCTCCAAGACTACAGAGCCTGCAGTTCTCCATGAGAAAAAGGTGGGTAACAGTTGTGTTTGGGCGGATCTCGTTGATGCCTAGGGCTGCCACTTTACGCTGCAGTGCAGGGTGAACTGATACCAAAGACTTCTGCAGAAATGATCATTTTTGAAAGAGGTGATTGTGGTACTAACTGTATGCCCTCCGTTGTTGTAGTGTGGCATGGAGTATCTCTCTGCATTCGATGAGGAGCTTGTGGAGCCTTGCTCTGATCAGGCAAGTTCCTTTTTGCCTCCTGTGGAATCAGAAGAGGCAGTGCTGGATGAAGAGGAAGTACCTGAGGTGGATACCATAGGGGAACCTGATGTGAAAACTACAGAAGAATTAAATCCAGCTGAAACAAGCTACCAAGAATGTAAAGATACAATTAGCAGTGGACATCATAACAACTCTCCCTTTTACTATTTCTATCAAGGTAAGTGCAATGAAATCCTGGAGTCATGAGGGCAAGGGTGCATCCTTTGGGATCCTTTTTTGGGGAAGACAATTGTCAGGTCAATAAATTCAGCTACACTCTGTGAAATACAACTTCTAGATTTCTAGAAAGGAGTTTTAGTTTCATTACTAGTGAGGTGGGGAAAAGAGTATTAGCAATTAACAGACATAGAACAACTAATGATGTCTTGTCCTACAGCGGAGGATGGACAGTGCATGTATCTTCACCCTGTGAATGTTCGGTGTCTTGTTCGTGAATATGGCAGCTTGGAGAAGAGTCCAGAGAAGATAACTGCAGCTGTAGTGGAGATAGCTGGCTACTCAATGACAGAGGTAATTATTTCATCTTCACGTTCTAGTAACTTGATCTTTGCAGCTGGCAGGTGAGATGTTTCTCCTTGATAATGAGAAATAATTACTGTGAATGGGTAGGCGTGCTTATCTGTGAAGGACATCTGTGTAAGGTGCAATAGTTGAAGTTAATTTTGATAAGCAGACTGTAGTCTAACTTGCTTTCTTCTACTAGAAGGTAGGAAGTTTTAGGAGTAAGAGAACTGTAAGCTTAACGTTGGTTTGTTTTTAAGAGTACCTTGAACTAGGCACATCTTCCTGAACCTAAAGGAGTGTTCTGCAGCATGTCCTCAGCAAACAGCTGCTTCTGAGCATCAAGGATAGAGGTGGGATCTTAGGTAAAATAAGAAGGTGGAAAGTAACTTCAGTGTTTGAGATAGAGGCATCTCTGAGGCAGTGAAGGTGCTTAAGACACTGAAGCTCTAGAAGAGAGAATGGATCTTGAATTCCTTTGCCTTGGATAAGCTATTGTAAGAACTGGCATATGCAGTAACAATTACATGTAATTCCTAATTAATTTTTATTAAAGCATGTGTTTGGGTAAGAATGGATGCAGAGATAGAGAATTCTCTTCAAGTTTGCAAGGAGAAATACGGAACTCACCTTGTTCCCATCAAGTGAAGTGGAAGTTGACAGACAAAAGAATTTAAGTGCAAGGGGCAAATCTAGTCTAGAGCAAGCACAGGTACACCAGAGGACTGGTATTGTAGAGTTTTATTCCAGTGATGTGAAAAGAGAGGAATAGCAAGAAGATCAATAACTGAACTGGAGTAACTTTATCCAGGTATGATTATGGTGTAGTTGGTGGAGGTTTTGGAGCATTTGGTTCTGACTTAAAGCATCGTTCACACTTCAGTAGTTTATAAAATGATTATTGTGTTACTATGCTCTTTTTTTTTTTTTTCCCATTTGATGTCATGAAGGGTGAGTGTTGTGTCTGCACAACTATTCATCAGTATGGCACCCTCTAGACCTTGTTGCAATGATGTATCTGCTCTTTTTCTTTTTCTTTTTTGTTCTGTTTTAAATCAGGATATAAGACAGCGTCATCGCTACCTATGTCATTTGCCCCTCACCTGTGAGTTCAGCATTTGTGAACTGGCTCTGAAGCCACCTATCATCTCTAAGGAGACTTTAGAGTTGTTCTCAGGTTGGTACTGCTTTACTAGCCTCTGTTAGTGGATCTGTGGGGATGAAGTGGGAGCATTTCTCCCTTAATGGCAGAAAAAGGAACATAAGGAGCAGCTTTACTCCTCTTTCGTCAACTGTGTGATGACTGTTTAGTCAGAACAACCCCTATTCACTGCTGTAATGACAACAATTACTCAAAGAATAAAAAGACCTGACTGCTTGGAAGAGCATATGTTGTTTTGTAAGCATGTCTTGTTGCTAATGTGTTATAACTGAACATGATCACAAAGTAAAACATTGCCAAAGTATCGGTGAGGTTCTTTTATATCCGATGTTGTGTGTTGCTCCTAGATGACATTGAAAAGAGGAAACGCCTACGGCAGAAGAAAGCTCGTGATGAACGACGACGTGAACGCAGAATTGAGATAGAAGAAAACAAGAAACAGGGCAAATGTAAGTCTTGCTGGTTGGTTCCCACTCATCTGTTGCTGAGCTGGTGTCTTTAGCTATAAGGCCTTTAGTTTGTAGTGTGTGCTTAGAGTGAGATTACAGTGTATTAGGGACAATCTCTGTAGAGTAAAAAATAAAAATAAAAAAAATGCAGTTTTAGGGCATTAAATGATGTTATGCTATTCCTGCATAGTCAGATATTATGGGAGAGAGACAGCACTCGAGGGCAACACTATTTTTCCTTGGTATAAACAGCTCTCAGGATTCTTGATTTCTGTTTTTATAGTAATCACTGTATAGAGTGGAAAGTAAAGAAGGCAAAAAAAAAAATTGCCTGGGAGCTGCTTCCATCCAACAGCAGTGCTTGTACTGGTCTCTAAAATAGCAGATGGAAAGAAAATTTTTGAGCTGGCATCTCCCTGAATCCTGAAACAAGTTGCATATTGACAGTCTTCCCCCACACTGTGTAGTGCTTTAATTCAAAGCCTCTTTCTAGATCCAGAGGTCCATATTGCTTTAGAGAATCTGCAGCAGTTTCCTGCATTTACATCTTGCCATGGAGAAACCAGCACTGATCATCAGAGCTTCTGTCCTTCTCCTCTTGGCAGAAGCCCTGTGTTTCAGACAGGTGAGCATCTGCAAAAAAACTCTTGGTTGTTCTTTGGGGATCTACTACTCAGGTCATCAGACTAAACTTCCTTAATACTGACCAAAAACAACTCTCCTAGATTGCCTGCAAGATCATACACAGAAGACTGAGACTGTTGAGATTCTGTTTGCTTTTTACTGCTTCTATTTTAGTGACAGTGCTAGCTGTGTTGTAGTTACCGTACTGTTTCAATCGTTGCTGAGGCAGAAGAGAGGAAAGGGGATGGGACTGGGGAAAGGCAGAAGAGTGTGTATGCCAGGAAAATACCACTAGCATTTTTTTCTACCTTCTCTATCTTCACCTCATGTTTATTTTACTACAACCATAACTGGTAAGCACTCAGGTTTTTGTCCAGTTACGCTTTACCACGTTTTATCTTGCAGTTCATTTAAAAAAAATAAAATAGTAGAAGCCATTCTTAATGGGTTCTTCAAAACAAGCAAACAAAAGGCACCCCAAAATAATAATGATGATGATGATGATGATAATAATAATAATAAAAATCACCCTGCAAATCTTCCTTAAATAAAAATAGTGAGGAAATTCAGGAGTTTCCACTGTGTGATTAATGGATGGAACTGGTAGGATAAATATGGTTAATTACAGAAAATAGGAAAACCTTTTAGTTTTGTTTCATAACTAGCAGCTGCAGAATAAATGCCTTTGCCAAATGCTGTTGGCTTTAATTAACTGATTATTTTTTTTTCTCTGTAGAGTCTATTCCAACTCCACTGTCACCTGCTGCCAGCCAGGCCAGCCCGTTGCTCTGTGGGAGCTTAGAAGAAGACTCTCCATTCCCATCCTTTGCCCAGGTAAGCCATGTGACAGAGTAAATCTTGTCAGAATTACTGGTGTCGTAGTTGGGGTTAGGTCTAAGAGTACAACTGCTTCCTCACAAAAATGATGTGAGATGAAACTTAGAGACAGCATGGAGTTTGAGTGCTGGAAGGGGCTCCTAGATATTCTTGCCACTCTGGGATATGCAGGATTGTCCTGGTGCCTGGGGTTTAATTGGATCTTACTACTTTTTTTTTTGATAGATGTTGAGGGTTGGAAAGGCAAAACCAGAAACGTGGCCCAAACCTGCTCCAAAGACAAGAGGTAAGAAAACTTGGTATTGCTGTGTTGGCTTCCTTTCTGTGCATCTAAATCTTAAGAAATCTTACAGCTTCACAAGAAACATCTGGAGTGTAGAGAGGCATCTGCACTGCCAAAGTTTTATAAAGCCCTCTCCTTTCCTTTCTTTCAGATGAGAACACTCTGGCACTCCCTGTGCCAGCAGACAGTGATGGGGAAAGTGACAGCTCTGACCGCACGCCTGTGCCCAGCTTTCAGAATTCCTTCAGCCAAGCTATCGAGGCAGCCCTCCTGAAGCTGGACAAACCGTCTGCAGCTGAGCATTTGTCAGGTAAGGGAGGGAGCTGGAGGAGCGTGAAAAATTCTGAAGTAGGAAAAAATTAGTATTTCTCCTTCTGATAGAAGTGAGAGAGGGGATTTGGGGGACCAAAAATCGGCTGCAGAACAGGTCTGAAGAGTATCAGGTTGTGTTTTATGAGCACCTTGATTTGGGCTTCTGTTAGTGGGCGCTGAGATCTCCCACTAGCAAAGAATCCTATTAGGGCAAAGATGTCTTCTGGTCATCATGTTTACCATCTGTGCTGGAACTTAATTTAAGCTTTACCTCAAGGAAATTTAGGTTATATGCTTCAAAGATGCCTAGCCTGCTGAGCAGCTGGACTGCCACTGAAATTTGACCAAAATGTCAAGATACTGCTAACTGGAATTTCAGGTTAGAGAGTCGGAAACAAATTGAGAAGAACTGATAAAACTCATTTATAATGCTTGGTTCTGTTCAGCTTTGGGTTCTCTTTGGAGGCTGCATAGAGTGGTGGAGAACTGGAGGCGAGAGGCAGGGAGTTTCAGTGAGTTTAAGCTCCAGTTGTAATGTTTTTTGGACATGAATGAAAGCAATATCTATCCGAAAGGCAAACCACTGCATGCTTGCAGTCCTAGAATCTGCCGTTGCAATGGCAGCCTTAGAATCAGTTTGGCATGTTTCTAGGTGCACGTAGCTGTGGTAATCTCTTAAGTTTGTCTGCAGTATTTTTTTATAAGCTACTTGTGGTCAGTGAGTTGAGAGGAAGTATCACAAACTGATAAAGTCATTTAGGAAGGGAAGACCATTTATTGTTTCCTGCGTGACGTTCCTGTTCCATGAGAAAAGTGACAATATCATTTTAATTCTTCACAGAGGAAAAGGGAGGCAAGAAAAGAAAGAAACAGAAGCAGAAGCTACTGTTCAGCACCTCTGTTGTTCACACAAAGTGATTCTGCTATTCAAGAGAAGTTTCCTCTCCTGGTTTTCTTTTCCTTTTGCTTTGTTTTGCTGCTAATAGTTTAAGTATTTAAATTTGGACAGACTAAACTTGTGTTTCCAGGGCTTCTAGGGGTTCAGGAGGAAACCATGACAGCGTTATGTTGAAGTAAGATTTCTTTATTCCAACTTACCAAATCGGTTTATACTGAAACAAAGTTTTGAAACAACCCAGACACCATTCAGCCAAGGCTTCTAGTCTGTGCCATGTCAATTCTTTTGGCCTAATAAGCAGTATGAAAGTGTTTACATCTGCGTGGCACTGCCAGCCTGCTGCAGTATTGCCTAAGTGAAGGGGCAGAGAGCCTTTACTTCCCCAGAAGTATTCGTGCGCAGAAGCCCATCTGATTGTGACAGCAGCACTGTTTCAGTAAAGCTGTTAAACTGCTCTCTTCAGAAACTGGTTTCCTCTGAGCTGGGAATGGGCAGAAGAGCTTCCTGGCTTTAAAGTGTTAGCTGCTATCTGTTCTTTTTCTAAAGAGCAAGAATTCCTCCTGTTCTCCTGGCTTTCAAAGACTTAAAGCTGAGGTGAGCGTAAAGCAGAACTTGGCTAGTTGGTTTTGAAGTGACTCTTGCTGAAATTGTGTATTTCAAAATGCATACTGGCACTAGTGGTAGAAGGAACTCCTGGCTTATTGCAGCTGTTCAACTCTGTTTTAATGTGGGTGAGTGAGGCTGCTAGTTTGTTTTTTTTTTCTTTTTTGCCAACCATGGCCAACAAATCCTTTGTAGCCAGATCATCTAGGATGAACACTCCACCCTGGGGCTCTTGGTAGTAACTACACAAATGGTGTTACAACACTGGCTCCTCTTGAAGTGGAAAACCAACTGATAGCTGGAGTCCATAGATATTTTATCCCCTGGCAAGGAACACAGATGGGTTTTTTGCACTGGGCTAAGGGCCTGTATCTGCTTGGTTCTGGGCTGTGAGTTGATCTGCACTAAGCACCTCGGGTTAGAAACATGCCTCTTCTGGACCCCTGCCCCCTCTTATTTTGGGTGGTCGCATTCTGCACTGCTTGTGGTTTGATTTAAAGCTAATGAGTTAAGTGGTGTGGATTTTGTTAAATAAAATGAACTGTAGGTGTAATGTACTAGTCAAGGCCAACAGTTGCAATAAATCATATGCGCACACTTAAAATACTGCAGACTTCTTGAGCTGTAACTTGACCTCTTACATCAACATGGAGCGTAATACCACTTTCAGCAACACATTTAAACCTTAGCATCCCGCATTTCCTTTCAGGGAGTTGGTATGAAGCACCACCTAATTTACAGGGGCAGTTGTTGGGTCTTCTGTTACGTTCAGCCCCACCTGCACCAAGAAGTGAGCTGCCTGCACTCTGAGGTTTTGAGTTGTTCATGTGCTTCCAGTGAGGAGCAGACTGCTCACTGGCACTGCTGGTGTATTCACTGGGTGTGTCCCTATTTTAAAAAGCTTGTCAATGTATTGATGCTTGATTTCAAAACAGTCAGCTGTCTGTTACACAAGTGCTTCCTTAAGGCGTGTGTGCAAGGGAAGCTAGTACCAAGGAGTACACACTTCAAGACACTGTATGCAGCTGTAAACTAGAAAGAAGGGGGGTGACGGGAGGTAAAGAATGTCTCTGTTACTATAGGAGAGAGGAAATGCTTGCAAAGCCTTCTTTGAAAGCAGCTTAATTTCACACTTGGTCACAATTAACTACACTTGATGGAAAGACAGCACAGCTTGTCAAGAGTGCAAAGAAACTAAGACAAGTGCCTAGAAGTGGTAGCACAGCTTGTTAATGCTTCAAACACATAGTGGAAAATGATTGGTGAGGGAATAGAAAGCCACTGAGCAAGAAAGATTCAAGTATGCAGTTAACTGTGTTCACAATGCTGTTGTTTCCTACTTGTAACAGTATTTTTAAGTCATGGAGCAGGAGTTACTACTTAAGTGTCTAACCATTATCTGTTGTTTATTATTCCTACACCTTTATAGTCAACTTTTCTTTGCGGTGGCAAGAGAGAGTAGTTGGAGCTGGTACAACTTGCCTCCACTTCTCGCTAGCACTAGAACAAGGGAAAATCATGCAGGCGAGGAACTGTCCCTTCTGCAGGGGCAGTCTCCGAAGGACAGCATCAAGTTGTATCTCGTTTTCCTATGGATTCAAGAGATGCTACCAGCAGTGCTCCTTTCCTGTAACTGATTGGTGTAATCTTAATAAATATTTAAGCAGTACTTGTACCTGAGTTTTATAATGGGTTGGACAGATGTGAGCCTTGAAGTTCTACCATGGATTCCCTGTAGTTTCTACTGCTGTATACACAAGTGGTGCTTCTGTGCCTCAAAACAATGGATATCCTTCTGAACAATGGATGCGCCTGAAGATCAGGTCCAAAACTAAAAGATGTTAATGCTCTCTCTGTACTGAAGGAGAAAAAATACATTCCTTGTCGGTGCCAGCTGCCTAAAGCTCGCTTCTACCTCAGCATGAAGATCACAGCGAGTTTCTGTGCTCTTTAGTAGTTTTAATTCCTGGAGTAAAACAGACAACCCACTGAAGTGTAACACAATTTAAAAAAAATCAACAAAAAACATTTTATTTTTCAACACCTGGAATGGGGAAATGAAGTCTAAATAGGGACAGGTGCTTTTCCCAGCCCTTGCTTTACTTACAACAGAAAATCATTGGTATCATCATGATTACACCTGTACAGAAGAGAGGTGAATAGTAACAAGTAACATTCAGTCTGTCTCTGTGCCGTCATCCTCATCCTCTTCCTCTTCCTCCTCTCCACTGTGAGACTGCTCTTCTGTAAGGGAACAGCTCAACACCGACTGCCGGATGCGCTGTCTTTCCTCTGCAAGAAAGGGGGCAACACAGGGTCATTCCTTGAGCTCTTCACATGTGTTGGATGTCCTCAACTTGAAAAGAGAGGCCCATTTCTCGGTTGCAGGAGCTGGAAGCAGCCCTGCACCTCCTACAAAAGCTCCAGCAGTTCAGGCTGCTCTTCAGGAAAGCAGCTGGAGGAACTCACCCTCATTTGTACAGTTCTGCAATAACGTCAGCAGCTGTCTTCTGTTATACTGGATTAGGAATTTCTGGCATGACCTTATGGTACCTATCGGAGTCACAAGAATGATATGTAACAAGTTTTGAAACCGTGAAACCAAGTGTTACTATGTAAAGCATGAAGATCTTTGTATCACACAATAAATACCCTGGGTACCACCTTTATTAAGGCAAAGGATAGGATGCGTGTCCACACTGCGCTTCCCCAGTGATGTGATGATGCTAATTTCTAATAAGTAGTACCACCTCCTTGTCCCAAGCGGTTAATTTTCAGGACAGGGACAATGCTATACTTTAAAAACGTGTTTTTTTTTTTTTTTTAAAATTAATGTAATGCAGCATTTGCTGCTCTGGTTGCTCGCTGTAATGAAGACTCCTGCAGCATTAATGAGGGTCTGAGCACGGGGGGCTGCTGTCCCTTAATTAAAGCCACCTCTAATGAAGCAGAGTGCCCACCACGCTCCCTCCGGGGCTCACCTCCGACGTGCAGGGTGCTGAGGAAGCAGGGGCAGCGCAGCCCGCGGCTCTCCAGCTGCCTGACGAGCGGCAGCGCCGAGCACAGCAGGCGGTAGAAGTCCTTGCGGCAGCGCAGCAGCACGGTGCCCGTGTAGGCGTTCAGGTACTTCACTGCGGGACCGGCACTGCTCACCACCGGCACCTCGGGGGGGGGGGACCCTTCATCCTCGGGGGTCGCTCTTTCTTTCTGGGGGTCCCCTTTTCTCCTTGGGGAGGGGTCCCTTTCCGGGGGGTCCCTTCCATTCCCGGGGCTCTTTCATCCCAGGGGTCTCCTCCCTCCAGCGGGGCCATTCCCAGGGGGGTTCCCCATTCTCCCTGGGGGAGCTCCTCCCTCCCGGGGGTCACCCCTTCTCCCTCGGGGGGGCTTCCTGAGGGGATCCCTGCCTTTCCCAGGGGTCTTTCTTCCCGGGGGTCTCCCTCCCTCTAGGGGGTCCCTCTTCCCGGGGGGGGGCCTTTCTTTCCCGGGGGTCTTTCCCCTAGGGACTCCCCTCCTGGGACTCCCCCTTTCTTCCCGAGGGTCCCTGTCCCTTCCCGGGGGGGTCCTTCCCTTCCCTCCCGGGGGTCCCCCCTTGTTTTTGGGGTGTTCCCCTTTCCCTCAGAGGCTCCCCCTCCCTCCCGGGGGTCCCTTCCCCTCCCCCCGGGGTCCCTCCGGCCGCCACCTGTGAAGGCCAGCGAGCAGCAGGCCAGCCCGTAGTCCCCGTAGGCCCGCGCGATGGCGTCCTTGACGGCGCTGCCCACGGCTCGCTCCTCGATGCAGGACCGGCCCCGCGGCTCCTCGGCCACCACCTGGCACAGCACGTACCTGAGGGGGCCGCCGGTTACCGGGGGGGGCCCGGCCGGGCCCGAGCCCGGCCCCGCGCCCTCAGCCTCACCTGTTCTTGAAGCGAACCATGCCGCCGCCGGACCGACGTGGCTCCCAGCCAATGGGAGAAGCGCCTCGGCGCGCCGCAACCAATCGGCGCCGCGCGGAGGCGGGGTCAGAGGAAGGACTTCCCGTCCTGACACCTCCCCGGCGGCCCTGCCCTTTCCTCCAGGTGCTGGCTCTGCGCATGCGCCTTGTGTGCCGCCCCCCCCCAACCCCTCCGGGGCGACCCCGCCGCCTTCCCGGCAGCCCCCGCGCGGGGGCGCGCGAGGCGCGCGGTGCCCTGAGGGGACCCTGAGGGGACCCTGAGGGGGCGCAGGGTGGGCAGAGCCGTGCAGCCTGCTGAGGGCTAATTAATTAATTAACTAATTAATTTTTATAAAGCAGGCTCAGCTCCCGGGGCTGTGTCCCTTCAGTCTCCCTGGTCTGGTGCTTTTGTGCCTCATTACCGTCAGCCCAGCCGTCCCAGGAGGGCTCCTGCCCCTCGGTGCCTCACGGAATCGGCTCCAGCGCCAGCACAAGCTCCGGCCTTAATTTACTTTAATTTAATTTAATTTACTGGGCTGCAGTGTGAGCGCCTCACGGCTCTGAGCCCCTCGGGCTCCGCGTGTGGAGACCCGTGAGGCTGGGGTGCGCCCCGTGTCTGCTGCCTGCACCCACCGTGAGCCGGGGCAGGGCTGCGAGCGCGGCCTCATTGCTAATTCAGAGTGGAAACAGCTCCTCTGGGGGCCTTAATTCCAGACAAGGAGCACGGCGATAAAGCTGGTGGAAATCCTGTCCCGAGTGATAAACTTCTGCCCTCTGAAACGGATGCCCGCTGCGCCGCGTCTCCGCCTGTGCTCGCCCTTCCTGCCAGGCTTCTCTGAGAGCTGCGGAACAAGAGTTGCCTCAAGAGAGAGGAGCACCAAGTCCAGTAAAAAGAGACCTTTCTGGTGGGACCGTGAAGAAAGGGACTGGGAAATCTGCTGGCTTCTGGTGCTGATGTGGGTAGAAGCATTTCCTTGAGGAGAGACCCCACAGGATGGATTTTTGCCGTGTTGCTTTGTGCTTTAATACCCGTGACTGGATCAAACCATCAGTTCCACTCATCAGTGCGGCGAGCTCCTTGGTGATAAGCTATTCCCACACTTCTGAGTGATACCAAAACCATGAGTTTGTGAACGAGGAGCAAGGCCCTGGGTGAGCCTCCCAGCGCGGCTGCAACCTCGGTGTCTAGTGGCATTCCCGTCCCTGCCCTCTGACAGGCTTTGTTCGTGCCCTCCCTCGTTCCCCTCCTTTTGCAGAGGCGCAGCTGGGTCCCTGACAGGCAGCCCACGTGAGTGCACTCTGCCCTGTGATCCAATAGGACATGTGCATTCTGTGTGCTCCTGCTCAGCGCTACGGACGGCGAAAGCCTCAGTTTTCGGTCCAGAAAGCTGATTAGGAGAGACACAGCGCAAAGAGAGAGCAGTGTTGTGAGAGAGCCCTGCCCTGCCTCGTTTCATGTAGCACGTTGCCTTTAGTTCCCTGTTGTTGGTTTGGAAGATGCACAGAGCAGCCCTGAGCCTCCACAGCTCCCTGTGGAGCGCTCGTGTTAGCACTGGCTGTATGACTCCAGTCAGGCCTCGTGGTGTGCTGAGCTGAAAGCGCAGGACTTAAAAGGTTGCAACACCTTCGCATTTGTTTTCTTACCTCCTCGCCCCATCCTCTGCAAGATTCGCTGTATTGATTCGTGTCAGTGATTCAAGAGACTGTCACAAGTGATGGTGAGTTGTACAGTCAAGGTGGAAAAAAACTGTCTCCTAAGAAAAGATCTGACAGAGAAAAATGCAGAAAATGCAATTTGAATTGAAGAGTGGGTCAAGACACCTGCCAAGGGAGAGGATGGATGTCTCTCCTGCAGACCTGGAGAGGCAATGTGGCCTTGGAACAGCTTGTGAAACAGGAACTCTGAAGGACAGAGCATACCAGGACAGGGGGAAATAACGTCGCACTCCCTGTATGCATTAGAGACAATTTGTAAAGCAATTTGAGAGCTTTGTATGGAAGATTCTTCATCAGTGCATAAAGAATAATCGTTTCATCAATGATTGTCCAACAACGTGGGGAATTTGATAAACTCCCAGGCTGAATTTCTCTGGCCTTGGTCTGCATATTGATTTTATTTCAAGAATAATAGAGTAAATGCTGTAAATGGCTGGTATTGATGTGTTGTGACAAGCAGGACAAAGTGTGTTTTGGAGCTGTGTGGTCCTGCGTTGCTGTCACTGTTCAGCTACTTCAGAGGCCTCAAAGATTCACCAGTGAGACTTTCTTCCCTCCATGTCCATGTAGCTGTTCTAAGACTGCCTGTCTTCAATCTGGCCCTGGGCAGAGATGAACAGATGAGCAAGAGACTCTGGACTGACTTTGTGTTCCTGTCCACACAGCGCTACACTAATGGAACAGTTACAGCACTAGGTCAAGCAAGAGCAGGTGTGAGCCCGCTGGTTGGGGTGTTCTGTATCCAGCTGCCCCTCCAGTGAATGTTGCTTTAGATAAGTGACCACCCAGCGGGGCTGAGGCTGAACCCCCAGTACCCAGATCGCAGCAGTTGCGTGGGCTGTTGCAGAGCTGGGCTCAGGCAGCGGATGCGTGTTGGGAAGGTGAGTTTTGGTAACAGAAGCCGAATTCTCTCTCGGCATAGCGTGAGGAGACCGAGTGCCTCGCTGAGGCTGTGAGCTGCGCTGAGCAGCCAAATGCCCTAAAAACCCGTCAGAAAGAGTTGAGTGGGTTTTGAGCCCACCAGCCCTTCCTTGGCTGACCTGAGATGCAGAGTGGGGCTGGGAAATGGCCGAGGTAACAACTGCAGGAAGGGAGTTCTGGCCTCCTCTGCCCACTCCCGTGGGACTGCCCTTTGAGTACTGGGCTGTGCAGCTCTGCCCTGGCCCTGCAGCTCAGTGCCCAGCAGCCCCCGCCTCAAGAAAGGCTCTCAAACAAATCCTGACACTTTTAGGCTGGATGCTGTGGGGTACAGGAGGGATGCTGAGGTCGTTTTCCAAGCTCACCTTTGTTATGTGCAGTAGTATGCACGTGGAGGGGATATTCCCAAGCAGGCCTGGTTGTTCTTATTACTGTTTTTGTTCATGACTTGACATTTTACTTGAAGACCTAGACCTTCATTTTGGATTTACGCAGCATTCGTAATCTCCAGATTATGGGTTAGATCACATTTGTATTGTGTACAATTAATTGTGCTAATAAGCTGCAATAAACACGGTGATTAATGCACACCGTCTGTTGCAGGCAGCCAGCTCTTACAATTTCTAAGTATTTGCTATAATGAAAATTGCCAGCAAATGTGTTCAGTGAGAAGACAGAGATCCGTTACTGAATCTCTGTACTCTTTTTAGGCAGGAGGTTTGCATTTTGTAAACGAATAAACTGAGGCACAAAGGGATTACACAAATTGTTCAGAGTAAGTAGCTGTCAGACTGGAGACTCAGAGCAAGGGCATGGTGTGAGTAGAGGGAACATATTAGAGCACATTGTGTTGGAGCATCAGTCCTGTATGTTGCTTGCACATGATTCAGCCAAGTAATTACATTCTGGGGTAAAATTAGGCTGAGCTGCTTCTCCATCCTTGTGATAGCACAATTTGATCTTCCGCAAATAGCCCAAGCCATGGTTTTGCTCCCCCCTGGAAGCACTGAACTAAATTTGCCATCAGGTGTGGCATTGGGGTGACAGCTATGGTTTGTTCCACTGCATGCACACTGCGTCCCCAGATAACCCCGCAGCTGCACATACACAACAATCTGGCGAAAATTAAAACTGCTTCTGAAATTCTCTGCCCGATGTCGCCTGAAGCCGTTTGTTCAGTTTGTCTCCGCAAGGTCACCGAGACAGAAGAGTGCGTTCTCCGAGCACGTTGGCCTGGAGCCTTTCAGGCAGATGCCTTCAGTTAAGGCAGGGGCCGCCCTCCCCCTCCCTTTGGTCCCTTCCTTCCCACTCCCTCATTTTCTGTTCCTCTCTACGCCCCCTTCGTAGCTCAGGAGCCCCGGGATCAATATACTTAAGAATAAAGCCTATCCCTTTTTATCATCTTAACACAATCACTAATCATAAACTCTCTTCTTTGGTAAGCATTAGAGCCTTCCTTAGCTGCAGTAGAATGTGTTATTGTGGTCCTTTTTTCTGTTTTTTCTTCTTCCAGAACTGTCCTGAGAGCGCTTCCCCTGTGCTTCCTCGTGCGCAGGGCAGAGCTGAGGGCAGCTCTGAATTGCTGGGCCCTCGGTACCCTGATCTTGCAAACCCATGAGGCTGCAGCTTGAAACAAATTCTATTTCTGCATCTTTCAGCAGCTTGCAGCATGATCTTAGACTGTTTCCTTTAGGAAAGTCAAAATATAAAATTCACTTTTTTTTTTTTTGAATAGTCAAGAGCAGGAAAATTCTGTTCAGGATGATATTGGCCGCGTGTGCTGCGAAGCTGGCCCTGAACTTCTGAGCTTGGTTTTCTCAAGCTCTGCAACGGGAATAATGCAAGTACTTTGCTTGCAGATATATGTTAAAGATCGGTAAAAAGCTTCCTTGAACATTGTTAATTATCAAATTAGTAAAACTGCTCCTATCTGTGAAATCCACAGGCAGCACACTCCTCGTCTGCAGCAGGTTGCTGCAAGAAGCAAACGGCTGCTTCCCAACTCAAAGGCAGAACCCAGAATATTTGTTCTGATAGTTTGGGATTTGCTTCTCCCTTCCCTTTCTGCATCTGGGAGCACTGAGTGAGCCACGTAAGTTGCTGTGTGGAAAAAAACCCAACCCATCCTTAATGCCTCCTTCACGGGGATGTTCAGATGGATTAATTATTCTTTGTTCTGGTCTCTGAAGATAAAGGGTAATTGCTCTTAATTAGGAGTAATTGAAAAATTGCTCCTTCGCAGAGAGCCCAATAGCATTAGTGGGATTTGAGCTTCTTGCCACCTATAGGGAGGAGACTGCCAGCCCTGAAGTTACAGCAAAGGCTGCTCTAAACCCAAGGATGGCCTCAGAGGGTTTCCTCCGTTCCCAGCCTGCGCTTCAGAGCAATGTTTTCAGATATCCCAGGTCCTGGAGCATGCAAGCGAGGCTGGGCTCTTTGTTTTGTTCTGCTGAGTGGTGCTTCAGCAGAGGATGCGATCCGCGAGGCCGGCTGTCAGCCTTGGTGCCGCGAGGCTTTTCGTCAGGAAGCTTCCAGGAACAAACACCCCTTGGCTTACCTGTCCGCCAAGGAAGCTTGAGGAAAAAAGCAAACAAAAGCCTCCACCTCTTTAGGAAGCAGCACTTCATCAGGGGGTCAGCAAGAAGGCAGAGGCGCCTGCCAAAAGTGGAGAATGTTGAGATATTTGGATTAAGGTGAAAAGCAGAATTAGGATTTTTCCGAGGGCAGAACAGATCCGTGCGCCCTGCTTTTTCTTGCCCCTCAATTCCTCTGCAGGTGAAGCCGTGGCCCTGTTTTGCAGTGAGATGCATCTGCTGCTGTTGCCGTGTGCTGAACAACCCTTCTCTCTGCGTGGCTTTATGTTCAGCTCCAGCAGCCTCGAGCAGCACAGGAGCAGGGCTGCCTGCCGCAGAGCACTCAGCTCTGTAATGAGGGAGACGAAGGCAAACACTTCCCTGCACACCCCTCGCTCAGCAGCAGCGGAGCTGAGCGCAAGGACAGGCCTCCAGGAGCAGCCCTGCACAACCCGTGGCTGCTTCGTGGCTCCAGCAGGGCAGCAGCAGCGTGTGACAGAGGAGAGGAGCTGCGGGGAGCTGCTCAGAGCGGTAGGGCTGGGGAGTTTCAGGGTCTCGGCATGTCCTGGTGTCAGCTCGGAGCAAGGAGCGTGCCAGTCACTGCCTGCTTGGGGCACAAGGATCTCAGCTCTTTGCCTGACCCAGCCTGACAGCGCCCTCCCCACCCGCCTGTTCTGGCCTCCAGCCACCTTCAGCTGCAGCCCCCCCCCTGCCCGGCACAGCAAGTCAAAGCCCCTCGGAAGCAGAGCGAGGCGCAGCTTTGGGTGGGGGAGAATCAGCAGCGACTCTTTTTATTTCTGCTGTGCTGGTCAGGGCTGCTCACAGAGACCAGTGAGCGCGGGCAGATCTCTGGGGGCTACGGCTGCTGTAGACTGCAGAAGACAAAAAGCACCAGAAGCATCTGACCTATTTTGGGAAGCTTGCTGGGGCTTTCTGGTTTGTTTTTATTTTATTTTTGAATTTGCACCTGAGTTAGAGGCTGTAAATATTTGTCGCTTTCCCTAACTATGCACACTGTGGAGACAGAAACAAACTAAAAAAATACCTTGCTGCATTTGCTGGGCTGACTCCACCAGCTGCCCTGAGGGCACGGGAGTTTGAGCTGGCTCTCGAGATGACTTCTGCCTGCTGCTGGTTGCTCCCAGGCTCCTGGTGGTGCACGCAGCAGCCTTCGTGGAGTGCCTGATGCACTGAGATGAGCTGGGGACGGCTGACCGAGGGCACGTCCCTCAGGCCACCTCAGTAAAATTCCATCGTGCACGTGCTGCAACCCAAGCAGTTGTTGCTACGTGACCTCCTCTGTCCCTGTTTCATACCTGTGGTGCTTCGAAGCTCATGTTCATCCTGCTGTAACAGTAGTGACTTAATTAGGGCTGAATTTGCTCTGAACATGAGCAGCTTCCATCAAGTCATCTAAAGGATCAGATCTCGTTTCTCCTTTCTCTCCGTATTGGTGGCATCTGGTTTCATTTTCCATCTTTCCGAGGGGAGCTCACTTTTCCCCCCATTTCAGCGTGTGCCTGCTGCGTGGCAGCACCCAGGGCTGCCGCTGCCTCCGAGCCGAGCCAAGCGGCGCTCTGCCAGCCAGCAAAGCTCAGGATTGTGGGGGGCAGAACGTGAGAGGCTTCAAGGAGCGGTGTTGTGGACTGTGTAGCTTAACCCCCGTACGTGCTTATAGGTCACGAAACTAAGCCACAGGCAGTTAAATGTGTGTGTGTCCCCACGCAGGGTGTGCAGAGGCAGCAGTTTGCATCCTGCAGTGCCACAGGAGGCAGTGGCTTTGCCCCGCCTGGCTCCTCTTCCCTGGTACCCCAAGGGGCACCCGGGGCCTTCCCAGGGTAGGTGACAGGGTGGGCACTGCTGGTGGGACAGCAGGGCTGGCACAGGACGTGGGATGCCCAGCAAAACTTCTACACGTCCACCACTCTCTGTGTGGCCTCACTATTTATTGCTAAATACACCCGTGTGAGAAACTCTGTGCATCTTGTGAAGGGTCTTCAGGATTCAATTCCTTTAACTCGTCCCTTCTCTGCCCCTGTCCCCACCCTAACTCCATGGCCAGACTAAAACTCCCTCAGCGTTGGGCACGGCAAGCAGGGGGGCAGACAGTGAAGTCATAATTGTGAGGTGTTTTTGAAGATGTAGGATTTAAATAAACAACCCAAACCCATGTGGGGATGGGTTCAAGTGCTTATTAGATTCCTCTACAGCATACTTCCTACTGCAGCTCTCAACAGCCCTACTGCTTTATGTACATATTGCTTTATGTCTTATATCTCCATGCACAGACCTCTCTCAGCTACGCTTTGTGTTCTGTAACCTGCGTTGTGAGGTGATCGGCACCCCTGAGTCACATCCCAGATGTTAACGAAAGCATTTTAACATCATTTAATTAATTTACTTAAATTACACGTACTGAGCTTTTTTTGTTTTGGGGACTTGCTGGGTGCAGGTGTTCCTTGGTAAGCGTGGGGGCAAGAAAGCTAATTAGTCTTTTGCTTGTCTGAGCAGCAGCGACTGATGGTGTCACCGTATGTTGAAGCTCGTTTTTCAATAAAATTGCAGGAGTTTATAACATGGATCCGGAGCTCCTGCTCCCATTCACATTCCCTCCTACTCTACCCTACATTCTCCGACAGCACGATACCATAGTGACAAACACAGCAAACTCTCCGTGTGAAGCACGTACCGAATCTCCAGCCTCGTTCTTTGGGAAGCCTCTCACACATTGCGGCTTTATACAGGGGATGATGTTCAGAGGACAGGATAGAAGTGATTTTTGACTAAGTAATGGACTTAAGGACTTCACATCCAGGCAGGCTGTCTTTCTGGCTGTCAGGACTGTGTAACTGTGTCACCAATATCCCGCCTGATGTTTTCTTTATTATTATTCATAAGCTGCCGTTCCGTGCAGCAATCAAACCCTTCAGGCTGCGCCGTCTCGGGGATTAGCACATCGCGGCGCGGTTAAAGTCACTTCGCCTCAAGTCTTCTGCCTCTGAGAAGTGCCCCAGGCTAATCGCAGTGAATGTGACGCCTGTCGTGTCTCCTCGTTCAGGTGCGTGCAGCGGGCCTGTCATCCCTGCAAGCCCTTACAGCCGGTGATATGCGGCCAGCCTCGTGCGGCGCGCTTCCACGCCGGCAGTCAGTGGAGCCCGGCAAGGTATGGCTCAGCCTTGCTTTGCATAACTCCCACAGCGCAAGGCTCTCCCTCCTGCAATCATTAATAAGCAAGAAGAATATTATATAAGCTGGCGTCTTTTTTTAAACCATGATAATTTCCAATGCTCTTATAATTAGGACAAAGATGAGAGTTTGAGCCGGGGGAGGAAACAGACAAAGGATTAAGCTGATCTCCACCATGACGTTGGAAGGTTTCTTTGTCTGTTATGTGCTAGTTTGGACAATAATGGGTACACTTCAGCCACGTGAAGAGGAAAACAGACAATTTATTTAAAAGTATTAATCCTTTTCATCCTGAAACGTTATCTATTGCCATAAATAGGATCAGAGCTTTCTAGTCCACTTATATTGTGATTAACTGACCCTGCAGTAAGAGCCTGAAAAGCAGAGGATGTCTGTGTTGTATCCTGATGCTTTCCAGCTCAGGTGGGTTGGATAAAGCAGACAAAAATGTGTTGCTGGGAGTCTCTGCTTGAGGCCAAGTGACTGCTGGCTGCAGCCACAGGGCAGTGGCACGGGAAGAGACGTGGTCTCGCGGGCAGCGGGTCCCAAGACTCAGTAGGTCGGCCGTGATGTTTTCACCCGGGGCAGTTCAGTGTCTGGGCTGAGGAGGCAGGGTTTGCCGTGAAGGGAAACCAAGTGAAGGTGTGGGTAATAGATGTAACTAATAGGGCCGCTTACTCTGGAGCAGGGACGATTTTAAAAGTCACTTGTCAAAATCATTTTCCCTCTAATGCTGCAGCAGCCCTCGGAGATGAGCATGTTCCTGATGTTCCCCCTCACTCACATGCACGAACACGGGGAGGCAGGCGGGAGGAGGCAGCTGCACTGACACGCTATGGGGTTTGCAAGAACAAGATGGCAATTTAGCAGAACGATTAAAAGATTGCAAACATTTATTAATAGCTTTGCTGCTGCAGCAGCTCTGCCGGAGAAGCCTTGCTTCCTCAGGGATGCTCTTACCTCCTGCCCCTTCCCTTCCCCAGCTTTAGAAACTGAAAAGTCATTTTTGGAGTCGGTTGCAATGTAAAGCTGTAGCTCTGCCCCAACAGTCTGGCCACTTTATGCCATTACCTGGGAAGGGGCAGGGGGAACCCAAGTGTGAGAAAGAAGTTATGCAGAGAAAAAAGAAAGGGATTTTTGTTTTCAGCTATTGCTTGGCCTTTTTCTCCTCCCTGTGCTCCTCTCTTTGTCTCCTTGCCCTTCTTCAGCCACTCCTTTTCCTCCCTCAGGCCAGAGTGACTTTCTGTTGCTGGCACTGGGTTGAGATGTGGGTCTGCACTGCATCGTTGATGCTGTGTGACAAATGAGGGGAAGACAGTATAAGAAGAGTTTGGAGCAGATCTGGTCAAAGTTCTGCAGAGCAACCAACAAATCCCCTGAGAGAAGATAGAGTAAGGTCAGGTCTTTTGTAATTCTCATGACTGTTGTTGTCTGCTCAGATTTTGTTTTACTTTTAACATTGGGAAGGGGAGAAGGTGAAGGTTCAGTAGGACGAAAAAAAAAGGAAAGGGCAATGGGCTGATCAAGAAATCCCCTTGTACTTCATGGCTGATCCTGCTGGACTGCAGCAAGCGCTGCAAATGAGCTGGGCACTAACGATGTTTGTATGCGCAGTATCTGAGACATTTTTATCCCGCAGAGCAGCTGATGGTGACTGACTGATGGAAGTTTGCAGCAGGAGGATATTTATCCTACGCATATGCTGACCTCCTCCATATTCCCATCCCCAGTGAAGTAATCAGTTTCTTGCGCTTTTTTTTTATAAACTGGGTCCTACTAAAATGTACGGACAGCCCAAAAGGAATATCTATTTTTTTCCTGCTAAGCAAAGCTGACAGTAGGCATGAATGCTTGTGTTCCTGTCATTATCTAAAATCCTGCTTGGAATCGGGCAGGATGGCAGCGCACCTCAACCACAGCCATTCCTGTACAGCACTTCTATATGCCATGCTCTTTGTGGGCTGACCTGTGAAACCTCACAGCCTGAAAGAGAAGTGTGAGCCCCACAGAAATCTTCCCTGCTAGGGATGGTTAATGAAAGCCTGTGTGCATTTCTGTAGAGCTTGGCAGGCGGCCTCTACAGCCTTGAAAAGGCCTGCTTTTGTAGAGAATGAGTATAATAGTTTGTATAATCCCAGTCTAAGAGCCAGAGTACCTACCTGCAATTGTAGTTAATGCTCTGGGTGTGTTTGGGCTAATTGCTTCCTTCAATCTGTTTCTTTAGGAGCTGGAATTCCCTTGCTCAGAATAGCTCAGGAATGACAAAAGAGGATGAAACAGAGCTGGATGTTGGAGAGGTACCTGGTCTCAGGTGAGATGCAATTCTATATTCTATGTACGATCCCTCAAACACCAGTTCAACAGAAGAAACTGATTTCAGAGAGACTTTCTATCTCTCATTTCTTGTCTGAAGATTGAAAATCACAGATCTTCCCAGTTAGTAGCAGCTACATAGTTTCAGCTCCCTGTCAAAGTTCTCATCCTTTCCTGGAGGTAGCTATTTTATCAGCATCGGTTTCAGTATCTGTAATTTCCAAGTTCAGTGTGTGTGATAACAAAAGGATGCCTTGCAGTCCTGAGACAACTGGGACGGCTGTTGGTGTTTTTTTTAGTTTTATTTTTTTCATGTCCTGAAAAGGTGTTTTAGAATGTGTTGGCCTTTACAAATATTTAAAGAAAGAGATTGTATTTCTTCATCGTTTCCCCTGCTCTTGTCAAAATCTCAACCCTCAATGATCCTCTTGCCTCCTATATACCTCACTATTTTGTTAGTAACCTATTTTCTTGCTCATTAATAATAATATATATATATATAGTACTATTTAGGGTATGAGAACCACTGTCCTCTTTCTTGTGGAGTAGTCAGAGTGTAGCCTTTACCGCTGTTAGGTCAAATGCTCCCTCTGGTACACTGTCCATATCTCTGGAAGCAATTGGAATTGTGTCTTTGCAAATGAGTAAAGAATTTGCTTTCTTATGTATCAAGTTATCTCTGTAATCATGTATCTTTGCCTCTCTATGTGCATTCAAGTAGCAAGTAACAGGACCATAACTATGGCTAAATAACCTGTATTCAGATTCAAACACAACAAAAGAGCAAGGTGTTCAGCAGTTCAACAGATCAACTGATCAATTTATTAGTGAGACATGAAAAAATTCTAGAGTGGTAAGAAGCTCATGAAATTCCACGAGTTCATTTACTCTATCTTCTTCCCATCGTTAAAGGAAGACAGGAGCTTGGGATAGCTACCAAGGCATTCACCTTTGTAATTTTCTTTCTTGGCCACCACACAACACAGGAGCTGGGGACAGCGCTCAGCTATAGCCCAGATACACCCTTGAGACACGATTAGTCTGGAGCTGTACCACCTTTGTGAGGCTTGGATTTCACATAAATGCTAAGGAATACGGTGACCAAAAGCAACGTGGCTAGATCTTTTCTAACTGGAAAATGGAGAGATTAGAGAAGAGGCGGTGAGCCTGTCACTTCTGCACAGTGAGAAGCCAGGAGGTGAGGATCTTCACTTTTTATTCACTTATTTGGGAACAAGGCAAGAGAAAATAGGTGTTCTTCTTTGTATCCTTGCTAGGAGACAGAGAAGAGGTAATAATGAAGAAAGGGAGAAGAGAGTAGAGGTGATAACAGGAAAGAAAATTGTCCTTTCTCAGTGCCAGGTACTAATAAATAACTTTCTGGTTGCTGAGAAGAAAGGTAGAAAGCAGAAGAGAGGATTTTTCAAGGTTTTGGTTCTTCTGTGGAGTAAGTGCCTTTGAAGAAATATATTCAAAGATAAAATACTCCAAGAGAACATAAATATAGGAATGATGAGGCTGCACATGATGAACTTGTTAGTTTTAAAACTCTATCAGAACAAAGTCATTAACAGAATGTGCTTCGTTGATTTGATGGTGGATTAAAACTGAGGGAAAATGGAAAAGCAGCTCATGTAAAACTGCGTCATCCTTTGCCTCTATTGAGACAACACTGTATCACCTCTGCTGGTAGCAAAAAATCTGCCAGCCTTTGTCATCGTTTTGCACCATGGCATGACCTGAAAGCAGGTAACGTTCCCTCTGCTGTCACAAAGTGCAGCACCAGGGATCACTTGCAGGAGTGCAGTGACCACGTAGCTGGGGAATATTGCTCGTCACTACTACTGAGCAGTGAAAAGCTGCGGGAGCTGAAATGTACTGCTCTGTTTGTGCTGTTTGTGTGGATCCTCAATCAACCTTGCCAATTTTCAGTTCTAATGAGAGCTATACGTGAGTTTTGCTTCTCAAGGTACTACTTGCAAAGGTTTGGCTTCAGCTCAACTGCAAGATATTCTTGCTTGCCTGACATGTTTTTCTTCTCTCACTGCTGTCCAGAGTTTGCTTCCTCACCCAATGTCTGGGTGAGCCACAGGTCACAGCCACTAAAGGCAGTTCATGGAAAACATAAACTGATGATTTGATGACGTAATCACTTTGATCACATTGTTGTTCTTCTTTGGCATCAACTTTGCATTGTCTTCCCTCCCTGATAATCTTTCTTCCTTTTAACCCAGTATTGGTTTAAATGACTTTCCTCTACCATAGATATTCATTCCCAAGCCCTCTAATCTCTGTCAATCACAGCAAATTTGGTACATTACAGGTATCTTTTTATCTTGGCTAGGACTTGTGCATTACTTGCTTACATGGATTTTTATACTAAAGTTCCTGAAACATCCATCTTTATTGTCTTAGGCTTGAGAAAGGAAAAGTTTCAGTAGAGCTCCATTCACCTCTGATGAGAACCTGTGAACAAAGCAGATAACTGCTAGAATCTCTTTATCTGAGCACCTGGATTTCTCTCACAGTGACTTCTCTTGTTAAAACTCTCATCTTCTTTCCTCATAGGAAATACCTGGGTGTGCTTAATAGCCAGGTGCAGGTTTGTCAGATCACCTAGCTGCTGCACCCATTCACTGAACAGGTGTCAACAGATCTTGATAAGAAGTTCATTACGAGAAGAATGGGAGACTCAGAGAGGTGCCCAACCATTTCCATAACAAACCAACTAGCGGGCTAGAAGCTCTGGAGGAGAACCAGGGTGGCCTGGATAACACGATGGACAGAGGGGGCCGAAATGCCGGTGTGGCTTTCGGAGTGCTCTTGATCGATTTTACATTATTCTTACTCACAAAGCGACGTGGCTTTTGGGTGCGTATGAGTAATGGGTAGAGCTAGTCTGTTTAGTGTCCCTGTCCCCCAAGGCCACTGCCCTTTGAGAGAGAACAGCGTGTACCACTGCTCTTGGCAGCCACGCTCCCAACCTGACGCAGGCGGTTTGGGGGGGCCACGTTGCCGGCAGAGATGACTCATTCCGCCTCAGTGGCTCATTGAGGAGCTGCAGGGAGAAGCTATTTATAACCAGACCTTTCAGGTTCAGTGCAGCAGCATCTTCAGCAGGAGGAGGGGGACAGAAACGGGGATGGCACGTAAGACTTCTCCGATCCAAATGAATCTCCACCCCAATATCGCCCCCAGAGCCACCCAGCCACCGCCTGACTTCAGCCAGCCCTTTTCCCCAAGTCTTTTGCTCGGCTGGCTGGGTGCTCTGGAACCAGCCGAAGATTCTGCTGATAACTCTTCAGCTCCTCAAAGAGCAGGGAGACAACTGCGAATATCATCAGCGTGAACGAAGTACAACCTCCTTCTGCTGAAGCTATTAGGCAAGCTGGTGCTGATTCTGTCTGACCTATGACCGTAGCGTTCTCACCTTATCTTTTCTCTGTCCCAGTCCACATTTGTCCCTGCCTTACCACCAAGACAAGCTCTTTTCATGGGTGTTTTCAAACAGTCTTCATGCTGCCAGCAAATCCCATTTAAACCTCCTGAGGTTTCTCTTATATACACAAGCTAACACTGTAATTTATAAAACTGTAGCTGTTTTTCTGATCTTGCCACGGACTTATTACATCTTTAGGTGCTTCCATGACTCCATATGTGAAACAGAGATAATGATACCCCCTGGGTTAAGCACAGTGTGATCTGCAGCTATGAAACACCACCTAAGTGGTAATATTATTACCAAAGAGTCACAGAACAATAGGAAAGCATACTACACAACAGCAGAGGACAGCAGGTGTAAAAGAAAATATTTACTACGAACACATAACTCTTTGTATCTAGGTAACTGTGGCCTTTCTCTGGAACCACGTTAGCATATAGTAAAAAGACTGGAATTTTGTGTTAAACTAAACTTCATGTTGCCCGTTCCCTTAATTGGTTTTTGAATTCAAAGGGGACCCTGTTGCATGCACGCTTACCTTGTTCTTGGTCTACATCTGCCCCGTTTCTGTCTGGAACTGGCTGGTGGTTGGAGGGCTCCTTGGCTCCTGTCATTCTGTAGGCTTCTTCCCATAGCTTAAATGCTTCATATTTAGCTCCTCAGCTTCTCTTTTTCTTCTTTCTACCTCCTTCTTCCCACTCCTTTTTTTTTTGCCACGTAGATAACTGGCTTCTCAGTACACAACCAGTGTACAGTTTGATGAGCAGAACGTCTCAGCGTCTCATCAAGGCCATTTGGTAGATCTGTAGCTTTCTTTGGCATTTTCTCTTTTGGCTGTCCTGCGTCGCTGAGCTATAGACCCGGAGGCATGCTGGCCTTTTTTTTTTGCAGTGGGTTGTATTTATTATCTTCATACAGAAGCTGTACTATAAATAATTCTTGCCTTCGGTTTTGGCAACTATCTAAAGGGAAAGTCTACTCTGCATTAAACGAAACAGTGCTGTGACAGCCAGTTCTTTCTCAAAGCCCAGTTATGAGACTGTAGAGACCTGTGGCTGTGAGATGTTCCTTGTATGCTTCGTCTAAAAATTTGGACCGGAGGTGGCCTCTGCTGAATAGCCCCAGGTCTCCCTAGCTGCCACATTCTTTTTCTGAATCTCAGTTTCGTTTTGGAAAAAGTAGACCTATGGCTCTTGTGGTTGCAAAGAAGCCTCTGAAACCTCATCAAAATGTAGCTGGTGCTGAGATGTTTGTAATAGTCTTGAGAGAACAAGACCATGTTTCAGGGACACGAAGTGTCATGTTCATTTTTTCTGAGTGGTAAACTAAGATGTGTAGTGATTATAGGAGTAATGTCAACTATGTTCCTTGTCTCTGTCTTCAGAAATGTTACACAGCAGATAAAATGGTTCTCAGAGCTCTTGGCTTATCCTTTCAGCGACTGCCTTGTCTTCCCTTTGGAGCCTTAGGCACCAGTGAGCTCGCATACGCTGTGTGAGGTGCAGGCAGCCCCCCTGCCTGTCACCGCCACCTCTCCTCTGCCCGAGGCTTGTGACTGCCGTCAACAACCCCAGCAGGGGATCCCGAGGACAGGCACTACTTCTGGAGAGCACAAGGAGATGTGTCCAGGTTTGGCTCCACAAACCCAGAAGTGAGAGGGCCAGGAAGGGAAACCAGGAGTGTGCATACATGTCAGAGGCTGGAAGGGATTTACCTCCCTGCATTTCCAATTGCTTGTTTTCTATCTGGGGAAAATCCCTTTTGACAGCCCAGGCGGTGAGCTTCTAATTCCTGTCTCCGGCTCATTTTTCACTTCAATCCCTCAGCGAACGGATTTTAATGCTTGATGGATTCAAACAAAATTATTTCCGTTCCTGTGGCTTTGCAAAAGCCTCTAGGGTGTGTGTGTGCGCGCAGGGGAGGAGGGATGGGGCTTGTTTTCGTTACACTCCAATAAGCCTCCTCTCCAGGGGAAATGTATTTCATTTCTTCATTTAGGGCTTCCTTGCTGATGATTCCTCCCATGCTGTCCTTCTGGCTGTTGGGTCATAGGACGACCTGTAAAAGATGTGCTGTTCCAAGGGGCCCTGATGCCATGTTCCAGATCAGTGGTTTTGCTGCAAATAGGGATACAAATAATATGACCAAAGCGTGCACCTAGGAATAGCACTGGAGTGGGGGGAACCACTGTGGGAAAACTTTCATTGCCCACAGCTCTAGCTGGGAGTGAGGCAACTCCAAGGCTGAGAAGGGGAGCTGGTGACTGAAGCATTGTCCAGGTGGTCAGCAGGCTTTAACACGTGTACAGTTCAAGCTGCTGCTGCTGTAATCACAAGGTATTGCTTCTCATTACAATTCGAGCCTCTCCTAGTAGCAGAAATCACCGTAGGGAGCTGTGCAAGGGCTCTGCTTGCATAATATTCAGTAGCCAGAATTTTAGCTGCTTGGCCACCACGTGTCAGGGAAGGTAAACTTAAAATGCTCAATATCACACCCTTTTATCCAAGCCAAATCATCAACATGGTAAAAATGAACAAAGCAATGGTTCCGTGATATATGGTCTAATAAACACTTCTAACCAGCATGCTGAAGGTCCTCATTGTTTTCTGAAGGATTTACAGTGGTGTGTGAACTTGTCAATGTCTCGCAATGTGTAAAACCACTGCTGTTAGGGGGTGTGAAGCCTGCTTGGTGATACCATGTCCAGATTAAGTTGTTTCAACTTATAACTGCTACCAAGCTGTCTCTTCCTCAGTCAATAAAAGTCTTGTTCGTGGAGCTGGAAATGTGTTGCGTGTTCGTCTTCAGCATATGCTGACTTCCAGGACAACCTCGTGTGTCCAGAGGTGACAAGTGTCACAGTGTGAATGCTTGGTTAGAGCTATTGATTTTCATCATAGATGTGTGCTGCATCAGTCTCATAAAGCTGGTGGATACGGAGATGTACAAGATGCAGCTTGCGGGTTTATTCTGTTGTGTATATCTTGATAAAATCCCAGTTCCTCTGACTTCGGCTTTTTGCACCATAGGTACTCTAATTCTCATTTTTTTGTTTTATTAAGTACATGGTCTTCAGGTGAGAGCCATATTTTATTAGTGTGGTTTTAAAATTTCTTGCAAAACAGACTATTAGCTTATAAATGCAATTATACATAAAGCGTATTTTGAATTTTTAGTTGCAAATACTTTACCAGCATATCAGAAATTATTTGCTTTATTTAGTTAACATATTCCTGCTTGTAATAGTATTTTTATTTCAAACTTGTCAATAATCCCTAAGCTTTTGAGCCAGGAACAGTAAATGTAAGTGTTAATAAAATCATGTTAAGTCTGTAGGGTAGAAAAGAGCACTAATTTATGGACCAGTAGATATTGCCTAGCCTGAAAGCCTCAGCTAATTATTGCACCTTTGATACAGGCAAGTCTCTTCTTCCATATCTTCAGATTGTAAAAAATGACAGCTAATTGGCATTTGCTGGTGGCTTAAAAAGAAATTGACTTAGATATGAATAAAAAGGGAGTTTTAAAATTTCTGTCTAGTCTTTCTGCTGGAAATGTGGAGATTTTATTGCAGCAGTAACTGATTCGTTAACGTTGTGCTTGGTCACCACAGAAAGGAAGCAGACAAATACATGTATGTGTAAAATTATTATTTTTTAAATACTCTCTTCTTTCAGCATTGTTCTGGATTTCTTGTGTTGTATTAGTAACACTTATTCATATTTTGGTTGAACGTTTTCCCGAGTCCCTATTGTTCCATTTGACAAAGGTGTGAGTTGTGAATGCAGTGGGATACCCATTGCATTGACCAGCTGCAGATCAAGATACCTAATATCAAATACATATCAGCACACATCTACACCGGTTTATCAGCAGCATTTAGCAATACCCCATAGCTTTTATTTTAATACTGGTTTCCACTGCATTGTCAGAGTGAGGATAATGGAGACGAGACGTTATCTCTAATGGCAGAACGCCGTGTCAATACCCCTGGGAGAGCATTGCATTGGGTCATTTTCTTTCCCTTGTCTCTTTTACTTAGTCGGTGACTCTGAGAGCAATAAACCTTGCCTGCGTTGGAGGGGCTCAGAGATACGGCTGGCTTCTTTCCGCTGGAAAATTGTTATCGAGCTTTTCCTTTTTCATGTACTAACTTTCCCATGTGTGCTGTCAGTTGCTCAAGTCTGCCATTTGTTGTGCCTTTGGCACAGTAAACAGTAGTCTTAGCCACTTAGATGTTTTTCAGTCTCCTATTTACTCAGATATCTCGTCTCTATAATCCTTTAATGGTGACAGGCTTATCGGTGTAATCTCGGAATTTTACCTGGATCTCTCTCGCTCTCTGTTTTTCATTTATTTATTTATATTGCTCATAGGACTGCTGCTAGCATCATACACACTCGTGTCATTGTCCAACCTAATAAATGTTTCATTTCCTTCCAAGCTGGTAGCATATTCATTTAGCACTACGACACTGAGCTTTTTTCCTATGCACAGTTTACCTGAGGTAGAAGGCAACGATCTCGTCAGCATTGTGCAAGCTCGGCTGCTGCTTGCCACATTTGTGAAACTGTCTGATCCATGACGTTTCTTGCATCCTCTCCCATATGCCAAGTGTCTTCTTGGTCCATGCTGGTTGTCGTAGCGTGTGTTTGATTCTATGTGATTTTGTCTTTGAGCTTAACATGCTTTCCTCGGATCTCTTTCTTGGTGTATTTTGTGTGTTCATTGTGTTTAGATCTGCCCTGTGCTTAGTTCTGGACTGGATGATTGCCGTGGATTGGTTCTTTGACCTTGTATCAGCCTTGAATATTTAGAGGGAAAACCAATTGCCTAATAAGAGGCCAGACCATAATTTGAATTTTCAGCGAAAATCCCCCAGGAGAGACCACTTAGTAATCTCTGAAAAGATAAAAATCAGTCTGGCACACACATTTCTTTGGTTTCACATCATTTTCTTATATTTGCCTAAAAAACATTTTACGCTTCATTTTTCTGTGAGTGCAATATCTCAGAATGTAAACAGATCTTTAAGGGGTTTTCACTGCCAGAGTTGACTGGAACCTCTTAAGCATTTCAAAAGTTTCAAAATGATGAAAATTGAGCATTATGAAAAAATAAAGCTTCCTTCTGATTTGTCTTCCCTTTTACTGCCATAGATGGCTTTTAGATAAACATGGGTTTCAGCAATCGAATATTTTCCCACTTGCATTCTGTATTTTCAGACTTTCAGCTCTTCTGGGCACCTTGGTGGCTTCTTGCTTTCCATTCAGGTTACACTCTCACATTCTTTACTTCTGATCCCATATGGCATTCGGTAATCCCTCTGCACCCAAACTGCTTAAAAATGTATTCCTTATTAACGACACATTTCCAGCCATCTTTGCTTACCAGAATGAAGGCTTTTGCCATGGTTCTGCTCCTGAATCTGGGCAACTAAATCAGGTAAAGGTACAGCTGCCAGGGCCGTGGCTTGGGAGGGAACACGCTCCAGGCACGGCGCTCACCATAAGGGCACTGCGTGGGAATGGCAGATTGCAGGGGGGGCAGCACCCAGGTGTCTCCACAAGGAGGTTATCTCATAAGCAAGAAGAATATTGAAACCGCAGTCAATATTATGTGCCTGATTGCCATATATTACACAATGAAATTTCTGTAGAACAGAATGAAAGCCAGCAAGTAATTGTTCCCATGAGAGTCTCGGGGAAATGGCCTGGGCTCGCAAAGGAAATTCCCTTCAGGGCACTGCATCGAGGAGCTTGGTTTGCAGAAACACAATCAATCTCAGAAAATGGATCTCATAAAACCCAGTTTGTTTAAATAGCACCGAGCCCTTGGAGCTGTGGCGCTAATTCCCCTTGGCCATTTTGCAGGTAGCAGGAGCTGCGGGTGCAGCTGAATGGTAAACACAGCGACTGCAAATTCAGTTCTGCTGTGCTTTTCCAAGGAGGGCCAGTGCAGCCGCATGGGTGCCAATGAGCAGATCTTTTCCCTGGTTGCAGGGACACCTGCTGTCAGAGCGCACATTACTGAGCAAGAGAAGCAGCTCTGGGCTCCACCCCGTGCTTCTTGTCTTTTGCTGCTGTGGCTTGCAGTTTCTGCAGCTGCTGTTATTATTATCGTTATTTGTGATGATCTCCCCCCCCCTCCCTCCAAGATGCTGTTTCTTCCCCATCCTTTTCCTCTGCGTTTGATCAGAGCCAAGAAGATGGCTTTGACATTGTATGTGTTCCCTCAGCCCACTGCAAAGTCCTAATCCCTCTAATAGCTGGAGGTTTTCAGTTTAAGTCTTTTATTAATATTCCATCTTAATTGTAAAGCACTCCAGTGATATCCAAAAGCCTGCCTTATGTAACAGTCTTATCCATACTCGAGTCCTTTGGAGACGGGGTGTCAGGAAAAAACTGTTTGATCTGCCTAGTCTGTCATTAGTCCTCTGGCTTTAATGCACAAAACCATTGGAAATTAACAATGCCTTTCAAATGTTTAAGCTCAATCAGTGTATATTTTTAAATATTTGCTATTATTAGAAAGAGTGTGACTTGCTGTCATAGAGAGATTTAAGTGACGCAGTCAGAAAAGTCTCTGTAAAGTCTTCTAGGGGCTCGAAATCAGCTGGAAAGTGAACGGAGCTATAGGATGTGGAGACAATTATGGTATTTCATAAAGTGCCAATGTTGGTAAGATCCTACTATGAGTTAGGTTTTGCGAGCCAGGTAAATAGATGAGAACTCCTGGATTTGGGAACTACTTGTTTCCTCCCTGTGCATATCCCAGGCAGGCACTGAAATAAGAGAGAGGCGCTTTTGCTAATCACTAATAAGCCTTTTTGAAGTATGGTTCTTGAGATTTTCATTCATTGGAGATGATCATCCCTTTCCCTGCTACAATGGCTTCATTTTTTTCAGGCAATTGCAAGCTTTTCCCGATGTTTTTGTATTTTAGCAAGGAGGGAAGTGAGCTGTAAAACTAACTGGCATGTTTAGAGGAACCTTCGTGTTTACATGTCTTAAGGGGATTTTCTTCAGGAGAGTGCTTCAGCTCCGACTGAGCGAAGCCCAGAGACTAAACAGAGAGCCTTTCTGTAAACCAATGTAGGAAACCAACTGCTTTAATAGAGGTAGATGTTATTAATAAGCAGATAAAGGAGAGATGTGAATTTAAGCAAATACAAACCTCTCCTTAAATCCCACATGAAATATAAAGAATGTACGAGCACGTGTCTGCAGTCTGCAATTAGAAGGTACATCCAGAAACAGATCTCTGTTTATTCCACCTTTTGCTTATGCTGCTTTCAATGGTTTTTAGAAGCCCACAACACTTCCTACTGTGTATCTCGTAAGAAATTCTTAAATACAAGGACTTCAGAAGACCTTTGGAAATGGGTGTTAGCCTCCATACACCAGTGTACAAGCTGCTACTCCAAAACCTGGACAGCTGGTTGTGGCCACCGTGCTGACTTGGGTCGGGCCCTTCTGTACAATTTGGAGAAGAAAGACGATCTGTTCATTGTGTTTCTATCTAAAAATTAAATCACTTGTAACTACCTACAGAAAATTACTCATTCCATAGGAGTTAATGTGATCCTTTAGGAAGTGTCATCCTTGATAAGTATGAAGCGGAGATGCTTCTCTAGATGTTTAACAGGATTTGCTGGAAAATATTAAAAACCTAAATCATTCAGTATATCCATTCTGTATATATATTCACTTGATGATTGTACTAATGAGATATTAGAGCAACCAGCAAAATGTAGCAGCCCTCTGAAGCGAGACAAGAAAAGCATTTTGCAACTAACTCACTCGGAGAACTGACAAATGATTTAATCGGAAACTGCAGGCTAATTTAGGCAGAACATGGCTACCTCCGCTGTAATTTATTCAGGATGTCAGGACTTTTATTAAATTCTTGCAAAAAAAATTAGATCCCCGAGACTATGAATCCGCGGGCACGTTAAGTTTCTTGTGCCAGTGCCAGCGGTAGCGGCACGTTGTGCCCTCACGCTCGGCAGCGCGGTCAGCAGGCACGCTCTCATGGCTTTGGGCAGCTCTGCTACTGACACAGGGCATCCATCCCTCCTGACCCGCTTCCCCCCAGCAGTACTGGTGGCTCGGGACTCCTGTATTTCTTTCCTGCTCGTGCCTCTTTGTTGTATAACTGAGTTTCTGTTGCATAACGTGAGCTGTCTCCTGCTGGTAGCTCGTATTTTAGTCGGTCAAAAGATGAAAAGCAGCAGCTACTTTTATTCCGGTTCCTCGGGTACCACAGAACTGGCAGAATAAAATATGAGGCCTGATCTATCATAGTCTTGATATACTTTAATAACCTTTGCATTTGAAAGTAGCCCTCTCCCACAGGAGCAGCAAGAGGTTTTCCCTGCCAGGAGGAGCCTGGTCAAAGATCAGGCTTCCAGGCGAGGAGCAATAGCAATTTATTGCAATACACATTTATCAACGTTTAGCAATTTATTCAGCCTTGTCCCCACACTAATTTCTCCTTGCAACACAGACCCCGAGTACCTGGCTTTCAGTGCTACTCTCTTTCCCTCCTGTTCCCTCAAATTAATTCTCTAGGCTGTTGATAAAGAATCTTTTTTTTTTTTTTTTTTTTTTTTTTTTTTTTTTTTTTAATGGCAAAGATTAAATGATCCTAGTCAGAAAAAAATACAGGCTCTTTCCCTGATAACCAGGGATCCATGTAATGCAGCTGAAGAGTCCATGTGTCCCTCTGAGAATCAGCCACAGTCCTGTGGTCCAGATCCTGCTTCAAGAAGAGGTCTCTGCCTCATGTACCTAGCTTACTGTGGCTGTAAAACAGCTGCATCAGCTCGTGAAAAGGTTTGTTCTTCCCAGGGAGAGCTCAGGTCATGTGAAAGTGGAAAATCATGAAGTGATTTAATTTTTTCCTTCTGATGTTAATTGCTGGTCTCAATTTCAGCCAAAGACAGGCCGACGGACTGAGCATTCCTTTGCTGTTTACTTTTCAGCACATGGTCATTTTATGCCTTGTCACTGTCAGCAAGAAGCACCACCGTCACTGTTAAAACCACACAGGTCTTGCTTCAGTGGTTTTCCAAGTATGTTCATCTTGTACCCAAATCTCCACCTTAGTGGGCTTCCTGCCTGCCCTGTGGTCTTCCTCCACTCGCAGAGCAGTGCCTTCCACATCCATGTGGCTGTGAAGGGTTGGTCTGAGTCTGGCACAGAAATGTCTGACATGAAAGAGGTGACATTTGCCAGCTGTGGGCACATAAAACTGTGAAACTGAGTCAGCTTCACCAGCTTAATTAACTGCGTCCCTAGCTGCGTGAGCTGGAAGACCATGAGACCCAGAAATGGCATGAGGGGAGCAAGTAAGGCGAGACGTAATTCCAGGAAAAAGTTTGTTTTTTTTTTTTTCACAAGCCTGGAATAGCAAAGGCTGGGTCTCATTGGAGCCTGGCCACGCACACTAGCTCAGGGACTCAGATGTGTTTGTCCCGTTGGGCAGCAGTTTCTGTTGCATCTCCTTTCCCATTATTTCATGTAGGAAGCAAGGAAAGGGTTGGGGCGTCACCTTGGTGTAGAGCTCAGGAAGGCACAGCCTGGTCCTGCCTCTGCTGAGCCCTTTGGTTTTGTATTACAATGTGTACTGAGCTTCACCTTTGTCCCTGCACGTTTTCTTCCCCCCCGCATCTCCATCATCTTGCTTTCCCCCAACTCCCTTCCAATAGCTCTTCTTTTCTTCTTCTGGACTTTTTTGTCCCATCCTCCTTTCCCATGCCCATGGGCTTATCACGGGATCGCACTGCAGCCTTTCCCCCGTCGAAGCTACCTGACTGTAGCAAAGTGACCTCCGCTGCATCCGCCAGCCTCATCCCGACAGTTACGCAGAGAAGTTCCCCGTCTGCAATCAGGAAGCAAGTAACCGGGGTGGATTTGAACACAGGGATTACAGCCAGAACAATAATGCCTTTGTAATGCTGTCGGGATTATTCCTCTCCCGTGGAGTAAAACCTAAAGAGCAATCCCAAGTCTTCAAGCAAACAGAATCTCCAGCTGTCGGTGCTTTTGCTTCCTCTGGAGGCAGACACATGCCTGTCCAAACACAATATGCCAGAAGACCAACACTTGGCATCTTTTATTGAAACACGCCACGGGTCTGAAGCCCTTTAAAAGCGATGGAAAGGTAGTGAAGGGAAAAGCAGGCCATAAACGAGGGCTGGGCAGCTCAGCATCTCTTAGGGGACAGCTTCCTGGTTAGCATCCTGATTCTCAGCGCAGTCCAGCTTGTATATTACTGCGCTTTGGCAGACTGGATGATATCATCTTTACCCTCGACGATGATGTTCTTGCAAGTGCAGGTGAGAGAAATAATAGAGACTGGAAAACTGCTACCAGGAGAACTGCTCCAGAACATCAGGCCCTTTGTGCCTTGCCATCAGCAGTTTGCTGGAGTTTTTTTTCTTGGAGCAGTTCTCACTCACTTTACTCTCAAACTCCTTTTCTGGGTTGCTGGCTTTAACTGGAAATGAAATAGACCCTTCTGAGTCCAGGGCAGGCAATGAAGCCCTTGTGTTCTTTTTTTTTTTTTTTTTTTTCTCCAAAAAAAATCACTATATAATTGGGGCTGAAAAAGAACTGGACAAATCCTTCCTCCCAAAAATGCTCATGCATTTGCTCCCATGCATTTTTTTTTTTTATAATTTTTAAGGAAAGACAGGACGTCACACTTGCAGGCTGTGCTGTATTTGTAATCCCAGGCTGGAACCAGAGCCCCCGGGGACTCGCTCACTGCCAGCGGCCGTGGTTGGGGCATGAAGCGTGGCTCCCTCTGCCCCAACCGCCCGGATGGTTTTGACTTAGGTCCATCTCTGGAAGCAGCGAGCACGCACACTACATAGTATAATCTTGGTGTCTTGAGGATTCGGGCCTGTCCTGTTCTGTGCTGCCAGCTGGAAGAGAAGCCACGTTCCCTCTGGAGAGATGTCCCTGTGCATCTCCTGCTCAGCCAGGCTGGAATTACGTGCTGCTCTCCACAGCCGGGCGCTGCTGTTCCCTGGCATCTGGCTCCAGGATCGCTGGCTTTTTAGCTTGCAGTGGTTGGTACACAGGCACTGCGATCCCAAGATTAACTTGTCAGAAAAGGAGATTCATGAAAAACCTCAGAAATGGATTCGGGAGGAGGGTACACTCAGGGATTCTCTGAATAGCCGGGGTTTCCCCGGCCGAAACCCAAACGTGGGTGTCCTGAACGAGTAGGCTTCCAGTCTGTGCTCTCGCCATCCTATTTCCCAGTTGCTTCAGCTGCTGTCTCTTCGTTGCTCTGTTCTGTAACACAGCCCTTGCCTGCATTGTTATTGCCTCTGTTAGGCGAGCTGTTTCTTGCCCTGATCCCTGAAGTGCTCTCCAAAGTGATGAATCACACCTGCGCTAGTGAGTCCCTGCTCACTAATGAGGCATCTGCTCCAAATTCTGCAGGGCTCAGTTGATTGAGGCAAGGAACTACAACCCACCTGTGGACAGCAATATCCCTACAGTCCTCAGGAACAGCTCGAAAGTCCCCAGTGAGGCTGAGGGCAGTGTTAGTCAGGGCTAGGCAGGAATCTTACTGCACGAGCATCCTTACAGCTGTGCCTTACAGCACCGGCTGCGGCTCCAGAAATGGCAGCTTCTCTGGGAGCAATGTTGCATCCCGACAGGTTGAGCCTCCCCAGCACAGGGAGGGGGTCAGAAAGTTTTGTTTCAGCCTCCTGCTCCCTCTGAGCTTCCCGGCCAAAAGACCCCTTTGGCAGCCCTTGCTCCAGCACCGCAGCAGTGAAAGCTGGGGCTGGTGCTCATCCAGCCGGGCTGCCCCCAAGCCGTGGTTCTGGGCTGGTGATGCCAAAAAGGAGCAGCCTGTTCTGAAAAATAAATCGGTAAATGCACCTTGTTTGTGATTAGGAGCTGAATTGGTGCTGCATGTATGAATGGGACATTGCAACTCAACCCTTTTGGGCACCACAAGAGCTGCTGCCAAGCATCCAGAGTGGGGATGGGGCAGAGGGACCCCCAGCCTTTCCTCTCTGCCATCCTGAGGATGGATTTTGTGCCCCGGTGCGGAGATTTACACCCCGGGTAGCAGGGGAGATGCCCTTTGGTCGTTGCACCGGAGCCTGTGCCATCGCGTAGTAACTGCTGGGCACGTGCCAGCGAGCGTGAGCGAGCTCTTGGTGCGGAAATCACACCTCTGTCCTGCTGGGTGCATGCACTGCCGAGGTGCCCAGGGCTGGCGGCGAGGCACAGTCGCTGCCTGCAGCTGAGCGAGAAGGAGCCGGGTCCTCTCCTCGGTGGGAACACGTCGGAGCTGCCACTGCCATCCTGTTCTGTTTTTAAACAGAGCGTCATTATTGAACCGCCTGTTGCCGCTTAATTACCTGCGTCGGAACACAAAGACGTTAAATAAGCTGCTTTTTTTTTGTACAAACTCCTTCGGTTTCCTATCCTTTTCTGCCGTGCCCTAAGGAAACCTCCGTGCCTGTTTCCGAGGCTGGATGAGAACTTCCCGAGCTCTGTCCTTGGGATGGGCAGGGGCTGAGCACTGAGCTCCTGAACTTGGGGCAGCCCGGGCTGTGTGCCGGGGGGGCTCTGCATCCCCGGGGTGGTACTGATGAGGCCCCAGGGTTCAGACCTACAGCAGGTCCCAAAACAGAGCCCCGGGGGGGGGGGTGTCCCAGCCCCAAAGCAGAGCCTTGGGGGGGTCCCAGCCCCCCCGGGGTCACCGGGGCTGGGCGCGGGGCAGCGCTCCCCGGGGGGCTGCGACCCGGGGAGGGGAGAGCTCGTTCTGCGGGGCCACCCCTTCCACGGGCAACCCTTTTTCTTTTTTTGGGGGGGTCCCACCCTCGGGTGCCACCCACCGGGGGCGATGCTCGGGGGGAGGGGGGGGGGACGGCAGCTGAGCCCCCTCCCCTACCCCGCGTCCCCTCCCCGCAGCGCTGCGGGAGCGCCGCCCGGCTCACCTGGGGAGGGACGGGGACGGGGACAGGGACCGGGGGGGGGGGACAGCGGTGCCCGCCAGCCCCTTCCGCGGCCTTTGTGGCGCTGTCACATGGGCCGGGTGCGGGATTTAAGCGGGGGCTCCGCAGGACATGCCGGGAGCGGCGCGCCGCAGCCCTCCGTGCCCGCAGCGGCAGCGCTCCGCCCGGCCGGGGATGCGGCGGTAGCGGCCCCGCGATGAGCGGCTCCTCCATGGCGAAAAGCGAGTCCCGCACTTCGCTGCTCAGGGCGGCGGGGAGCAGGAGGGCTCCGGGGGGATCCCCCCAACCCCAATCCCAACCCCAACCCCGCGGGGGCCGCGCCCGGGCTGGCAGAGGGCAGGCGGGGAGGGAGCCGAGCCCCGAGGCGCTCCCCGGGGAGCCCAGCGCCCGCAGGCCGCTGTGCCAGCCCCCTGCCCGCGAGGACGGGGCCAGGGGAGCGGGGAGGCTGCCGGCCGCCGGGGGGGACGGGCAGCAGGAGCCCGCGGAAGGAGGAGGCAGGGGAGCCAGGCACCGGCACCGCCACCTCCCGCCGCACGGCAGCCACGGGCACCCCCCGGAGCAGCAGCAGCAGCAGCTCGCGGCCAGGGATGGGCAGGAGGAGGAGGAGGAGGTGGAGGAGGAGGAGGACTTTTTCTTCGGGCACAGGCAGAGGGCCAGCAGAGAGTCCCTAAAGCTCTCCGAAAACGCTTCGCCTCCGTCCAGAGCCGGCAGCAAGTGCTCCGCCAAGTCCAGCGGCGGCGAGCAGCCCCTGGAAGCCGACCCCCTCTTCCACCAGCTGCACCCCATGCTCAGCTCGGTCTTCGGCCAGGTAAGGAGCCAGGCGCCCCCCCCTCCGCCGCCCCCTGCATCCCCTTCTGCTGCTCCGGGGCTGCAAATGCACTGCTTCCTCCTGCCCAACGGGGCCAAACTTCCCCGAGCGCTGCGGCACCGCCGAGGCGCTGCGGAGCCGGCTCCGAGCGGGGGCCGGGGGCTCGGTGCCCCCCCCCCGGGCACGGCCGCGACCCCCGGGGCCGCTGCGGAGGGCGCTCCAGGGCTCGCCGGCGGGGGAAAAACCCTGGAGCCGGGGGAAGTTGTGGCTCTGCCTGGTGAGGGTGAGTGTCAGGGAAGCGATTTATTTATTTATTTTAAATATCTCTCTCTATATATTTACTTATTAGGTGCCATCTCTCTGGCTCCCCGCCTTGCTTCGCTGTATTTGTTTACATCTCCTTATGGTACATTTCTGTGCGATCAGCATATGAATCATTTCTGATGGCAGAAGCTGTCAGGGGAAGGTAGCGGGGAGGACGACAAAAAAATCCTGACCCAATTCCGAAGCCTTCCCAGTCACTGTGTTAGGGTGGAACAGATGCTTTCGGTGTTTGCGAGCGCTTTGGGTACAAAACTGTCATTTTTAGCTGCCTCTGGTAGTGAAATTACCCAACAGGGCTACCCTTTAAAAATGAAAAGGCAGAGGGAAGACCGGCTTGAAATTTTCTTTTAGAGCCATTTAGGGATGTTACTGGGAGATGTAATCTCCAGGAAGATTAATGTAACTGCAATCTCCCAGAAGCACAATTATAGGTATAAGCCAGCAGCCTGGGTGGCTGAGTTCCAGCCTGGGAGTGATCGATTAACCCAGAATTATGACTTGGGGGTTTTGTTGTTTGTTGTTGCATGATTTTTTGTTGTGTGTATGTCTCGTTTTAAAGCGGGATTGGGAGGCTCTGCAGGATGCCCACTGAAATTGAGATTATGGAGGTAACAAGAAGAATTTCTGTGATTTGAGGGGAAGGATGTGATACACCTGCACCTGCTCGCTCTGCTCTCAGGAAGTGTTGTCTACTTCTGTTCATCCTCACTTCTCATGAGAAAAATAAGACCTCCTCTGCTTTCCTCAGCAATTTTGCATCCTTGCTACCAGTCCATTATTTATGAGTGTCACCGTTGTGTTGAACTCAGGACAGATATTACCCTCCCTGTGACCATGAGGGACCAGGAGCCTAGATTAGCATTTAGTAGCAGCATTAAGGAAGGGCCTAGTGAGTGGCTGGGTGCTCAGCTGGGTCACACAATCGGTATTCTTTGAAAATCTGCAGACTGAGATCCGTGGGCTCAGCTCTGGCTGGTGCTGTCTCCGTGGTTCTGAGGAAGATGAAGACGCGTCTGAGAACGGATTTTAAGTCTGTGGGGCTGCGTTCCCAGTGCCGAAGTACAAACAAACCTGTGTCAGGGCTCCTGCTCGCAGAGATCTCTCTGGTTTTGAGCTCGGTCCTTACCCGAGCGGCACCTTCATTGCACCCGCTGTGCTGCGTTCCAGTGCTGTGACCCGCTCCCAAATGCCGCAAACTTAGCAAAATTGAATTCCAGTGCAGAACCGTGCTGCTTACAGAAAAGGGACAGACACAGCTCTGCTTTTCCTTCTTGCGCTCGGTGCATAGCACCAGGGCTGAGAAACAGCAACCACCAGCATCTCTCTTTAGAAGCGTAATATTATTTATTCCCGTTTCTCTGTACTCAGCTCTGCCTTGCTTTCTCTGAAGTAACCATGAGAAAACGACAATCCAGGGAAGCTTTTAGGAGCAGGGCAGTACAGGGATTCGTGGGTATAAAGGGGAACTACAATATGGGCTATGCGAAGGGCTGCATGCAGGAGGAGAGATGTGGAGATTTCTTGTAGTGATCTCAAAATCCTGGGATGGATACGGGTCTTAGGATAAGAACCAGGAAATTCTGTAACGGAAAGGAATGATGGAAATTTTGTTTCTGCGAGTGAAGACATAGATGCTAAGTGTTGTGTAAAAATATCTTGAGACAGAGCAGGATTTAAACCTGTGGGAGCACAAGTTGCAGCCTGGGCTGAGCCGTGGTTGCTGGCGCAGAAGTGTCCAGGACTGCAGCGTAAAGCTGCAGGTGCTGTGCCACCGGTCTGCACCTCGCAATTAGGAGCCAGCAACAGCTCAGCAGACAATTTATTTAATCTGAGAACTTCTTTCCAGCCCACACGGCCCACTGTGAAACAGTTCAGACAGTCATTTTGCAGCGCGTGCAAGGAGGGGAGCCTGGTGATGCGTATCTGCAGCGGCAGCGCCCCAAGGTCCGGCGGCACCGGTACGTCCTGTGCCTCCTGCACACCCGCAGGGCTCCATCCCGCTCCCCTCGCGGCGCGGTGCGTGGCCGCAGATGCAGACACCAGATCAGATCCGCCAAAAACATTGCAGGGCTGACTTCACAGGGGACGTCGTTACTGCAGTCAGAGCGAAAGGAGCAGTCCAGGACTGGAGGATTGTGTCTGAGGGAGGCAGATTTGTAGCTGTGCAGGAAAAAAAGAGCGAAGGCAGAAGTGCCGCCTTTACATAACCGGCACAGCGATGTGGAGCGCTCTGCGTGTGTACTCCGGGAGAATGCTAAGAGACCGCCGGGATGCAGGATGCAGTGATATTTTATTAATTAGCCTCGTGCTATATTGGTGCAGTGATGCCGTGATATAAAAAACACAGTAATACTCTCCTTAGGACCTTGGACCATTCTGTAACCGAGCGTTACACAAATTACTGAACGCAGGGGAGCGTAACGGTGCCTTAGTGGGAGCCAGGAGCCGTCCTGGGGTAACGACCCGTCCCCACAGCGGGTCCAGGTGGGAGCTATCGCATGCAGCAGTGATTACTTTGGGCATGCTGTTAGCAAGGGGTTGTGCCGGCGTGACAGCACCACCCCGCTGCACAGGAGGCAGCGAGCGAGGTGTTATCGCTGGGCTGCCGTCTCGGGCGCACGGCCGGGACTTGGCACGAAGGCAGCGCCGCCGAGCGAGGCGGTGACTGCGGGAGCACGGCCGGCGGTGCCCCACGCGAGGGGCAGCGGGCAGCCGTGTTTGCAGGCGGCGCTGCAGTGGCGGCTGCTCCATCCAGCAGCGAGAGCTGGGCACTGACTCACCGTGGAGCTGGCAAGGATAACGTGCGATCGTGCAGCAACGTGGGAAAGTGGCGCAAAGAGGGAGCGTGGGGAGGGCGGTGGCGTCGTTCTGGCCCGTAGCAGGGGAGTGCTTGAGTGGCCGAGAAGCGAAGGAGTGTGGTGTAGGAAGAAGGAGCGTGCTGTCACCCCTTGGAGGGTCCCGTGGGGTGGCTGCAGGACGCAGGGGAGCAGCGGTGCCGTCCCAAGCAGGAGCACACCCCTAACAGCAGAGGAGCAGCGTTACCTCGGCCACCGGGATAGCAGTGCAGTGGCAGCAGGTGAGTTATTGATGTGACAGCAGCAGCAAGAGCAGCTCAGAGGCTGGGACAGCAGCGTGGTACCAACGGGGACCGCAATGCAAAGCTGTGGGGCAGCGGTGATGTGGCAGCACCTACAGCAGCACCTACAGCTTGGCCCTGGGCTCGCAGCGCAGGTCCTGCGGCACGCAGCCCGCCGGTTCTCTGCACTTCACTCCTGTGCCCCAGGGTCAGCCTGGCTGGCACCTTGAGGAGAGCTTTTTGTGGCCTTTGCTATGCAATATTCATTTGCAAGCGATCCTGCCATGTGAGACCTGACCGTTTTCAGAGCCGTTTAGCTTTCACACCCTGCCTGCCTGTTAAATTTTTCAGTGAAGTGATTCCCCAACAGTTTTCTGTCAATTGCTTCTGGTAGCGTGGGGATCAGGGGGGTCAAATAATGCCACAGGGAATCATTAAATATTTACGGGCTGCTGCTGTTAGCACTGTGGCCAAAGGGGCTTTTGTATTTCTATTTGTACAGGCAGTTAAAAGCCACTCCTATCTGCACCATCTCCCGGTCCCATTTTAATGTCAGTATCCGAATTACCATTAAAATAGGGATGGAATCTTTCTGCATCTCCCATTTTCCTTTTCTGGTTCTGCTTGATCTTCCTTTACTCAGATGTTTTAGTTAATATTAACAGGTTTTAATGGACCTTGGAGCAAACCAGAATGTCAGAAGCGGCCCTGTTTTGGGGCAGGACATTTCCCCAGGCTGCCTGTGTGGGAAGCAGGTGCAAAAGGCATCCTTTTGGGTAAGGACAACGCGCCTCGCCCAGCCTCACAGCCTGGCTGGTCTCCTCACCCGCAGGACGACCTTGTTCCCTCGAGTGGCTTCGACTCCAGCCGGCTCTAATGGGATTTTGCCTAAGAGCAGATGCTGCGGCAGGACCACACGTGGAGCTCTGCCAGCAGAGAGCCTGGCAGTCCTGCACAGCCCAGGGGGGCACCGCTAATGGCCCCGTGATGGAAGCTTTCGGCTGCCCCTGCGTGCCAGCGAGGAGGCTGCTGTGCGCCGGGCTGCTGGTGGAAGCTGTGGGATGCAGCGCTGCGGGGTAGCGGAGGTGAAGGTGAAATGTCTTGGCTTGCAGGGTCTCGTGTGCTGTGCTGCCCTGTGCTGTAAGGCAGAGGCAGCGCTGGTGAGTCAGGGTCACGGCGAAGCAAGGGCAGTTTCTCAGCTGTTCTTTTACAGTGTGAAATCAGCAGAGTGACTTGGGGTAACTGGATTTTTCCTGTAGCTCAAAACATCCAGCGTTACAAGGATGCTGGCCTTGCTGTGTAGCCGTAGCTTACAGCTACTGAAGGCACACAGGTGAGAAGAGACAAAACCCAAAGAAACTGCATTCCCTCTTCCTACTTTGCTTCCTCTTTTTCGGACATCTCTGAGAGCTTGCTCTGACCCCCAGGAGCATCCTCAAGGTGCCCGTAAAGGGAAGGCAGGCACGGGCTGCAGCGCTTCAGCTTCGCTCACAAATCCTCCTTCTCCGCTGCATTGCCCTGCATGGGACCAGCCTGCTCGGCTGGCTGCAGCAGGGCAAGGAGGAACCAGCCTGAGGACCTGGCTCCTGCCCCCAAAAGCCCCTTCCCCAGCCCAGCAGGGACCCCGCAGGCCCCTTGGGGCCCTGGGTCTGGCTGTGCCCGGGGAGCCTGCGGGTGTCCTGGTGCCAGGAGCGTGGTCTGAGTGGGGAAGCACCCGTCGTGCTGATGGCCGGGCACCTACTCGCAGCGGTCCGGGTACCTGCGTTTGTCTCATACGGCCTCCGCGCTTCCTGCCCTGCGTGTTGGCACAGCCCACGTCCACGCACGCAGCCTGACGTAAAGAACCTCCACGTAAACGCCGTGCCTGCAGACATACAGCCTGTGGTGTGCGGCCCCTGCTAGATCTTCGGTGTGGCTGTGCAAGCACCTCTGTGCACACACGCGGTCCTGTGCTTAAATACTCGGCGCGTAGGGACGTCCCTGCCTGCTGAGACCCTGCCGTATGAGGTGCAGCTCATGTGTTTTCTGTATGTGACGGGCACGGGTACAGAGGAACAGTGTTCCACTCGAGCACATCCACCCAGCCTCCCCGTTGCTCAGCTTGGAGAAAAAAAATCACATTTATTGCTTCTAAAAAGCTTGAGGGATGGCAGCCAGACACACAGAATCACTGAGGGGCAGTGGATAAGCTTGCTGCCTGCAGCGGGTCTGCCAGCAAACATTAATCTTTGTCAGTGATTTACTTTTAAACAAATCTGTTTTAAAAGGATATGGAAAGGCATCAAAATAAAACCAAGCTAAAGGAACATTCATTAAATATTCAGCTCATGAAATATACAGCAACATGAGCTGATGCACTGAAACGCACAGCCCTTCTGGTTGGGTTCAGCTTAGCTTGTGAGAGAATAAAATCTTTCAATAATGAATTAACCATCGTCTAAATTAGCCCTCTGTGTGTTCCACCACCCTATACTGCCTTGGGTTTTGTTTGATGCAATGTTGGCTTTGAACAAAGTGTCAGGGAGGAGTTTAGCCGGAGATGTAGTGGAAGGGCTGCAGGTTTGGCAGCTGAATTCGTTGTGGTTCTTTCTAGCATTGCAGCTTCAGGAGATGGCTTTCCCTGATGAGTCCATGAGTGGTATTGATCTCCAATAACAAGCAGCTATGTGGTGTGCAGCCAGTAAAAGGCGCTTAGCTAACTTTGGGCTCCCTTTCAATAATCCTCTGACATTCCTGTGACCTTAGAGAGCAGCAGCAGTGCCCATGAGCTCGAGCAATCCTTCAATTTCAGTCAAATGCCCCTCTTCGAAATAAAGACAAACAGCTGTCATGGCTCATACAGTCACACTGAGTTTTTCAGTAGCCCTCTGCATTGGCATAAGACCATGAGCTCAATACAATGTCTAAATGAAGTCATTTGCAGTTTTCTAATCTCTCTTCTGTCCATTCCTCCTTTAGAGTACTTTGCACCTTGCAACCACCTTTGGAAAGAACACATAGCATTGCTTCAGCCCACTCAGATGAAATACGCTCCCTGCTCTTGGAAGGAAACAAGCAGCCGTGTACCTCTGTGAGGCATCGTGTCACAACAGTTGAGGGCAGGAAGCAGAAAATGGCCAACAACCCCCCTGTATTCTGCTGAAATAACAGGAAAAAAAAAAAAAAAAAGAGGAGTGTAGGTAGTTTGTGAGCAGCTGCACTGAGATCTAGCCAGAGTGCTCATCTGGGATACGCAGTTTGGTCCTTCTGAAGGTGCTGTCAGGTCCCTGCTCAGAACAGAAACGGGGCAGACCTCAGTTTTATGGTGCTGTATCTTGTCTATTGCTGCAGGACTGGATTGGAGTATGGGGTTGGTATGGTTCCTAGGGCTCTGCCCACCCACTAGTCAGCCACACCTACAGCACCGCAGCGTGCCAGCGGGTGCTGAGCCCCTGCCCCTTTTTCCTTTGGAAGAGGTGAGAGACCCAGGGCAGCACCAGCTGCCCTGACAGAGAGCGATTCACAGTTCTTGTACGTCTGAACGAAGGGAAGGGACCCTCTGAGGTTGGTTTTAAATCCTCTTCATACTGCATATACCTGGCAAACTGCTCTAGCAACTTGTGGGCTGTCAAGCTGCTGCTTGTCCTTTTGTAGCCCATTTAAAAGCAGAAAATACCCCCAGCACGTAGTGCTCCTCTGCACATCTCCTGTTGGGTCAGTGCAAAATGCGAGTACCAGATCTGCGTGGAAGGTGTCAGGAGGTGGCACGTTCCCATCTCTTTTCATCAAACACGGAATAAAGCTAGCTAATTACAGACAAAGCTGTGCGAAACGGAAGCTGGCTCTTCAGGGTTTGTTACCTTGAGAGGGACGGAAAGCATCCTTGTTTTTTTAATAACCTTTCTGTTGTTTGGGACTGAATATGATCCAATTGCTCTAATGGAGGAGAATATTATGCACAGCATGAGTCAGCAACACTTTCTTTCTGGAACAGCTGACAGCAAAGAAAGTTCCCAAACTCTCTGCAGAAATATTCCTCCTCCCAGCTGAGGGGATGGGCTGCATCTGCCAGTGCTTGCTGGTGCCTCCGCTTGAGACGGACCTGTCCTTGCCTGATGGCAGCGTGGAACCATCCCAGGTTCACCCGAGGTTAGATAACACAACTCAGGATGCAGGAAAAGCACTCGGGAGCCTGACACAGACGAAGGGGAAGCCAGGCACAGAGGTTTGCAGTGCCGGTGCCTGTTCCAGTGGCTGGGAGCTTTGAAGCAAGGCCCTTAACAGCACTGGCAGAGGAAGGATGTTAATAAATCCAAATGCTAAGGCTCATCTGAGGTCATCTGGTAAACAAGACAGGGCTGTTTTTTGTAAAACACAGATCTATAGGCATCAGCTGAAGGCTGGCTGGGAGCAGATTTGAAAGCTAATAAGCAGTATGTGCACTCTCTGCTCCGGCATAGAAAAAATAGATGAAAAATTCTTAGCCTGCTAGGGGAAATTAAATAAGGCAGCGTATTTTAGGATACTAAATCTTCCAAGCATGCAGCGAGTTCTTGGGGAAAACTGTGGATTTCAATGAAGAGATGCTAGGAATGCTGTGCCATGTGCTCTCCTCAGACATTACCCCACCCCCAGGTGCTGAGGGTGCCCTTTGCAGTGCTGTGTTACGAGCAATGACCTGATCTGATGTTCCAGCAAGTGAAGGTCCATGTGCTGAAACGGGCCTGGCATCCGAGCAGTCTTCCTGTACAGCTCTGTACTTCCACGGGAAATGTTTGCCAAGCAAACCTGCAGTCCCACATTTTGGCTTGATTTTTGTCCTTTCTGTTGGAGCGGTCGGGTATTTGCTGTCACTGGATGAAGTCTGTTACAGCTACCAAGTGATTAGCCGTGCTGGGGTCCAACCCTTTCCTATGGAATAAATATTCGAACCCGTGGTGCCAGCCTGAACAAAGCACTGCTGCTTTTTAAAGAATCCAAGCACATGAAGCCACCTAAATCACTCCCTGGCAATGCCAAGCCATCCAGCCTCCTCCCTGCTCCTCGCCCAGGTCAGTCCATGTGCCAGGCTCCTTGCCTGGGAGCTGAGCTCACCCTGTGCCAAACTGCATCCGCGAAGGTCTCTGCTCTCCTCTGTGGGTTTCAGGGAAAAGGGGGGGATGCAGGCACAACGGCAAGGCGTGCATTTCGCAAAATTCCTCCTGATTTTTAGAAAGTTTACAACAGAGCCCCAGGCCTTAAAAGAACAGTGTGATTGCCACAAAGAACAGTGTGGGAAAGCCGGTATACATGCATGTGCAGCCCTCCCACACGCACCCTGACTACCCCAGATATAGGCATGCCCACAGATCAGCACCTACACACAAATGCTTTTGACACACTTATTCTCAGCATCCTGTTCTCTTACAGCAGCCTCGTTTGGAGGAAGGGAGAAAATGTGCTCCTTCTAACCTAATCTTCGAATGACCTCTCCACCAACCCCACTCCCCTGCATCTCTCTAAGCTGCCCTTGGTGGCGATGAACAAGATCCCAATGTCCAAGTGATTTTCCTCCTGGAAGGTCAGCAGGGTCTGCCTGCTAGATTGCGATGTGCTGCCCGATTGCTCTTAAGGGATTCAGGGTAAATAAGGGGATAAAGAAACTGTTCACGGCCACATCTCTCAGGCCTGCTGCGGCTCTGCCAGCGCTCCTGCAGAGCCTGAGGGCTGCGAACCTGGTGCGAGTGGGCTCCCACCCATTGCCTCTTCCTTCCCTTCCCGGATTGTGAACTCCCTCCCGAACCTGGCAGCCGATTCCAGCGCTCTCTCTCTGCCCTGCGCATTTTCTGCGACTGCTGCAACTGCAGGGAAGAGAAGTAGGAGAGCAGGGAAACGCGGCAGTGTGCCGTGCTGGCTGGCTCCCGACGCCCCGTGCAAGCTCCTGGTTAGGGGTGACCACCTCAACTCCTGCTGAGGGGCACTGAGAGCCCTGCCAGATGTGTTCCCTGCCTGTCCTTTACAGCCCCCTGGCATTTTGGAGCTGCGATGGATTTTCGAGACGGGCACTTCTCAGTTGCAGGGCGTTCCTGGCCTCCGCGCTGCCTGCCAAGGGGAGATTTATGCTCGGCAGGGAGGTGATGCTCTCTCTCCTCTCCGCTCCGGAATTGGAGTCATTTGTCTCGGGAGGGAGCCCAGGCGCCTCGCTCGCTGTATGGCAGCTTCTGCTCAAGGGAGACAAGCACTTCGTCAATAAACAAGGAGCCTGGGGAATGGCTCCAGCTGACAGAGGACATTATTAACGACCAGCACTTCGGCCAAGGGTAGATCAGCCTCCTCCCATGAGCTGCTTTAAGAAGGGAAAGAGAAATAGAGCCAAAGATGGCAGCCTCGGGAGGAGCTGGGAGTTTTGGCATCCTCCTGCTGCAGGGGCCCTGGGCTGTGCCTACCCCAAGGGCTGACCGTGTATTTCCCCTCCGTCAGGGAGCCTCCAACCGTGACAAGAGGTGGTAGGGCCAGTTTAGGAAAGGTTTCCTTCCCAGCCCCATGGGTGTGCTCCGATACGGAGACCTTCCAGGCCAGAGTTTCCCCATCCCCTCTGTCCCCCGGTCCATTTGCTCCGGGTAGAACGGGCATCTTCCAGTGCCTGCTACCACAGCTTCTCACTTTGGGGGAACTGTGGGACTTCGTGCAGCTCCTCCCAGCCCGTGCGGTGAGGAAGGCACTGAGCAGATCTGAGAGAAGAGAAGAGGAGAGGAGAGGAGGCTGTTCCACTGCTTGCACTCCTGGAAAGTGGCTGCTACGAGGAAGAGCAAGAAACACTACCCCACATCGCCATGCGCTTCTGGCTGTGTCTGGAACTGGAGAAGCTCTTGACTCTTGTCATGGTTGGCCTCCTAAACTAATCTCCTCAGGTGGAAGAAGCCTCCAGGCTCTAAAGCAGCTGTTGGTTCACCTTACAGTCATGCTTAGTTTGCCACAGCACCATCTGGGTGGAAGCAGAGAAAGCCCTGCTTTGTTGTGGTACAGACAGTTCATCTTCTCTGTACACGGGCAGGTGTAGGATCAGTGCCAGCTTGGCCTTCGCATCCCTTGCAGGAGGTAGCTCCTCATGCCGTGGCTTCTTACCTCCCTGAGCTGCTGCCACGGTGGTGGCTTTGTGGCTGGGGATGCATTCCCTGCCCTGGTCAGGTCCTGTTGCCCAGGCTGATGGTGAGTTTTTACACGATTTAAATCTCCTTTCAGACCAAATGCTCTTACGTGCAGCCTGAGAACAGAGGAAGTACTGGGGACTCATCCCCTTTCTTTCAGAAATGATTCAGCAGGCCTGAAGCTCAGAATTCGGAGCTGGGGCTGGGCTTAGGAGCCCCTTGTTTATCCCCGGACTCAGGTGGTTGGGTCTGATGCCCAAATTCTTGCTTTCACATTACCCAGCCTGGGGCTGTTTGGATTTAGGATTCGGGGGCAAGCCCGTCTTTGGCAGACTTGTACAGGAAAACCTCCGGTTGGTTTCTACTTGCAGAAAGGTGGAAAAAAACTTTAAGACTGGCTCAAGGTCTCTCCCTTGTGGTTAAAAATTTCTGTCCTGGGGTTGAGAGCATTGCAGGGACCCTGCACTGCTGCCTCCGGGCTTGCTTCCACTGTGGCAGGAAAAGAATGAGGGACTTGCAGGTCTGCTAGTCTTTATAAGCTGAAACAGGTCCCACCCAGCTAAATGGTCCCTTTCTGCTCCAAAACGAGCTCTGGACTCTGCCCCAAGCCCCTAAGTGGATTGCCTTCTGGCCAGCCTTGCTCTCTGGTGATTGAAAAGCGGAGAGGAGGTAGGAGGGGGGTGGGCAGGGCTGCAGCGTTCAGAGGCTGTGTGGACCCAAACTAGCTGGATTCACTGAACTCATCACTAAAATCACTTCTTGCGGTGCCTCTCTGTTTTAATTCTCCCTGAATCAGCTCTCTCCCATGAGTGAAACAATCTTGCCTGCAGATTGAGGGGGGTGGGAGGGATTTGAACATTAATCTGATGTAGATTATACATCCGCCTCCCTCTCTCTCCCCTTCTCACTCCCTCTCTCTCCCTCTTTCTGTCTGTTTCTCTCCCCTCCCTCTCCTTCCTGCTTCATCTCTTCAAGAAAGTGAACATAAAGTAAAAACACGGAGAGAGAGAGGCAGAGAGAGAAAAAGCTCCCCGAAGAGGGAAGCCCCAGCAGCCAGTAGCTGTTTGGATTTGCCTGGCGCTGCCTTTCTTGCTTTGCTCCCAAGGAATACCTTTAATGGGATCATTTGCTTCAGTTCCTTTATAACCAAGTTCACCGGAAAGGCAGACTCAACATATTATGGGCAACTGTGTGAAGTCTCCACTGAGAAACCTCTCAAAAAAGGTATGTTCCCTAAATCAAAGTGAATTGTGCTTTTCCAGCCCTGCTTCTTGGGACGGGCGACGTTGTGGGCAGACGGGCAAGGGAGGTGGGAGAGCCGCAGCGGTGCGTGCGAGGGGCTCAGCTCTCTTCACAAGTCTTTTTTGTAAGAGCTGCTCGTGCAAGGGCAGCCACTAGAGCCCGGGATGCTGAACGCCACCACGTGTGTGTAAATAAACGCGCGTATATATCAGCAGGCGTGTGTCCTGCTCCGTGGGTGCGTGCCCACTGCGTCCATGCACGCTTGTGCTCGTTGATGTGCTCGATACACTGGCACACGTCGTCTGTGCAGGCAGCTTCAGGTATGTGCATACACGTGAGCTTGTGTACGGGTGTGCATGTGCTTCACTCGAGGGTGTCTGCACGAGCCCAGCTGCGTGTGTCATTTCTGCAGGGACATGTTCCTGTGCACAAGTGGCCGTGTGTGTGTGTGTGTGTGTGTGTGTGTGTGTGTGTTCCTGCTGGTGTAACAACACGCACACCTCAGGATCCGAGCTGTGCAAGGTGTCTGCAGCTGTCTGTGCCTCTCCACACCCATCCGGAGGGCTGTGAGCAGGCGCGTGGTGCTCGCCGTGTGCTTCACACACTTCTCCCCGCTTGCACACGCGTGGTCCGGGTGCTGGGGTGCGTCTTCGCAGCAGTCTGCATGTGGCTTTGTGTACTCCCATCCTTCTGTACGCACACATCTCGTCTGGATGTATGCACTCGGGCACAGCAGCATGTTCTGTGACCTGTCTGGCCGTACCCTGTGAGGGGACATGCCAGGCCTACCCCCTGTGTGCATCCCTCGCGTGTGTGTGTGTGTGTGTGCATCCAGCGCGTGCCCGGCAGCACGGCCCATGTGCACGGGGGCCTGGGCCCGGCCCTGCTCCGTGTCTGTGAGGCTGCAGTCCCCAGACTGCTGAGGTTTTTAAAAACAACCCCAGGACTGATCAGATTCAGGAACCGTCCTGCTGCCAGGGACAGGCGGGAACGATTCGCCCCAGTACCGTTTCCTGCCTGGCTGAGGGAGGTGCAGCAGCACCGTGTACCTGTCAGCCCCACGGATCTCACTTGGCACTGCTGAAAATCTGATAACTCAGCAGAAAGCTGCTCGATTCACTCCTCGGGAATGATGAAGTTTCGCTGAGCATCCCCAGCACAGCGACGGAGAGCTGGCTCTGGGGAGACCCTGCTGGCAGTGAAGGCGCTGCCATGGGGCTGAGCCACCAGGAGGCCTTGCCCTCAGGAAAATCTGCTGTGGAGAGGGTGTCCTAGCAGGGAGTTTCTTCTGGCCTCAGATTTACCTCGTAAACAGTTTCCTTGTTATTTTGGCTCATATTAACAAGGCTCGGTGCTGCTGCAGGAGTGCTGGGATAGATGAGGAGAGAATTCATCATCGAGCAGTTGGACAGTGCCGAGACCAGTCCTGTGTCAGGGTGACCCCCAGGAAGGGGCAGGAGTAGCTGAGGTTTACCCAAACATCACAGGTTAAAAAAAACAATTTGGCTATTCCTAGGTCGCCTCCAACTTGCAATAAAAGGAGTTGGCTGCAGCTGTGCTCAGCACGATCAAGGAGATTGCAATTAAAGCCTGAAATGTGGCCAGGCTGCTTGAATCGCAATGGACTGAAGAAGTTGTAAACTCTGTGTGGTCAGTCTTTTTTAGGTAATTTATGCTTTCATTCCTAAAAACTGCTTCAGAAGATGCACTTTGTGCCTCGTTAGAAGGCCTGGGCTGGCAGGACTAGAGAGAGGAAGTTGCAGAGCTGAACTAGAGGATTTCTCCAACTCCGGTCTAGCCTCGGGCACCACTCCTGTGGGGCTGTGCTGACCTCTGGATCACAACACGTGTGGCTATGGGGATACTTCAGCCTTACACCACACAGCTTCACGTGGCTGCTTTGTGACCCTGGTCTTTTTTTTCCCAGATTTTACCTGGGGCAAGCTCAGAGGAAACTCAGTGAGGAGGACGAGGAGCTGGGCCCTGGGTGGTACCAAGTTACACAGGGAGGAAGCGCTCGCTCTCTGCCTGCTGCTCGTCCCTGTCCTCACCCCATCCCTGCCTCCCCAAAGCTCCTCTGAGCGTGAATGTCCTGGGGCTGAGGAGCTGCTCGCTGCTGAGCCAGAAGGGCAGGCACAGCTTTCCTCCTGCTCTCATCTCCGCCGTGTGGCCCTGCCGCAGCGAGTGGGAGCAGGGTTGAGGTGATGAGGGGCACGGCTCGGCAATGTGAAGGCCTTTTGCACCTGATGCCCATTCCCCAGGGAGCTTGGCGGATGGACATTGCCTGCTTATGGTTTCCTTGAGTTTTGCTGAAGTGGTGAGGAGGGGCTGTAGGCGACGTGGGGGTGGGAGCTGAACCTGGCTGATGGGAGATGTGATCCCTCCAATGCGTGATTTCAACCGGGAGGTTGGGAACCACTTCCAGGCACTGGCTGGCCCGGCCAGGGGCTGGTTCCTTGCCTGTCCAGGTGACAACGCTTGGTCCTTTTCCCCCAGTGCTGGCTGCTGGCAGCTTCGCTTTCCCCCGGTGCCCCTGGTGGCCAGCCTTGGTGGCCTTTCCCTCGAAGAGGCCCTCCAAGATCTGGCCTGACCCAGCCAGGCATGGTAGTGCCCCTTTGCTCCTGCAAGAGACGGAGAAAGCCTGAGCTCCCCTGTCCTTTCCTTGTGTTTCTGCACTGTGCATGCCGCTCTTTCCCCTGTAGCAGGCACCTGGCATTGCTCTGCCTTGTACCCGTATCGCAGCTCCCTTCCCGGCTCTGTCTGGATAAAGGAGGAGTGTGGTGGGGGACATTTTTGGGGGTGCTTGCAGGAGAAACCTGGAGGCTGCTGGGCAGAGGGAGCATCGCCTGCCGTAAATCCTGCCTGGAGCTGCAGGGCAGGGAGCCCCCGTCGGGCTCTCAGTAAGGCAGCCACCTTCTGTGGCTCTGGGCAGCTGTTTGATCGAGCTGGTGATCTTTATCCACGCAGAAAAATAACGGGATGACCGTGCTCTGGTGCTGCCGTGTGGCTAGGTAAGAAATTGCCTGGAAAGGTCAGCAGGCAAGGATTAGGTGGAGGCTATGGGACCTTTAAGCTTTTGTGTCTCTTTGCTGGAATTCAATGCAGAACTGATGTGGGCTATTTTCAGTGAGTCACATTATTTGGTATATTAAACTCAAAAATGTGCCAAGCAAAAAAAAGCTGGTAATTTTTGCAAATACTTTGCACTGATGTCATGAAGCTATGCAGTTCAACACAGATGCCCTGACATTTAGCTGAGCTAGTAATATGCCATTTGCGGACGGATGCTCATCTCTCAGGTTTTTAAGGACAAGTGTCCGATGTGTCACGCTTAATCAGAGACAGATTTCCTCCTCAGCTACGACTGCGACAAAAGTGCTTTTCTGCTCCATCATTTTCTTTCTTCGTGGCTTGCTTTTTGGGTTGTGTTTGTTTTGGTGCTTGATATCCACATGACGTTATACACGAGCAGATTGGGGTAAGGCTGGCTGAAATGCAGACTGTGTGCACAAGGTAATAGCACATGGCAGGCACAGCGAGGAGATGCGATAGGTTTGGACAAGTGTGCCTGGGGTGTGCCTGCGCGTCTGGTGCTTTAGCCTGAAAAAGCACCTCAGGCTTTAAGGAAAGAGTTAATAAAGGAGCCGATGACAATTGACAGAGCTTCTCTGATCACCCCTGGGAACACCGGCTGTAAAAGTAGAATCGTTCCTGAAGAGGAATCTGATGCATGATTAATGTTTATTCTATAAAACCAAGGGTCCTGTGGGTTGTGCTGGCTTTTTATAGCTGCATGGGAATATCAGGATAAGACTTTTCTTGCAGAGCCAGGGAAATGCATTTCTATAAAAGGAAAGCAGTGCCTCCTTATAAAATCCAGTGCTGGAGCGCGTTCTGGAGCCCCAGCTTAGCAAGCCGTGTGCACTCACAGAAACGTGCAAAGGCAAACAGACCCAACCGTGCTCGTGCCTGACCTCCGCCCCGAACCGCAAGCGATTTAGGAGAGGGCAGCGCGCTGAGTGCCCGAGACCCCGAGGACACAGTTAGTTCCAGCGGAGCACGATGCGTGCCGCAGCTGGCAGAGCCACCCCATGCTGCCAGCGGCCTCGTGGTAGCGTCACCCAGCCGTGCTGCTGTCATGCAGCCTGGAGCCCAACGCGCTGCCTCTGCACAGCCTCAGTCTCGCCTCCCGGGGAGGCTCCAGCCGCTGTGGCCATCGGCAGCGTGGCCCCGGGCACGCGTACGGTGCCGTGGGGCACACTCGCTCGAGGAATCCTGAACTGCGGGGCTGGTAGCGGGAGCGCGGCCCTTTGGGCTGTTTCTGGGTAGACGTGAGCAGCTCGTGGAGGGTTTGATGTCGGTTCAAAGCGAAATTCCCCGGGCTGGCCGTACTTCTGTCGGCTTTTGAAAGTGAACTCCCGGATTTACGGCTTCCACACAAAGCGTAAGAGGTCGGCGGGGGGGACGCGGCGTGAAGCAGATGAAGGAAATTTAGCAATAATGGCTCTGCGAGGCGGTTCAGTAAAACTTCAGAGGCGAGGCTGGGCGAGACGGGGAGGTAACATCCTCTGTTGTGTTGTTTGCTTGCTGCTGGTTGGCTGGGAAGATCCGCCATGAGGAGAAGACGTGCTATAAGGCTGTCCAGACGAGCGAAGAGGGGCCGTCGGCCTGCGAGTACCAGGGTCCGCTCATGGTGCTGGCCCAGAACTGCGCCGTCATGCACAACCTGCTGGGGCCAGCATGCATCTTCCTGAGGAAGGGCTTCGCAGAAAACAGGCAGCCTGTACGTAAGTTACACCCAGCCGGGCGAGACACGCACAAAGCCGTGTGGACGCGAGCCGGGGACGCGGAGCTGCCCGCGTGCTCCCTGTGCGTGGAGCTCCGTAACCCCCAGCCCTGGGTCCTGGAGCATCCCGGCTCCAGCTAACGCAGTCACAGGCAAAGGTCAAAGCTGAAGCATGTGCAGAGAGGTCCCTTTGCCTGAACGGCAAGAAAGGATGATTTAAACAAAAAAAAATGCAGCTATGGAAGATAGATCCAAGCCTACACTCGAGTAGATGTAGTCACATGGATTCAGGAGAAGGACTTAAGACCCCGGGACTTGTATAATCAGATGGACTCTGGAGGAGTCCAGTGTTCAAAGCTGTTATTCCAACAAGACATTCACATCTCATTCCCAGAGGCTCAAATTAGCATTTAGGGCCTAAGTAGCCACTTAGATGCAAATCAGAGTATCCATATTGGGAACAAGCTGTCCCACAGAGATGCCCGTATTTGTTACTGTTCCTGTCAGCTCCCAGCGAGCATGCTAATACAAGCAGAAATGAGCATGCATCTGCCTCCTCACAGAAGCCCAAATGCAGTCTCTTGTACGCTTTCATGCACAGCCTGACACTGCAGCCATCCTAGCCAAATAAATCAAAGAACATCAGTCTGGCCTCGTATTTGCAAATAGTGCCAGGCTACCAAATGCTATTGTCCCTGCACACACGGATAAACAGAGAACCACGTCTGTCCACCCCGTCACACCTCCTTGTAACTGTGCTCATATGCTTCTGATGTAAATGTTTATATATAAGCAAAGAAAGTAGGTATTTTCATGTGAATTCAGTATCTTTATAAGCAGTAGAGCGTATTTTCTGCACATATACATTAGATTTCTACAGTAACATGAATGTAAAGACATACGCAAAGGAATCATTGACACACGTTTTCTGGATATGCGTAAGTGGACATGTGTTGTTTTACATTAATCCAGTGCACTCCATATCCTCTGGTGAAACAAAGCTCACCCCAGTTTCCTGACAGTCAGGGCTTTCTCGCCCCTATAAGAAATGTCTCATATCCCTCTGCATGGGCACGGTTATCTGCAGCTGTAGGAGACACCTAGAGCTTGATTTCTGAAACCTCATCTTCAGCCATCAACCTAAAAAAGATCCGTCAGTCATTATTGATCACAGGGCCTTTGTTCTTGTTAACCTTCAGCCGCTAAGTGATCACACATGCCTTGAGCCACTTCACTCACCCCCAGGGCATGGTGTTCTCACACCAGTGCACCTACTGGTGCTGGCTCCCCACCACAGGACACGGGCCCAGCTCCCAGTGGAAGGCTCACGCTGACAGAATCCATCCCGTTCAGGCCCTGGGAACTCACCGTACCCCAAGGAGTTTCCAAAATGAGATCAGTGATGTCTCTACCCTGGTGTAGCATAAGTGTACCTGATCAACAGCTTTACTTCTACTGGCTGTAGCGCAGCAAGACTGTGCATAGAGCAGAAATAAGTGAGAGTAAGGCCATGGCGTACCATGACTCTCTGAGGGTCACCTCTGCTCATATTTGGGTTCTGAACAGTTTTGTTCCTCTTTCCATATGTTCTCCAAGAGCCTTAGAGTGATTCAGCCCATTTCTTCCCGAGCGCTTTTCCTCCTTAATCATTTCGGGGGATCTTTTTTTTTTTTTTTTTTCAAATTTAAACCAGAAAACCTCTCCGTGACGTTAGTTCCCGCTTGAGTCACATTTTTGGAGGGACAGAAAACCCTCCCCCTCCTTCTGCGTTCGCAGCCCGCGGCTCCGTGACGCTCGAAGCCGCGCGTGCGAGGATATGCGCAGAGCCCCGCCGGCGCCAATGCCCTGGGGTGCGACACCCGAGCCGGTGCTGGAGCCCCCGTTCCCGACGCGTGTCGGTCGCAACGTGGCCTTCGGTGAGCGGGGAGGAGGACACTCTCGTGACGGCTGCGCTGGAGGTGTCGGGACCGTCGGTCACCTGCTGCAACGGGGTGGGAGGGCGGTAAGGCCTCCTGCGCCCGGCCCCAGGTGTTGGGGGGGGAGCCGTTTTATTTCTTGGCGCTGATGGAAGCAGAACAAATGGGATGACATGTTTGAAAATACCAGGTCTGTGAGGGATGAAGCCGCGGAGCCAGCGCGCTCCGGCAGCTCCATCCAGCACAGAGATGCCTCTGGGAAGGTTATGAGCGGCGAGCTGGTCACTTCTCTGGCACAGCCCCCTCTGCACAGACATAAAGCAGCGGGTGTCCTAGTTTGCTGTGCGCTCCGAGCAGCCGCCATTAGTTGCCAGAGGAGCCCGTGGTTAAATAGCAAAGGATCATCCTTCTCAAACCCGGCAAGGACACCGGCTCCGGGGCCGTGTGGGGAGGCTGCAGGACACCTGGAAGGCAAGGAGAAACTCCCCACGGTTGAGGGGAAAAGCCGAGAGTCAGCCGACAAAAGAGATGGCGTTTCTGTGTTTCCAAATTCTCAGATGCTTTGGATTTGCCTGGGAGCGATGAGAGGAATTAGGAAGGGCGTTTAAACCCGAAAGCAGTGCATTTCCATGCTCATCTCTTCTTCTTGGTGCAGTGGTGGAATTTTCCTATGCTCTTTTATATCCTCCCCCTCCTTCCACGAAATTGAAATTGGATGTTTGAAGTTGCAGTGTTTCCTGAACATGGTGAATCCTCGTCCTGTTTCGTTTGTAGATGACCTTGACGATGTACCTGTCGTGTGTCTGCCCTCATGCCTGGTTTCAGAATGCCTGTATGGGGAGCCGAGGCTGGGGGGAAGGGGCAAGTCCCTCCCTTCCCGGGGGGACTGCAGGAGATGGCACTGGGACGTGGGCTGTAAGAGAGCTCCTGGCTGTCCCTGTCCTGCCAGCAGGACAGGAATCAAGCAGGGACGCAGGCAGATGATGGTACAGAGCTTCTGGCTACCGGAGCAGCTTCCAGCTGGTTTGATCTGGCCGTTTCAGCAGGAGCTCAGGAGGATGCAGTCCCAGCCATAGAGCAGCTGCTGCAGCGCCGGTCTCTGCTCCAGGACTCAGTGCTGGGGAGCGATGCAGGAGCCCTGAGAGGTGCTCAGAGCACCAGCAGGTGGGGAGCCCACACGCAGGGCCCATGCTGGCCCAGGTTCCTTCTGTCCTGGGGGAGCATCTGTCACCCCCCGTCCAGCAGACAAGGAGAGGGGCTTCCACGGGGAAGTGTGCAGGCTGAAACCCGCCCTGGTGGGGAGGAGAGCTGGGAAGCCTTGCTAGGTAGATGGTATTAAACATGTCATCGCCTTCTTGTTTCTTCTCTCACTTTCTGGCTCGTCCCAGAACTGTTTGCACCACCGAGTGCTGTTCTGAAACTGCGGCTGCGGCAAGCCAAAGGCTTTAACACAGTGTGTTCTCTTTTTGCAGGATAGAGAACTGCGCCCAGAAGAAATCGAAGGTAAAACTTGTCGCTCCTTCTGTGTCACCTTTCTCCCTGTCCAGGCTGGTCATTTCCAGGTTGGCCCTCAAGGGGTGGTAAAATAATCTGTGGCAAATCAAGGGAGGTGATTACTGGAATAATTCCTGGCAGCCCAAGCAAAAGAAATAGTATGTAAAAGTGCAAGAGTGCTGGCTGTGGAGGAATTTGCATCTAATGCAGCTTCTTCAAGATGGGAGGATGAGTGAGGTAATGGCATATGGGCTGCCAGATAACTGCTGTACACCCCAGCTCCCATGGAAAGCATTGTAAAGGATGGCTGTAGGGAAGTTGTTTTACCTGCTAACCCCTACAGTGATGGCTATAGAATATTGTGTAGGGGTAAAAGTTGGGAAAACTCACTGCTTCCAGTGCCTTTAAGGAGTGCAGTTCAGGAAAAATCACTTTGTGGTACTTCAAAGCCTCTGTAGTCACAGCACGCTTTCCTGAAAGGGATGGGTCAGCTGTGCTGCTGCTAGAAGAGCTTGACACTGCTGCAGTCGTTGTTTCTTCACAGCGAGATCTGCTGGGAACACACGCAGTATCTCAGGGACCGGCCTCATAAAGTGCTGCTGGCGCTGGGGAGGTTTCTTGGAAAAGGTGTTTCAAGCTGCCTCTGACAACATTGTTCTTTTTGGATCCACTCCCACAGAATTAAGAGAAGCCTTTAAGGAGTTTGATAAAGACAAGGATGGGTTTATTAACTGCAGGGACCTGGGGAACTGCATGCGAACCATGGGCTACATGCCTACTGAGATGGAGCTGATAGAACTCTCCCAGCAGATCAACATGAACCGTGAGTAACACCCACCCTGCTGAACCTCTCTGGCTGCTGTGCCTGCACTGCTGCTTTGGGCTGTTTGTTTCCTGCTGTCTCTGTTACTTGGTGTTCCTTTCCCTCTCATTTTTGGTTGTCATTTTAGCTCCCTCTCATCCCTCTGCTCATTCGTAGCCCCTAGCAGTCGATGCCCTTTTTAGTGCTTATCAGATGAATGGGTTGTGTGGACTGTGCTGTATGGGAGCAGCATGTGGAAGGGTTGTCTTCCCTGCTTATGCTGCCAGGTGTAAAACTGCCCTCAATCTGGGCAGTTAGACCTTGGTGTTCAGCTCGTGGACGTCATCATGCTGAGGCTGGTGTCAGATGATGTCGGACTGAAGGCGACGACTGGAAGATGGAGATGTTTGGGTCAGAGTGGGAGGCGGAGGGGCTGCTCACTGCTGTGGGTGTCTGTGATCTGCTGTGCCCCTGCGGGTGGGATGCAAGCGAGCTGTGCTGGCAGCGCCGGGTGGGGGGCAGCTGCTGGAGTCACTGTGCTTGTGCCTCTTGTCTTTCACCATCATTTTTGTCACGACTCGTCCGTGACAGTGCAGGATGTTAGCCCTCAGCCAGGTGGGAGAAGGGAAACTCAGTGCATGTTCCTGACATAGGCTGATGTAGGAAAGACGAGTTACCTGGACAGGGAAATGGAAGGAGTTGTGACATACACAACCGCTCGTGCATAAAAACAGCTGATAACCACGGCACACAAAGAGTTAGGAATTTGAGAGTGTTATTGCCAGCTGTCAGATGGGGGACAAACAAGAAAAGGGACAAATATGAAAATTAAACAGTTGGACATACATTAGCCACTGCTAATGAACCAAGACTCCACCACTGCTGCAGGGCACTGCCAGGGCATGCAGGAACGTCATGCAGTGCCCTCGCCATTTCTTTTGGCACAAGTGCAGCAGAGGGTTGCTATAAGCTCTAGTGGGACCAAGCCTCTAACACTCAGTACGTGATGCCATAAGGATGTAGCAGTCCATGGCAACACAGGCTGGAGTAGCTTGGGCTCATTCTGCATATCCCACAATCCAGGAAATACAACAGGCAGTGTAAAACTACCTCTGCTTTTCCTTCCACTCTCCTGCACCTTCTGTGCTTTGCTTCCTGGAGAACCAAGCCCTCTGGGCACACAGAAGTGCAAAGTGAGCACTGGGCTTGGCTAATGTATGGAGTTCTTACACGCAATCTTTCGTCTTATCCCAAGTGGGTGGCCATGTGGATTTTGAAGATTTTGTTGAGCTGATGGGACCAAAGCTGCTGGCAGAAACTGCAGACATGATTGGTGTAAAAGAGCTCCGTGATGCCTTCCGAGAGGTGAGTGCTCCCCACCGTGTGCCCCTCAGAGAGGTGAGCAACAGGAGACAGGAAAGAGAGAAGACTCACTGGGGAAGAGAAGAGGAGGAAAGAGCAGCACAGTGGAAGACTAAGAGTCAAGCCAGACATGAAATGAGGGAGGAGCAGAGAAAGTCACTAAGATAAGGGAGCCCTTGAGGCAAGGAAGAGGAAACTGATGCAGTCAGAGCAGTAATGAGGGGTTTCTGAGGACAAAAGACAGGCTGGATCCAGACCAAATGGAACCCGAAAGAGAAAAAGGAGGGATGCAAAGGAACGCAGAAAAAATAGGGCACTCAGGAGCAGGACAGTACAAAGTCCAACCCAGAGCAAGATCCGTTTCCATTAACTGTATTTCCCCGGCTGGTATTTTTCATGTGCTTGCAGTTTGACACCAATGGCGATGGGGAGATCAGCACCAGTGAGCTGCGAGAAGCCATGAAGAAGCTTCTAGGACAGCAGGTGGGTCATCGGGATATCGAAGAGATCATCCGGGACGTGGACCTGAACGGCGATGGGCGTGTTGATTTTGAAGGTGAGAGGGGATGAGTGCTCCCTGTGCAGCTGCTCTAGTGTGAGTCAGAGTTTCAGCTCGGAGGCGGAAGCAGAAGGGAAGATTTGCATGCTCTGGGCCCAGGGATCCAAAATGTGGACAAACAAACAAACAAACTAACAAACAAAAACAAATACAGTTCTTCAGCTGAAGTGTTCATTTGTGTATCTTCTCTTGTTGCACCTCAATTTCAGTCAGGTCTCCATAGCTCTCACATGGAAAGGGAGATGCCCTGCCACAGAGAAACAGCTTCTGCTGTACCCGTGCAGCATCAGACTTTTTACAGGGCATTTTCCTTTCCATTAAATCTATTGCAAGAGCTGTGAGAAGGCTGTATTTGTTTGGAAAAAGCATTGCACCTTCCATTTCCTCTGTCTCACCTTATTATCTGGGTTTATAGAGAATTTGTTTCTGCACTGTTATGCCAGGAGATGGTCACATGCCAGATGTGCTCAGTAGCACTGTATATATCTAATCTAGATGTGTCATGTTAAATCCCACAGATAATTCATTTCTTCTTTCACTTTCCGTGCCAGAAGGAGTCGGAAAAAATACGAGCAGTTCGGCTACTATCCTAGCCATTAGCCGTGGCAGGAGTGATGTTGATAGAGCTCAGGATTCCTGGCAAGGGAAGCAGTTGATATCATCAGACAACTAAGAGGATAATAGAGCTGGAAGGTGTGAGAGCGTGGCAGGCTGCTTGTTTTCCTGGTGCAACCCTCTGCAATCAGGGTGAAGCACAGTAACGACAGAATTAAAATAAAATGCGTGTAATTTTTTGGCTCAGAGGCATTCCTGGATCTCCTACATGGCAAGGAGTCTCAGTCCTGAAGTTTCTGAGGGCTTTGGAAATGCTAAAAACTGGAAATGCCTCCCTAGAAAGCATCGGGTAGCTGCAGCAGTTGTAATGCACTGGCTGATTACCTGACAGTAGCTCTCCTTGTTTCCCACAGCTAAATTATGTTAGACAGCTAAAATACATGAAATGCTAGCCCAGTATCATTTTCTCTGTGAACTGCTGCTTTAGTTGTCAAAGGACAGCTCCATCAATGGAAAAAGAGAAGTCAAGGGGGTAATTTCCACTGCCCTTCTCTTCGCAGAGTTATTAATTTCTGGGCAATTCAAGCGCAGAGTGAAAACGCATTTCTATTTGATGGCATCCACACTCAATTTTAACAAGTGTAATTGACTCCACAAGCTGCAGGGTGGTGAAGAAATAGATCCAGGGTGTCCTTACCGCTAACCTGTATCTTCCAAAGCAAGGAATCCATCAAAGTAAACTTTTCTCTGCCAGAGCACCGGTATTACCAAAACACTTTCCAACACCGGTGTTTCCTTCAGCTGGCAAGCTCACTAAGAACCTGCTGTGCTCCCAAGGCTCTAAATCAATGTTCCCTGAAATTACGGCAAAGGGAGGCGACACTTGCCACAATGTGTTGCAAGGGGTTGCTTGTACAAACAAGCCTGCCTGCGTGTAGGCTGGCTGGGAAGGAGTTGGAGCAATGCGCTGCCCTGCTGGCGGGGTCGTGTCGCTGTATCTAACACAAGGATCAGAGCCCCTCATGTGTGGGGGCTCTCCAGGGCTGCTTCTGGAGCAGCACAGACCTGCCGTGTGGACTCGGTTTCCCCAATTCCACCCCGGCTGCATGCTGCCTCCAGGGAGTGAGAGCTGGGGTGGGGACCTGGAGGTCTTTCACTTCAGGGCTGTCTTTTCTTGTCGGTTGCAGAGTTTGTTCGCATGATGTCCCGTTGAAGGTTATTCTCAGCTAACGAATCAGCACCTTAGAGAGGGCAGAAGAGGACCTAGATGGAGCATCTAGCCCCGATGTTCCCACATGAAGGTTAATCGGCTGGCTGCAACTGGGACATTGCAAGATGACCTGCTGCTCCTTCCTCACGGTGGTCCCCATGCCCCTCCACCCTTTCACACTGTGAAAGACTTGCAACTTCCTACAACTGGAACCATTCCTTCAAGATGACTGCAGGAAACCGCAGAGCCGGGACTTGCCATGATGCTTTCATGGGATATTTGCAACTTCAGACTCCTCCTCCCCAGCCTCCCACCAGCTGCTGCAAAGCGAGAGCGGGAGAAATCCTGGTGGCTGGGTGGATGAGAACAAAGCCATTGGGACTGGTGGCGGCCTCAGGGCGTGCTCTGCACTTCTTGGTTTCCCTTGGTGAACCGTGTCTGTGTTTGCTGTCTGTGTGTGTGTCAATCTGTGTGGGGTTATTTATGCTTCCTCAGCACATATTCGCATCTCCTGTGGTTATGTTTACCAAGAGAAAATTCAAATACATGTCTTGCGGGGGGAAAGCGATAAATCTGCACGCTGAAACGAGGTGGAGCCTGGGTGTCCGTGTGAGAGGCGGCGGGGCTGGGGGAGAGGGGCTGGGCCAGATGGATACCGGGGCATCTACTGGGGTCTGGGGACGAATCCATGGTGCAGGACGTGGAAACAAAGCTGGCCATGAAGCCTGCAGCTGGGCTCTGCCCTGCCTTCTGCTGGCCCCGTGCCGAGGAGCCTGGAGGCGAGGGCAGCATGGAGGGCCCCCACCCCTCCTCCCCACCCCTTCGGCCTTGGGGTAAGGAGCAGTGGGAGGAATGGCGTGGAGTGGGGCTGGGTGGGAGGGGGACAAGCAGCAACAGCCAAACCTCCCTTTCCAGACTGTTTCGAACACCGCTGTCAGCGTATGCACAGAGCGGGGCCGTGCTGCAGGCTCTGTGCTGTAATGCTGCGGCTCCATCCCACCGGAGAGTGCTGCACCTGCCTGCAGCAGCGACCAGGGCAGCAGCGTCCATGCCCTACGTGCTGGTTCCAGACACAGTCCCCCCTTTCACCAGGATGCTCACAACCTCCCACTCCCTTCCCCTACCCCACTGGACCTGCAGTCGCCCCTTTTCCCTATGCAGTCCCAGTCACAAGTCACCGGGACTAATTTCTGCTCGGCTTCGAAAGGCATCAGCGTTTCTGTGGGTTCCACGGTGTAAATGGGAGTTGTTTTCCTCTCAGTTGCCTTCTTCCTTCAACTCGGAGATAAGGGACCGATATCCTTCTGCTTCCTTCATCTCAGATCTCGCACTTCCCAGGTTCCTCTCACATTCTCTGGTCCCACAGATCCGTGTCCCCAACAAGGACTTTCTCTTCTGCTTTGCCGTTGCTGTGCCAGGCAGCGCAGCTGCAGCAGCGACTGATATCCCAGCAGTGGGAAAACTGTGGTTCTCTTAGTGTGTGTGTGTAGCTGTGTTTGCACAGCCGTGTGCGTTGGGCAAGGTCTGTGTGTGCACACGTGAAGGCAGGGAGCGCAGGTAGGTACCTGTGAGCGCAGCAGCAGCAGGGTTTATTTGCAAGTTGGGTGCATGCGGGCTCTGCACCTCTCCTTGTGTAGCTGGCCCACTCTTAGAGCCAAGAAATTGGAAAATGTGTATTTACAGCTCTCTGTATTTATGGGTACAGCAGCTCAGGAGAGCAGGGCAATAAAACTGGGCAGAGTCCTGCTGCCTGTGCTCACCCCGGGGAGGGAGCAGGGCCTGTTGGGCCTGTGCCTGCCCCGGGCAGTGCTTGCACACCAACTGCTCTGCCTACAGCCGAGCACTTGAGGGGCTGCCCTTTCCCATCCGTGCTCCCTGCGTTTGCAGCCTGGCAGAGCCGTGTTTGTCCTCCCAAGAAACGGGGACGCCGGTGTTAGGGGAAGGGCGGCCACAGGGCACCTTGGTGCCATATCAGAGGCAGCCCTGGAGCCACAGCTGCTTTCAAGGAAAGCTGAGCCTGTTCCAAATGAGCCCTGGCTGCTTTCTGCCAGTTTTTGCGGTGACACTGAGCAGGTCACACAGGGCAGATCTCCCGGCTCTGTTTTTTCCTCCAGCAGAAGCTCTTGCTGCAAGCCTGGCTTTATTTGCATAAGAAAACCCGAGTAATCCCAGGGAGTTTTACTACTTTCTTGTGCTGGCAGGGTCAGAGATTAGAGCTCCAATCTAAATAATCTAATTCCAGAGATAATCCTTTTGCTCTCCTCTTCAAACCCCTACCAGGGAGGCTTCCAAAGAGCTCCAGGCAGCAAGGCAGAGCGGGGCGGCCAGGAACCGGCCCCCATAGCGCTGTGGGGTCAGGAGCTGGCCTAGGGGGTGGGAGGACAGCCCCGAGCCTCCCAGCGGTGGGTTACTGGTTCCTGTAAGCAGCGGGTTACTGGTTACTGGGGCTGGTTACTGGTGCAGATGTGGCCTCAGCGGGTCGGTGACAGGGAGCGGGTGTCCAACCCGTGGGTGCTTGGGGCACTGCGGGGGAACCCTCACTGGGGCAGGATGAGGGGGAAGGGGCTGAAGTTGCACCAGGGGAGGTTTGGGTTGGGTGTTGGGAAGAACTTTACTGGGAGGCTGTGAGGCACTGGGATGGGCTGCCCGGGGACGTGGTGGAGTCCCCAGCCCTGGAGGGCTTTAAAGCCGTTCAGATGTAGGGCTCAGTGCTGTGGGGAGGACTGGCAGGTGGCAGCTCAGAGGCTGCATCTGGGAGGTCTCCCCCAGTCCCTGACGGGGACCCGGGCACAGCCCCGGGGCCGCCCCTGAGGCAGCGGCCGGGCCCCCCCCTCCTCCCGCCCCGCCCCCCCCGCCCGTTGCCCCGGCAACCCGCCCGGCTCCCCGCTTCCCGCCGCCATCCCACCCTGCTCCGCGCGCCGGCCGCGCTGGAGCTCCCCGATTGGCGGAGCGCCCCGGGTGGGCGGGGCTCCCGCACCGTGTGGGCGGGGCTCTCCGCGCCGCGGCTCTGCGGGGCAGCCTCGCCCCCTTCCCGCCGTCCCCGCGGCCGCTCTGCCTCCCCCCTCTCCCATTGGCTGCCGCCTCATGAATATGCAAAACCACCCCTCCTCCGCCCAATCCCGCGCGGGCGGGGCGTTAAGATATTCACGGCGGCGCGCTCCCATTGGCTAAGACGCGGCCCTCCCCGGTGGCGGCGGGACCGCGGCCGGGCGCCCCCTGGCGGCGGCAGGAAGGGGCGGGCGGGCGGCGGGCGCGGCGCCGGGAGCCCGGGATGGGGGGCGCGGGGGCGCCGCTGCCGCTGTCGGGGCCGCTGCTGCCGCTGCTGCTGCTGCTGCTGGCGGCCGGGCGGGTGCGGGGCGCGGCGGGCGGCCTGGCCGACAGCGTCGTGTGGGCCGTGAACGCCGGCGGGGACGCCCATGTGGACGTGAACGGCATCCACTTCCGCAAGGACCCGCTCGAGGGCCGCGTGGGCCGAGGTGAGGGCACCGGGAGGGGGGGGGGAACCGGGGCGGAGGGACCGGGGGGGGGGAGCGCTGCCCGCGGGGCTTGTCCCTGCCCGGTGCGGCTGCGGAGCTCGGCCGGGAACGGGAGGGAGCAGGGGGTGCAGCAGGGCCCCCCCCGGCACGCTGCGGTGCCCCCTGTGGGTGCAGCTCCCCGCGGGGCCGGGCACACGGAGGGGACTGCGCCCCTCGGGGCCCTGCCTCCTGCCCGGGGTTTTCTTGCACCTTGGTCCTGCTCCTGCCTGGGCGCTGTGTGCTGGGCACGGCTCGGCCCCGCTCAGCCGCCCCGAGCACGCCCCGTGCTGTGGAGCCCAGCTCACAGCCACAGCTCTGCGACGTGGCCGCCGGCTCTTCCTCTCCAGGTACCCCCGCGGCTATTCACGGGCTCTCTTCACACTCAGGCTTCCCTCTGACAGGAGCTGACTCTGGGGGAGCCTCGAGCTCGGTATCGCTGTGATCTGGCCCGAAATGTGCGGGTGGGAGGCCAGGTTCAGCCCCTCGCCCGCTGTGTCTCTGCTGCTCACAGCCTCCGCTCTGTGCCCTGGTTTGAGTGGTAAGGAGCAGCTGTGTGCAGCACCGCCTGAGTGTAGTGTGAAACAGGAGACTGAGAGCTGGTGTTAATTTCCTCTCGCTCGTTTGCCTTGGCTCCATCTTCAGCAGTGTGTGCCGGGCTGGTGGTTCCTGCTTTGTCTTGGCCGGTGCCGTGTCTGTTCCCATGGAAATAGGGGTGGAAATGGCAAGTGTCAGCGGAGAACTTGGTCGGGATCAGCTCCTGAGTGGAGTGCCGGTGGGCAGAGGGTGTTCGCTGCGCCCTGCTTGGTGGGGGATGGAGCCTGAGCTCTCAGGGCACGCACCGGTTTGCACTGGGGCAGTAACCCTGACACAACAGGATGCCACGGCAGGGTGAGACCTTCTGAGGGCTGCTCGAGAGGTGGCAAATAAGTGAGCAAGAAGGGGCAACACCTGAGAAAATAACCGAAATCACACACAAAAAAAAAACAAATCTATTTGGTTGTACTGCTTGGGCTCTTCTTGGGGCTCTACAGGTACCTGCAGATGGTGCCCATTGCAGCTGGGTGGCTGATGGAGCTGCTGCTGCTCCTGAAGCCCTCGTGTACCCTCCTGCATTCTTTTCCTGTCTTCCAGCTGATGCGTACTGCGTGGTTGTGGTGAGAAGAGGGGGGTTTCATAAGATCTATGCAATGCTTTTCTCCCTTCTGCCACCCCCCAAGGTTTTCGCTGAAGGAGCGCACGTCTCCAAAACCCAATGCCGTTGCCTCCTGACTTCAGATGTGCTGAATGAATGAGTCCAGTCAGTTCTGAAGTGACTGCTTTGGTTTTGCACTCAGAGTTTGTACTTTGGAAACGTTGTAAAAATATTCCAGGCGTTTTTCCTCTTTGAAGCAGGAGTCCAGGGCCAAGTCCGTTGGCTCTGTGCCCTGTTTGTGAAACCAAGTCTTCTTTTTGAAATGGTGCGAGTGAGTTTGCTCTCTCTTAGGCTGCAGCAGGCCCAGACCTGCTTTTCTACAAGACCCAGGTTCTGGGATTTTGGCTCTCTCTGCTCCTCCAGTAGTGCCTCCTCCTGGTCAGACCCAGGGCAGAAGAGAGGTCTTACTGGGGCAGCAAGTGCTAAGGCCATGGTGGGAGTTAGGCACATAGGAGTAACTCAAGTGTCCCTTCCGTGTGCCTCACCAATTAACTGTTCCTCTCGCTGTTTTGTGCTTGAAATCCAGCTTCCGACTATGGCATGAAGCTGCCGATCTTGCGGTCCAACGCGGAAGATCAGATTCTGTATCAGACGGAGCGTTACAACGAGGAAACCTTTGGCTACGAAGTTCCCATCAAGGAGGAGGGTGACTACGTGCTGGTCTTGAAGTTTGCAGAAGTGTATTTTGCACAGTCTCAGCAGAAGGTAAGCAACTGCTCCGTGCCACTGAGTTTTACTGACTCTGATGCAAATTCCTGGCTGAGCCTGCATGCTCAGGCTGCCTCTGCTGCTTTGCATAGAGAGGTGTGAGGTGAGGCACCAGTGGTCAGCTTCATCACAGAGCTCTGAAGGGGGAGGTCTGGAACCTGGAGCTCTCTTTCACATTACAAACACACATTTGGCTTGGAAAACTGCATTACAAAGGAGTGTTCACACGAACAAACACAGGCACCTCTGCATGACTTGCATTAAAGTCTTAGGATCTGTTTAGGCTGCGCTGTGTTTGAGAAATGTTTTTACCTTTCTCCTGGCCACTGGCTCCTGATGCAACTGCATGCCTGTGCCGGAACAAGTATTGCACACACTGAGTCAGGGAAGTGGTCTGGGTAAAATAAACTACTCAAAACAATCTTTACAAATGTAATAAAACTTTATAATGGTTCAAACTGACCGTGGAAGCACAGAGATAAATTCAACCCTCGTTATAGCTCTTTAGAGATAAATAATCCTTGCCTACTTTTGAAATCCCTCCTGTACAGACATGGAAGCAGCAGAACAAAGAACCCAAAGCCCTGTGATAAATTGGGAGAGAAGTGGTGTGTGGTTTGGTCTGGCTTTCCCCCACTCAGTCAGCTGCTTTAGAGCCCTGCTTCTTAAACCGGGTGCCACCTTCCTGCCAGAGAAGTACTTCTGGGAACAGAACTGGTGGGGCTGGCTTACAGATTGGATGCAAAAAACAATCACAGATTAGGCTGAAGAGCTGAGGCATCTTTGGCCGAGTTCTTCTTCATGTGGTTCTGCTGGGATTCCCCAGGTGCTGAGCGAAGTTTGAGTCATTATGGCCCCGAGGAGGACTTTCACTTTGAATTCAGATGTGGTTAGCAGTTCAGCATTTTGCCTCCTTCAGCCCCTGCATCCTGTCAATAGCTTCACCGAGTGCTTCCTGTTCCCTGCTTTGCTTCAGGCAGTTCGTTAGAAACGGCCCAACTCCCTCGCTGTGGTGTGCCGCATCCTCCCCGGGGTGGTAGGAGCAGGCCCTCAGCCAGTAGGTGTAAAGTTGTGGAAGAAAAGCACAAATAAAACAGCAGATTTGGTCTGTCCTCAGTGCTGAACGGCGGGCGTGGGAATTATGTTGAAGGTACGAGGCAAATTTCAGGGTCTTTGAAAGCAACCTTAATGCTTCAGTGTCCTTTTCTGGCTGCTTCTGGCCTCTGAATCCTCCCCAGGGGAGTGGAGCATGCGTGGTGGTACAGTGTGCGTTGCAATGCTCTCTTGTTCTGGGTGCAGAACAAGCAGAGACCTTTCCTTTTCTGTTCCCTTTTCAACTGCTGCCTGCCTGAATCCGTTCTGACAGTGTCATTCCTTCTGCCCCGAAGGTTTTTGATGTTCGCTTGAATGGCCACGTAGTGGTGAAGGACTTGGACATTTTTGACAGAGTTGGACACAGCACAGCTCACGATGAGATCATTCCCATGAGCATCAAGAAGGGGAAGCTGAGTGTCCAGGGAGAGGTTTCCACGTTCACAGGAAAGCTCCACATCGAGTTTGTAAAGGTAATAAGGCTTCGCTGGTCAGAGCCCCGAGATTCCTTTTCCCCTTCATCCCCAGCCGTGCGATGTGGCTGTGTGCTGGGGGAGGAGAGGTGGTGGGAGGTGGGGAGATCATTTCTTCTGTCATTATTTTGTGTGCTCACTGATTTCCTTCTTCGCTTTCTCTAGGGCTACTATGACAATCCGAAAATCTGTGCCCTGTATATTCTGCAAGGAACAGTGGAAGGTGAGCTGCGTTCCTGAGCCAGAAGGCTCCTTCCCCTTGGAGAGAGCTCCTTCCCCTTGGAGAGCAGCCTGTTGCTTCTCAGACCATGAGATCATAGTTCCTGCTGACCCACCTCTGCCAAAACCGTTTCTTTTTCAGCAAGTTCCCACAGGGTGCAGTTGCAGAATGAGATAGGTGTCAGTGTTTTCCTACCCTGTAAGCGCACAAAGCTGCGTCATTGGCAGAATGAGTAGTGTGAATTTGGTTCAGGGCTTCCTGAGTACGGAGTAGAGAAGGGAACATGTCTGGTCAGTCTTGGGTTATAGCTGCAGATGAATTCCCTCTGGCCTCAGTTGTCAGCAGTGGCCCTGCAGACAAGTAATTTATGGAGCTCTTCTAGCTGGTGGTTGTGTTTCTTACCTGGAGCTTTGTTTTGCTTCCTCAGCTCTGAAGACGAGGCAGTGTTGGTTTTTTCTCAGATCTCAGTTCCTCTGGTAGCACAGTCCTCGCTCTTTCAACCTCTGCAAGTCTGTGCTGGAGTTGGAGCCCCTTTAGCTCCTGGGGCAGTTTGAGGATCCCTGTGACTGGTGTTCAGTTTGCCTTAGCAGTGTTCAGGGATCGCTGAGTGCTCTGTACCTGGTGTGTGTGTGCGGTGGTTGGGAAGGGGGCTGATTTCCTGGGTTTATCCTGCAACCTTTGGTCTTGTTCACCAGATGTTCCAAAGCTACAGCCACACCCAGGTCTGGAGAAAAAAGAGGACGATGATGACGAGGATGAATATGACGATGGCTCCAGCGTTAAAAAACAGGCAAATAAGAACCGGGTTCAGTCAGGCCCACGCACACCAAACCCCTATGCCTCGGACAACAGCAGCCTCATGTTCCCTATATTGGTGGCCTTTGGTGTCTTTATTCCTACCCTCTTCTGCCTCTGCCGGTTGTGAGAGCAAAGCCCCACAGAGCATCAGCCGAGGGGCTGGGAGGGAAGGAGTTGGACCAAACACGGTTGCTTTCAATTTCTCCATACTGTTCATAATTTAAGGAAAAAAACAAAAAAAAAAAAAGGTGATTCATTTGGAATGAATAGCAGGTCCGGGTAAGAGGAAGCTTACCTTCCCCCTGCCAGCAAGCAGCGAGGCCCTCACCTTCCCCTTCGCCATGTGCAGCCTCTGATCCTCCCCGGGGCATCCAAGAGCAAACTGAGTCCTGGCTGTGTACTGGGCTACTGGAAGCTGATGCTAGCGGTCCTGGGCCATGTCCCACGCTGAAAGAAAGCCACGTGCTGCAAGATCTCTGCGTCGCTGGGTGGAACACGGTTCTCTAAGCAGGGACGCAGCTCGTGAAACGAGGCCTGGGTGCACATCTTGTCCGGGAGCCTGGAGGTGTTGTGGTGCTGTTGGGTGACCGACGACCGTGGAGGACAGAGGCTGGTTCTTCAGCATCTCCCTGAACGTGCAGCACGATGTATGGTACTCGCCTGCATAAAGACACCGAGACTCCAGCTGGCTGCTCAGCCTCTGGGGGGACCTTTCCCTTCCTGAGGGTGCAAGCTGTGCCGGGAGCAGAGGGATTTATCTGGCCTGATGTGCTGCACCAGCTGGGAGAGACTTTCCTAGCCTGACACTTGTAATGTTAGAGCCGTGGCCGAGGGATTCCGATGTAGCCTGCAGGAGGCTGGCGCCTGCGTCTGATCAGATGCACTTGTTTTCTGTATTGATTATGGCTTTTGTTTCCTTTAGTATCTTTTTCTTTTCAAAGGTTCGTTTTAAGCCCAGTTCCTTGTTTTGCCCTTTTTAGCAAGCGACCTGTCCTTCCGAAGAAGCTGAGAAGCAGAAGGCCTAAAGAGGAGCTTCTTGGTCCTTGAGCTCCCTGCTCCGTGCAGAGAGGGGCAGCTCGGTGTGTGCTCCTGCGAGCTCTCACTCCCTGCTGCTCCCACCAGGCCTGCCTGCGGTGGTGAGAGGTGCAGAGCCATCAGTGTCTGTGTGATTGTGCATTATCGAGGGGCAGGTGTCTGACATTTCAGTGCTGTAGCACAAGCTGCTTTGTGGCTCTCCGGAGACCCGGAGGCAGGCAGAGCGCTGCAGACGAGGCCCTTCGGTTTCCCCGGTTGCCTGGTGACAGGCTGGCCAGCCGGGTCACCCGCTGTCCCCCAGGGGAGATTTCTGCAGGAGGTTTCTGTTTCCACGTGCAGAGGCTGAGCAGAGCCCTGAGAGCCCTCATGGCACCTTCCAAGGAGCTGCCTTCCCGTGCCCTCAGCCGCTGTGCTGAGCGCTCCTGGCTGGTGGCAGGGAGAAGGATTTGGCCCAGGTAGGGTCAGCTTCAGTCCTGGTGAGCTTCACCTCGTGCTGGCTGGATCTCACAAGTGTTCTTTTCACCTGGTGCTGCTGCTCCTCCCTGCACCTGACTTTCCTAGGGGTTGTTCTTGGGTTTGTTCTGCAGCAGCTCAGCCTTTCTTTGAGCTGAGAGTGGTCGGCAGCATTTGAGCTGAGCCTTCCTGCTCTGCTGGGCCCAGCAGCTGAAGCCTTTGTTTCTCCCTAACCCTCGAGCCGCGATACAAGCAGGGCTCACGGGTCCTGAAACAGGAGCTGGGGGAGGTGTCACCGTGCTGGTATCTGCAGCAGTGGCACTGAGCTTTCTGATAGCATTCATCGCTGCTCTGGGCCTGGCCATAATTCTGAGGGAGCTAAAAAGCAAGCTGTTGAACCTTAATTAGCTTCTCTCCAATTACACAAGTGCTAACAGCCAGGGTTTGGGAGAAGTGGGTCGCTGCCACGCTGGAAGGAAAAGGCAAGTTTTAGAGAGCAGATCTTAAGAACAAACCCTAGGATGAAAAGGCTTGAGGTTGTCTGCTTCATCTTCCAGCTGCTGTTAAAATCCAGGTGCTTACAGAAGCCTTCAGCACGAGCTCCGTGTTGTTTAGTGACAGTGCCTGCAAAGATCTCCCCGGTGTTTTTTGGGTTACTCTAACTGGAGCACAGAGACATGTAGATCTTTATCAGTTTGAGAAGCATAAACTGCCCTACTTTGTTAAGCAAAGAACCTGGCTTTGAAAGCAGGCTCCTCTGTAAGGAGGTGTTCTCCTCCAGGCCTTTTAGGTTGCTTTTTTTTTTTTTTTTGAGCATCCTCAAAGCAAGGAATCACTCAGCTTCTTGTGGCTTACCCAGTAATCTCCACAGCTTGCACAGCATGAGAGGAGGGGTGTGCGTGGAGGTGTCCAAGTCTTCTAGGGTGGCTTCTGCCTGCCTCTCCTGGCAGCCAGGGCACCTCTTTGGTGCCACCAGCACCCTGAGGCGAAGCTGTGCAGGGTTTGGTCTGTAGCCTTCTAGTTTCTCAATTCAGATGAATTTGTCTCATTTGAATAAGAATAGGGAGGAGAAATAGTTCAGTCTTGGCTTCGGTTTAGTCGTTTTGGCTCTGATTTTTGCGTTTTTGTCACTGCTGCAAAGCTGATGCTAGCTCTCTGGGTGACTGGGGCATTCCTGCCCCCGTGATGGTGCTGGGAGCAGTTTTCTTTGTCCCCTCTGCCAGGTTTGACTCGGGAGGAGCCTTCGAACAAAGCCCATGAGTACCCAGGGGGGCGCAGGATAACCCGTCAGCACCTCGCTGGGAGCGGTGTGCTCAGGCTGGCTGCCCTCGTCATCTGCCTGGCACCTGCAAGGCGGCCAGATGGGTGGAAGGAAGTACCTGGCTCTTAAAGTAGACATTTGGGTTGGCTGTGAGCTTCCAGCGCAGGTGTTTGAGGGAATATCCGAGGCAGTGTTTAGCTGAAGCCAGTTAGACATGAGCCTGGCCGTGCTCTGTTGCCTCCAGCCAGCAGCAGGCGGCTGAAGCGTGAGTCCCTGGGTCAGGACAGAGCCCGGCTCAGTGCTTGGAGCACTTGGTGTAGAGAGGGGCAGGTAGGGCAATGTGAATAAAGCTTCCCCTTAATAAAGGGGAGGCAACGCTGTTGGTCATGTTCTGAGCCTGGATCCAGCCTCAGGGCAGTGCTGCTTTAATTTCCCTTCATCAGCCCCTGCGTTCCCCCACGGGCGTGCAGGGGCGCAGCTGGCAGTTGTCTCGCTGTGCTCTCAGCTTCCATGTCTTTAGGCCAGGCCATTGTCCATGTCTGTGTGCGAGGCTGAAACAACAGCTCTGACCCTTCTGAGTATCCCAGGTGGCAGGGAGCAGAAAGCCAAATGAATTCCCGTCTTTTTGGTGCCTTTGTGTCGGGCTTTGAATAAAAGTCCATTTGAAGAAGCTTCTCTTTTTAAGGAGCTTCTGAGTTTTTGTGTTGTGTTTTTGTTTTGTTTTGTTCTGTTTGTTTTATCCCCCCAAGGGACAGGCGTTCCCTGCCCCTGTGATCAGCTGGGGACTGTCTCGCTGTCCCTTGGTGCCAGCTCTGGAGGTCACAGCTGAAGCACAGAACTGCAAGCGAGTATCTTTGGTGCCAGCCCTTGGGGCCAGTGGAGGAAAAAAAAAAACAAAAAACAAAAACATTGCAGGGAACAGAAGAACTGGAAGGGCTCCTTCAGGTCTGGTCTCCCCCAGGCATCTCCTGAAGGCAGGACGGAGAATTGCAGACAGCCTGGTGCCTGCGTGTCTGTGCAGCTGGGAGCAGGGTGAGTCACAGCTGGGTCCTGGTAGTCGTGGGCTGTGTAGGGCTGCTGCGTGCTGAGCATGGCTGGGGGTCCTGCTCCCCAAAATCACCTGCCGAGGGCTTCTCCTGCACCGTTGGGGTCTGAACAGGGAGCAGGAACCTGCGCTTTGTCCCTTGGTCTTCCTTTAAGTTGAAATTGCAACAGCCAGGGAGATGTGTTGGTGTTGGAAGCCGGGGTTGAACAGGCCTTTTGTTGGTGCAGGAGGAGGGGAGAGGAGCAGCAGAGCAGCTTCAGCCCTTGATGTGAGCCAGGTTCTGAGCAGCTGCAGAGTACCGAGTGTTTCAGGCTCTGTTTGGTGCCTAAATGTGGGAGAGCTCTGTCTGCTCCGTGCACTTATGTGGTAGGGAAGGAAATAATCCTTGCTGAGAGTCCAAGGGAAATGGGAGCTGGGCCAGCGCTGAGCTAATTTACCTACTGGCGCTTCTGCATCTCCGCAACAAATGCCAAAGTCTAATACAATTCAAGGATGCTTTTTTTAACGTCAGCCTGGTTGCACCAGTCTGGCTTCACTGGCTGGTCCCACGCAGGCTCGGCCGAGGGTTCTCAGCGGCACAAACAACGCTGGGCTGGGGCTGCGAAGGCTCAGACGAGGTTGTGTGGAAGAGGCCTCCCGTGCTGCAGCCCTGCTCCACGTGCTGGCCCAGCAGGGCTGGGGCACGTGCATCACCCTGGATCTGAAGGGATTCGTCCCAGGAGCGTCGTAGCAAGCACGTGGGAATGGTGCTGGGCTGGGTGGGAGCAGTGAAAGCAGGTCCATGTCTTCCGGGACTCTGGCTTGCTCAGAGTTTATTGCTGTATATTAAATACTATTTTTGGAGATTGGGGGGAAGGTGCGGGAGGGGGAGGGATGTGGCAGCGCTGTCCCTAGGCTGATCAGTGGGACGCTACTGCAGGTTATTGATAGGTTTTGATTTTTTTTTCCCAAAAAGTGCTTTATTTAAAAATAAAAAAAAAAAAAGGAAAAAAAAATGAACAGAAGTGCTTTCCTCCCTCCTAGAAACAGTGCTGGCTGATTAGAAAATGTGAATAATCTTTTGCAAACATCAAAGGTCTCTGCTAAAGAGTTTGTGCGATGGAGGTTTCAAGGCAAGGGGCAAAGTACGGCTTGAACCAGTTTAACTGGGGCGAGTGCGTCTCGGAAACACGAGATCCCTGCCCCGGAGTTGTTTGTAGTCGCATGCAGGGAGGATGTGCTCGCCTGTCCTACCGCGGCCGTTTGTCACACGGTAACAGCTCTTGGCTCCCATGCTGGAGCGAAACATTATCCGGAAACTCATTGAATTTGGACTGCTGTTTTGGGGCTTTCACGGGCGTTCAGGGCTTTCCCACTCCGAAACCAGCCTGCTCGGTGAAGCAACCCTGGAGAAAGGAAGAGCAGAGGCAAAGGATCTGCTCCTCGTGCCGGGAAGCAGTGGTCAGGACGGTGAGCTGCCGGCCTGGTTCAGCGGTAATGTTGGGGTGCCGTGGGTGTTGCATCCTTAATGTTGGAAGCTGGCCCCGAGACCTGTGCTCATGGCATCGAGGGCACGTCGCAAACTACTCGAAGCTGTAGGTCTGAGCTGTCTGTAAAGGCTGAAGCAGCGTGGGGAGGGATCCCCACCTGCGCTTGTCACCAGTACAAAGGATTTTGGAGGAGGATTTTTTTATTTTACTGTCCATTGCTTTGTGTTATAACAACTTGCAGTGACATTTTTTTTTTTTTTTAGTTTGTTTTGCAGCAAGCTTGGGCCCTGGGTGAAAAGCACAGATGTCTATTTCTGATTGCATTGGCTTTGCAGAGACTTGTTTTGGGGAAAAGATGGGTGTGGGGGTGGGTTATTTTATTTTTGGTACACGGTAGCTGTTTTATTTTTTAATTTCCCCAGGATGTTTGGTTGAGGGAACGTTCTGAAATCTACTGTCTGGCAGTTTTAACCAGCAGTGTGCTAAAGGAAAATAAACAGAATTATATTGTCACTTGGACGAGGTGGTTGGTTTTCTGTCACTCTGGGGAAGGGGGGGAGCCCTCCTTGCCCCCTCAGCACCGCTGCAGCCCTGAGCTCGCAGCTGAGCCCCTGTCCCTGCTGCTCCTCGTCCCACACCGCCCTGCTGCCACCTCCCCGCCTGCTTGGGGCGATGGAGCATGACCTGCGCTGCACAACATCCTCCTGACAGCACTGCTGCTGCCCTCCTCGCCCCTTGTTCGCCTCAGGAGCACCAGAGATGCCATCTGCCTCTGAGCTGCCTTGGCTTGAGGTGATGGCAGGCAGAAGGGGCTATAGGTGGAGCAGAGGGAACGTGGCATGTTCCTGCCCTGGGTGCCGGATCCCAGCTGCTCTGAGGCACGAGGGACATTGGTCCTGTGCCTTTTCTGAGGCGCTGCCTGTGGCTGGGAGGGACCAAACCCACCTCAGCCAGGAGGATTTGGGAGCACTGACACGGAAAGAGCACTTTGTTGGCAATAGCTGCTTATGGGCAGCAGCAGCAGCCATCAGTACCCGCTGCTCTAAGCCTGTTTCCAGTCACCCCACACACATTCAGCGTTGGGCTCTGTGGGCTCGGTGTCCCCCCAGCCCCGCAGCCTCGGCACAGCACAGTGTGTGCTGCCGCTTCCTAGAAGGAGCAGGGCTCCCCGGAGGACAGAGGCCTCCTGTTCCCTGTAATTAACCCGCAGCCCTGCGGGATTCGGGCCCTGATTCAATTAACGAGATGCGGCTTCCCTCACGGCGAGGCCTGGGAGCCGCTTTGTGGGGGCCGGCTTGTGGTGCTGCTGGCCCTGTGCCAGGGAACCGGGGCCGTGCTGCCTGCTCGGTGGCTTTATTCTCCCACTCGGTTGGGTTTTATTTCCCCAGATAATTTTTATTTCCCTAGGTAACTCCAGGCTTTTCCGTGAGCCATGCCCCACTGCCATCCAGTTGCTGTGCACAGCCCTGGGATGGAGGGGCTCCCACCACAGGGGCAGGCACCCCGAGCCGGGCCGTACCGGGCCGAGGCCGCCCAGCAGGTGGGGAACCGGGACCGGGGCACCGGGACCGGGGCCGGTACTGCCTGGGGCGGATACACGGTGCCAAACGGCGGCGAGGCGGGGGTTACACACAGCCCCGCTCGGTCTCCCCTCCGGGCCGCGCACGCGGCGGGCCCTGCTTAGCTTCACGCCCCCTCGGCGTTGCTAGGCAGCGCCCGCGCCCTCTGACCCGCGCAGCGCCGCCCGCCGCTCCCATAGCTACCGCGGGCGGCGGCGGCCATCTTGGCGGCGGCGGCGGGGCGATGAGCGGCTCCAAGGCGAGGGCGGCGGCGGCGGCGGGGCCGGAGAAGAAGCCGCCGCCGGGCACCGGGGGAGCCCTCAGCCGCCTGCGGGGCCGCCGAGGCTCGGGGGACTCGGCGACGCGGCCGGGGGCGCCGTGGACTGAATCCGAGCTGCTGGCGCTGGAAACCGTCCGGCCCGAGCACGTCCTGGGGCTCTGCCGGGTGACGGAGAGTGAGTGAGGGCTGGGGGGGCTGGGGGCGCTGAGGGGCTGAGGGGCTCTGAGGGGATGAGGGGCAGCGCTCTGGGCCCCCCTCATGCTGCTCCGTGCCCCTCAGGCTCGGTGCCGCTGCTGTCTGGGGACCGGGGGTGCCGTCGCTTCATTGCCCGCGGCTCTCTTACAACTTTCAGAAAGTTGTGCGGGGTTTTTTTGTTGGTTTTGTTCTGGGATGCCGCTCTCTGCCTTTCTCTCCGGATTCCTTTCTTGCTCTGCTCCCTGGCACCTAGCGCGCTTTTGTTTCTTCTAGCCTCAGTTTTGTCCTGCTTGCCTGAAGCTTCTGAAAAGCAATTTGCAGCATGTATCTTAAGAGGCTAGTTAAAAAGAAAAAAAAAAAAAAAAAGGAAAACAGATTCCTTTACTAGTTACTCAGAGATCATTTGAAAGGCTATTCTGTGTTTTCTTTTTCTTCTAGATTATTTATGCAAACCCGAGGACAACATTTACAACATCGACTTCACCAGGTTCAAGATCCGGGACCTCGAGACTGGAACTGTGCTGTTTGAAATTGCAAAGCCTTCTGCTTCAGGTATGTTATCCTAACATCGCAAAGGGGCTAGAGGGACTCAGGGAACTGAGAAGCTGCAGTGCAGGGCTCATGCTAAGCAGAAAGGGCTTTCAGTATCCCTGGTGTCTAAATCCCTTTGCTTTACCTCAACACTGAGTTTTCCTCTGCTGTGGAGTTTCCTAGTTTTACCATAAAAATGTGATAGTAGTGTGATGGGGGGAAATATTATCAGCTGCGAATCTTCCCTTGTTGGCTGGGCAGGGCACAGAGTTTCTTACATGTGTTTTGGCAATTACTAGGGGGGATATCCTGTAAGATTGAGGGCGGTTTTAGCTCCGGAACCACCAAGGCTGAGCCAGCTGTCTTATCAGATCTTCTCTGTAGTTCTTAATGCTAGTGTGAGTCTCAAACCGTTTCTTAAATACCTTCACGTTCAATGCCTAAGTACTAGCAAGGCTGTCCTGATATTCCTGCTAGCCGGTATTACTTTACATGCATGCTGTTGGCGGAGTAACTCTGAGCTGGTGCATTTTCTAGAGCAAGACGATGAGGATGAAGATGACAACAGTGAACTTGACGCTAGTGCAGGCCGCTTTGTTCGTTACCAGTTCACCCCAGCGTTTCTTCGTCTTCGGACTGTCGGTGCAACGTGAGTAAGAGTTCATAGAGGGAAGAATGAGATGTTTATACAGTGTCTCTGGCGGTTTGTAACTAGAGTCAAAGGCTAGAGAGAACCCTTCTTGCACTTAGAATATCTAAGCATGTCTTTCTGGAACAATCTGTTGGATTCTTGTGTAGTCTTGGGTCAAAGGCTCTGTTCTTCTCAGTAGGAAGAGAGGAAAGTTCTCTTAGCTGTTTTTTTTCCTACTTTTGCCTTACAGAGTGGAATTTACAGTGGGAGAAAAGCCGGTGTCAAACTTTCGAATGATTGAGAGACATTACTTCCGAGATCGCTTGCTGAAGAACTTTGACTTTGATTTTGGCTTCTGCATCCCCAGTAGCAGGAACACATGCGAACACATCTATGAATTCCCTCAGCTCTCAGAAGACCTTAGTAAGTACCTCCCTCTCCGTCCTGAGCTGTTTTGTTTTTGTATGCATATATGCTCATTTTTTCCCTCTTGTTTTCCCTCTGCTTGTGCAAAGAGTTGTGACTGGGATGAAGGGACAGGGATAGGTAGATACACGTTCCTCATTTAGGCTGTGTTTAATCCTGAGTCACACATTTGTGCTGCGAATTCTCCACATTTGGAATGAAAGCCCAAGACAACCTGTACTGTCAAGTCACAGGCTGCAAGAACTGGTCAGTTACAGGGCTTCTGTGCCTAATGCCTAACAGAATAGTCCAGAAGGTAGGAAAGCCTTGAAGAAGGGTTCTCCCAGTAGTCACACGGCTGTTTTTAGCGCTTGCTTGTTACAGCTTGAGCCTCCAGCTTTGGAACAGATCTGGCTTTTCTCTGAGAGGTGTGTTTTTGAGCCGCCCAAATCTCTGCAAATACACATTGTGCGGGGTATGTTTGACCTCAGGGGGTGGATAGAGCAGGGGCGTGTGGTGTGGGCCCTTCTGTTGCTGCGGGAGGAGGCGCAGTGTTTGCACCTCCTCTGTGTACATGTGGGGAGTGCAGCCCCTTGCTTTTATTTGCAGATTGCAGCCTCTCTGCCTACAGACGATGATTGCTGCTTGCCTTAGCGGAGGCTCTGACAGTTTCCATGCCTTGTGAGAGATTACTCCACCCCTGTTTGTTTGCTTTTGGCAGTGCTTGTCCTGTGAATAGGAAGGGCAGGCCGGAGCCTTTGAAGCGTGCCCAGCAGAGTGGTTTGCTTCTCTTCCTTGGGTAGGGCAGAGCATCAGCCTGGTAAATCCAGCAGAGCAGCAGGGCCCTTTTTATTCTGACTTCGTGCTGCCCACCGGAGTGTGGCAGGCTGTTGAATGTAATTGAGCTTTCTCTTTCACAGTCCGCCTGATGGTTGAAAATCCATACGAGACCCGCTCAGACAGCTTTTACTTTGTGGACAACAAGTTGATAATGCACAACAAGGCCGATTACGCGTACAACGGAGGACAGTAACCGTGTGTGTCCGTGGATGCCGTGCTGCCGTTACCATTCCAGATGTCCAGGACCAGACTGGAGTTGTCGTCTCATGCAACAAGACTTCTTGTCAAACCTTTTTTCCTTGCGTGAGGGTGAACACACGAAGCAACGAAGACAGCTCCCAAAAGTAAAGGAACTCTCCCTGCAATGCTTCACTATCCACCATTCTTAACATATCCAGCCTCTGTCATTCTCCATTTCTGGATACCTTCTGGTACCCTGGTTAGGTTATGGATCAGAGGCACTGTTAGAAAACTATTGCTGTTACAGTTTTTATAGCTTAGGTTGCACTTTTAGTGCTTCTGATGTTTCACCTATTGGGTGACTACCCTCTTTCAAGAGGTCAGATTATTCGGGTAAGCTATTTCTTAGCAGGACAATTTGCCCCCTTCGGGTACCACTGACACCTGAAGAGCAGATCTCTTCTTCACTTGGATAGATCATCTCTTCCGTGCATAGTGGTTTAGTTTGTAGCATGGCTGAGGTTGCTTTTTAGGGTGCATCCCTATATTCTCCAGTGGGAAAGATAAAATAAGAGACTAATTCAGCTTCTGAGTGATGCAGGAATCTTCTTTCTATCTCCAGGGGTCTGAGCAGCCCCCTGGGAATGGCTCGATCTGTATTTTACCAGAGATGTCACTAGGGAGAAGAGATGGGGGGAAAAAGAGGCTTTATCCAGTTTGGTCGTTGAGTCAGTCTGACCGTATTTCTGTCTGAGCTTTTGCAAGCAAATTGCTGAATTTTGGAGCTCAAGGGTCAACCTTAGAGCTGAATTTAATCTCGGTATATTTATCATTTCTCTTGATTCCCCTTGTGTAGGTTTTTTAGCTCTTGCTACAGAATGTATTGGTTTTGGACCAATGGCACATTGTCAGTCTAGATGGGGTGCAGGGGAGGTGTTGGTTTAGTGGGGCTTAGAGGAGAAAGGGAGAATGGGGAAAATCACTTAGGAAGCAAAGCTTCCTAGGCTTCAATGTCGAGGTACTTTTATACCTTTTAAACCTGAATGTCAGAGGTGCTGGAAGGAGGGATGGTGCTGTTACCATTTGATTTGTTTCAGCTGAGGTACCAGCAGCTAAAAACCACAGGTCAAATTATTCAGTGTTACAGAGGGGGATCCTTAATGACCAAAACGTGAGAACTGGCATTCTCTTTGTAATTGTCGGAGTTCCCATCACTGCTTTGCCTACTTGGCTGCTTATTTATATTTGAGGAAGTCTCCTGCTGAGTTAGCGACTGCCAGACCAGAGGGTGTCTTCACAGCAGCGTTTGGGATCTGGCAATAGGAAGTAGCAGAGAGCTCTGCCTTCCCAGCAGCTGCGCTGGTGCCCAGCTCCTGACCGAGCAGAACCCCAGCGAGCAGAACCCTTCTCTGCTTGCTTTCTGGTTCGAGTCTGGCGGTTCTGCTGGGCTGGTCAGCCCTGCCTGCTGTGCGGGGGAGTTAAACTGTGTCTGGGCTAGAGACGCTTGCTGGTGTTAGTCCCACTCGTTCCCTGGGATAGCTGAAACCTAACCCCTTGGCAGATGCAGTCGGATACCTGCTGTGTTAAGGCTGATTTGCATAGGTTGTGTGTGAGCAGGATTAATTGGGGCGGGCATCACAGGCTGTTCGTGCGTAGACAGCACTAGGAAGCCGCTGCCTTTCCCTCACAGATTAATGATGGGAGCCTTGGCGTAGAGGATCAGCGAGCAGCAGCGTAAGCAGTGAGAGTATGTGGGGTGGCAGTCACGAAAGAATCTCCAGCTCTTGGGAAGGATTTTTAATTACGATTAACCACAACAAATGATCTGTTCTGGGTGGAGCATTAATCATGAGCAACCACAACAAATGCCTTGGGAATGTGGAGGGGCGAGGTCTGCGTGGCTGAAAGACGAAGAACAGTTGTGCTGCCATCACTCCCCTCCAGCATCTCCAAAGGCACCGAGGGGATCTTGGTTAGTTATTTCAGGGTTAGTACAGGTGGAGCTCGAGGTGCCTCCTGCAGCAGCTGTTTGGGCGGCCTCATGTCACGCTGCTGAGATGGGAAACTTTTGTTCTGCTGGAAGAATGTTTGTGACAAGGCAGAGCTGCCCAGAGGTGTGCTTTCCACCCCAAAGCATTCAGAGCTGCTCAGGTAGGGTCAGAGGAGGCCGCTAGCTGTTCCCAGGGCGTTTTAGCATATTGAGCTGAATTTTTATGTAGTATAAATCCAGGTGCCTTTCAACGTTCCTTTTATCTCGTTTTCTGTATGAAGCAAACTGCTTTTCTTATGGGTGTGACGTTTCCTGCCTGCTTTCCGTGTCCCCAAGTAAAGATACTTAGGGGAAGGCAGACTGGAGCGAGCAGCAGCAGTCACTGCAGAGGCAAACACCGACCGGTGCGAGCTGCGGGAGGCTGCGGGCGGCTCTGCGGGGCCGGGAGCGTTGCTCGGGCCGCGGCTGCCATCTGGCCGCTGCCTTGCGAAGTGCCACGGGCCAGCCTGAGCACCCTGCTGGTACGTACAGCGTGGGCGCTTGGAGGAAAGCTGATTCCTGTCTTAAGCAGTCATTACCTCAGCCGTGATGAGAAAAAAGCACCGAGGCAGCGGCTTTCCCACTGGTGAATGTATCATCTACTCAGCAATAAGGGAAGGAAAGCTGGAGGAAAGCAGGAGGCTTGCAGGCAGCGCTGGCATCCCTCAGTTTCTAGCTGGGTGCTTACTTTGCCAGATAGAAGGTCTTTGCCCAAAAAGCATGCTGCAGAAATAAGGCCCTACAAGAGGGCAACCCAGCACTGAAAAAGTTGATTGTAATCCAAAAGGTCAGGGACTTCTGCGCTCACCCCTGAGGTGGGGTGATGTCCTTGGTGAAGTGATCTAACAGCTCTAACAGCAGCTTCCTTCGGTTCCGTGCGCTCTGGTGCTGTAACGATGGAGCAAAGCTGCTCACGCCAGTGAGCCAGGAAGGGATTCTGCGGGCATCTCCCCCTTGGCAGGTGAACGGCCCCAGCCGGGCACTGACAGCGGGGGAGATGCTTCAGTGCCAGGCGGAGCTTGAGCACGGGGACAGGGACCTGCACAGGCAGCTTCATGGGTCCCTTGTGCCGAGCTGGAAGCAGAGGGCTGGGATCGTGCTGTGCTCTAACAAAGGGACCAAACCCACACATCCTAAACCTTGCCAGTGTTTGTCCTCTTAGGACCAGGACCTCTTTTACCTCTTTTTCACACTTCTGAGGCGAGTGCTTTGGACTCATGCCAGCGAACTTCCTGGACAGCTGTTTGGGGACTGACTGAGGAACACATGTACGCGTCACAGCTCCTGAAGGAAGGCGTCCCTGGTCCCGGGCTGGGCGCTGCTGTCCCTGTCCCTGCTTCCTCTGGGACCCGCCTTCCTCTGCGCGCTCTCCTGGGGATTTTCGAGGCTCCTCGCTGCTGGGGAGCACTGGCAGCAGCCTGCCCTCCGTGCTGGAGGACGTTTACCTGCTTGCCTGGGGGCTGGGGACGAATAAAGTGGTTTCGAGCTAGAGGTGGCTGCGGGAGGTGGCGGTGTCGGGGCGGTGCCGGCCGGGGGACGCTGAGCGCCCGGCTCGGGGCCCTGCGGGTGCCCGGTGCTGCCCGCGGGGGGCGGGGCCCTGCGGGGGGCGGGGCCTCTCTCGGAGCCGGCCCCGCCCCGGGCACGTGACGCATGCGCGGTGCGCGCTGCCCTGAGGCACGGCGGCGGCCATGGCTGCGGCGCTGTCCCGGGCCCTGCCCCTGGCCCTGGCGCTGTCCCGCGGCGCCCCCCGGGGTGAGGGCGGGGGCGGGGAGGGGCCGGGGGGGGGCACCGGGACCGCGGGGTGGGGTCGGGGCCCTTCGGGACTCGGGGGGGGTCGGGCCCGGGCCCTGCGGCGCCGCCCGGGGCCGGTCCGTGTCGGGGTGACCCCGGGGCCGCCGTCCTGACGCCCGGCCCGCCCGCAGCGCGGCTGCACACCGTGTACCAGAGCGCGGAGCTGCCGCAGACGCACCTGATGCTGCGCCAGACCTGCCGCGACTTCGCCGAGAAGGAGCTGATGCCGCTGGCGGCCCAGCTGGACAGGGAGCACCGCTTCCCCGCGCAGCAGGTGCGTGCCGGGCAGCGCGGGCGGGATCGGCAGCGCCACCCCCGTGTCGGTGCTGGGCGCTCAGGGACCTGCCCGGGCTCTCGGAGTTCCCTGAGTGACTGCCCCGGGGGCTGTAACAGCACTGACTTCCCAAGGCATTGAGACGCTGTTACTGCACGCGCATAACCTGAACGTGGGTTGTAGCAAGGAGCCCCAGCAGAGCTGGGCACGGTTCTGGCTGTGTAAAGGTCGGGAGGCAGCTGCTGGTCACTCCCAGGGCTGTGAGGAAGCGGAGCTGCTGCTCAGGCCTTGTGCAAATCACTGCAGCGAGTCTGTGCCATGGGGAGCAGGCTGCTGCCCCGGGGTCATTGTGGTGCAGTACTAAGCACAAGAAAAATAAACAGTTCCACCATTAGCCAAAAGGCTCCAAGCAAGCAGTGTCAGAGGCACGCAAGTTTTGTTATATTCCTTTTATTGTATTCCCTCTATTACATTCCTCCTTCCTGTTCAGGAGTAAGGAAGATAGCCAGGAAAGGCACACCTGTTCTAAGGGAAGAAACAACTTCCATCTTACTTCACCGGTCTTACCTGAGATTTTTACATTTGATTGTTGAATATTTTCACATGAATGTGTAGGGGAAAACTCAAATTGTAATCAGTATTTATTAATGTAAAGCAATATGCGTAGAACTAGCTGCTGTCCTTCATTCATCCTCTGGATTTGAAGAGAAGGGCGAGTGTTTTGGGTGTCTGTACAGGACGGAAAAATGTTAAAATTTACAGGTTGTATTAAAGCAAGCAGAGCCTGGTAATACACTTGCTCCTGCAACACCAAAAGCTTGGACTAAATTTGTTATATTGCATTTTAAATATAAAAGTAGAGGACAGCTTGTTTTTTCCCTTGTATATTGCCAGGTATTAATAAGAGATGTAGAGCAAGGCAGTGCTCTGAGTTAAGCTGGGGTCCAGCTGAGGAAGGTGGGGAATAATTTGAAGGTTGGAATAATTTGGAACGTGACCAGCCATTAAATTCTCAGGAAAGCAAAACCTGGCTCTAACGGGAATGAAAAATTGCTTCCTTGCGGTGTTCTGTGGGTCATTCATTCTGTAAAATTCTTTCCTTGTGCAGTCCTAGGCTGAAGCACAGCAGACTGGAAGGTAAAGTTCTGACATTTTTATCAGCTAGATTTCCCATGCAGGGCTTCCAACCCACAGGGGCAGTGTGAGGGGAAAACGGTGGGAGGCTGAGAAAGTTCTGGTGTGGGTGTAGCTGCCTGTCTCGCCTTCAGAGGGCTCCCTCCTTTGAGCAGGAGCTCATCCCAGCCAGCAGTGACCATGTACAGCTCTCGTCGAAGCTACTGGGGTCACCAGTTTGCTCAGCCACATTCCCATTTCACCAGGAGTCAGGCACATCTTCACCTGTGTGCAGCCCTGCCATGAGCTGTCCTGTATCTGTGTGTCTGCATGATGTGTGTGCTGGGACGCTGGGGGAGCAGAGTGCCCTACTGCTCCATTTCCTGTGCAGGTGAAGAAGATGGGGGAGTTGGGGCTGCTGGCTATGGATGTGCCAGAGGAGTACAAAGGCGCAGGCCTGGACTACCTGGCCTATTCCATCGCGGTGGAGGAGATCAGCAGGGGCTGCGCGTCCACGGGCGTCATCGTCAGCGTCAACAACGTAAGTGCCTCGGGGCTGCGCCAGGGGGGACAGGCCTGAACCGAGCCCTGCACCAGGGTGGTGGTAGGAGAGGGGCGTACGGGAGAAATGGGAGCTGTTCCCGGGGTGGGTTCTGGTGTTCTGGGGAGCACTGAGGTATTTGGGGGTTTGTGGGTTGCTTGTGCCTTCAGCAGGCACTAACTCAGCTCTCCGTTCTCAAAGTCTCTGTATTTAGGGCCAATTCTCAAGTTTGGTTCTGAGGAACAGAAGCACCAGTGGATTGCTCCCTTCACCAGCGGGGAGAAAATCGGATGTTTTGCTCTCAGTGAGCCAGGTGATGTGACTGTTCCCGTTCAGTTGCAAAGGGCACAGGGTAACCTGTTTTCCTTAGTCGGGTTTAGAATGGACTTCAGGTCTGTCAAACTGTAACAGTTTGCAGACAGCTGGGTTATAGCGCTTCATTTAAATGAAGTCTCAGCGCCCAAGGTACGCGTGGCACCATGTGGCCCATGCTGAAAAGTTTCATCCCTCCTGTGCCAGCAGAGCCCTGGAGATGGCAGCTCTGCCACTGACTTTTCCCCTTCCTATGTGGAGCCACTGTGGGAGGGACAGTGGTGACAATGGTGACACCACGCAGTTCCAGGTGGCGCCACGAGCTGACCACCTGAATGGTTTTTGTGCTGCCTTGCGCAGGAAATGGCAGCGACGCGGGAGCGGCAACCACAGTGGCACGCCTGGATGGTGACGAGTGGGTCCTGAACGGCACCAAGGCCTGGATCACCAACGCCTGGGACGCCTCGGCTGCTGTGGTGTTTGCTACTACAGATAAAGCCCTGAAGCACAAGGTGTGTTCCGCGAGTCGGTTGGGAAAAGGAGTGGGAGTAAAGGAAGTGACGGGAGCACTGCTCTGAAGGAGAAGGAGGGGGACCATGCAGGGTATTTCAAGCTGTGCAGGCGTTGCAGAGCAGGGCTGATGTGTGCGGGCTTTATTGTTCTGCCTCAGCCCTCCCCTTCTTTCTGGTCGCATGGATCCTGTGAAAAGCATCTGCAGGAAGCCTGCTGGCACCCAGGTGGGTGGGAAGTCGTCACCATTCCTAGGAGTTTGGCTCCTGTTGCAGGGCATTAGTGCGTTCCTCGTTCCCATGCCAACCCCGGGGCTGTCGCTGGGGAAGAAGGAAGACAAGCTGGGCATCCGCGCCTCTTCCACGGCCAACCTGATCTTCGAGGACTGTCGGATACCCAAGGCCAACCTGCTGGGGCAGCTGGGAATGGGCTTCAAAATCGCCATGGTAAGAGGTGGCTCAGCACTGCAGCTGTGGCTGTGTGACGCAGTAGTTCCCCAGCTGGCCATTTCCAAATCCATTTTCAGACTTAGGTTGGTGAGAGCTGCCAGTGTGAGCTGAGTGTTAATGCAGAGCCCCTTCTGGGCAGCACGTGAGACCACGGTCACAGAGCTCGGTGAATTTACCACAGAGCCTTGACAGCGCTTTTTTCATAGACCCAGTGTGGCAGTTCTCTGAGGGATGATGCTGAAGCATGGTGTGAGCAGGGATGGTTTTAGTTTGTTGGTTTTTTTTTCATCTCCCCATGGTCTAGCCTCCTATTTAGTACCTGTAGATTAAGGGAAAACCTTGCATTTTCCCTAAACGCTTTGGCCAAGGAGAGCTGTCCTGGGTCATCTCTAAAGGTGGATGAAATTTGACAGGGCGCATGCGCGTGTCTGTGTGCATGTCAGTGTGTACCGTTTGATCAGTTACAACCTGATTTAATGCATACTTTGTCTTGCTCAGCAAACTCTGGACGCAGGCCGGATCGGCATCGCCTCCCAGGCGCTGGGAATAGCGCAGGCAGCCCTGGACTGTGCCGTGGATTATGCTGAGAAGAGGACGGCGTTTGGGTCGCCCATCACCAAGCTGCAGGCCATCCAGGTACGCGCTCGCCTGCCTTGTCAGGTGCACACGTTGCTGGGGTTGGCAGAAAGGTGCACGTGGGCACTGGGACTTGGCTCCAGGGGCACAGCGTGCACTCTGCACTGACTGGGGTACGTGAGGTAATTGTTTATGTTTTCAAACAATTAGACTCTTAGGGTGGAGCCGCTCCTTTTCCAGCGGTATTGGCCTCAGAGGTGGGACACTCGGGTGTATGTGCTCATGCAGTCAGAGGCAGCCACCTCGGCCAAAGGCAGTGTTTGTCGTTGCAGTTTAAGCTAGCAGATATGGCTGTGGCCTTGGAGGGGGCGCGCTTGCTGACCTGGAGAGCTGCAATGCTGAAAGACAACGGGAAGCCCTTCACGAAGGTATTGACATCCTTCTGTCTGTCTAGCAGCGACAGCTCCAGGCACAGGCAGGAGGCAAGAAACCCCTGTGACGTACGGCAGTGCTGTGCTCAGCTTGTGTCCAGCCCCTGCTGCTGGTGTTTAACCACCAGCAAGTGGGTTCAATGTGCAAATGGGGCGTTCCTTCTTTGCGATCGCTGCATCCTCAGTGATGTTTTCCTTCCCCAAAGGAAGCGGCAATGGCCAAGCTGGCGGCATCAGAGGCTGCAACAAGCATCGCTCATCAGGTAACTACACAGCATGCTGGAAGCCGGGTTGTGGTACTTCCCCGTTTCACACAGCAAGCTGAGGAAAGTTCCTAGGGCAAGGGAGGGGGTGGAATTCAATCTTTGATAGAATATAACTTAAAAAAAATATATAAAAAAAAAATGGGTTGACCATGGAAGAACTAACAAATACCCCTGAAGTAGTTCGTTTGCTGCCTGGGATGTCGGTATTGCTGTTACAACCAGCTCTAATCCTGTTTACTCAGCAATTGTAATTCCCCTGTGTGCCCCCTCCAGGTACGCACGCGGTAGGATTAACTCTTTTTATGGCAGCTGTGGAGAACAAAGTCCTGGGACTGACCTGCTGCCTTTGTAACCTGCTACCTTCGTTTCAGGCCATCCAGATCTTGGGTGGGATGGGTTATGTGACAGAGATGCCAGCAGAACGTCACTACCGTGATGCTCGTATCACTGAGATCTACGAGGGGACCAGTGAGATCCAAAGGCTGGTGATAGCAGGTCAACTGCTGAAAGCTTACCGTGGCTGAAGAACCTCAGAGCACCACAGTGCCCCAAAGTGCCTCCTAGCGGTGCACAACAGCAACCCAGTCTTGTGAACGAGGACAATGACGGGAAGTTTTCCTCACCAGTGATTAACTGCCCTTCTTTTTGAAATGTGCTGATTCTTCTTCGGACAAAGTATGGTGCATGGACGGCCCTATGTAGGTTTGTAAGCAATGGCCTGAGTGCAGGAGGGAGGAGGCACCCTGTGGGTGTAGGTGAGCACAGGCCTTTTACTAGCAGAGCATTTTTCTGTGGTAGCACAGCGAGTGACTCTGCTGTGCAGTAAAGTCAGCTGCCTTCTTGTGCATGTCCCTGCGGCTTCCTTTGTGAGGCTTTGTCACGAGCACTATGTGATACCCAGTGCCAAGGTTTGAGGCACGGGGATGCGCCCCCTGTGCTGTCCCAAGCTGCAGGTTACGCTACCTTGGCTGCTGGAGTCAGGAATTTCAGGTGTGGGCTGCTCTGTGGTGGGCTCCCTGTGCAGCGCAGGCCATACCAAGAAGTGCAGCAGCAGCAGCAGCGCACGGATCCCCACTGCCAGCAGCAGTGGAGCTAGAGGGGAGGCCACAGGTACTGCCTGCACACAAAGGGCTCTGACACAGGCTGTGATGCTGCGTGTGGATGGAAAAACAAAGGTAAGGGAAATAAAAACCCATCTTGCACAACACAGCCCCCGCTCTTTGCTCAGGCCATTATGGATGTAGCTGTAAAAGCAAAGGATAGAAAAGCTGCAGTAGCTGAGACACTGAGAATAAATGTCCCCCAAACTGCTTTTCCTACATCTAACAGGAAAGAAAGTGCACGAAGTGGCAGTAACAGCCTTTAGTCTATAATGTATTTTGGGCAACAACTAGGAAACGCGCAGGTGATACAGGAAACCTTACCAGGAAGTTTTTGCAGTAGCACATATCCTCAACCACTTATTCTTGGCCAAAAAAAACCCAACAACTTTTAGACAATGAAACAGTCAAACAAGAAGCTCTAAAATCAGGAAAGAGGGCCAGGATTAAGACTAAAACCTGTGTGGCCCACAGCCTTGTCCAAACAATGCGTACACTAGATGTAAATGGTTATGTTCCTGGGGTGTCATTTGTGTAATCTGTGTGGCAAATTAAAAAAAAAGGCCAAAAACCAGCACAATTATATTACATAAAAGAGAACACAGAAGACAAATAAAACCTGATTTTTTTTTAAAGCACCTCTACTCCACACTTTGTTTTTTTAGTTCAAAGGTGAGTTCAGGTAGAGTAGTTTCTTCCAGTCCCACAAGCTCGAGGCGTAAACCACCCTGGCCTGCCCACACCAGTTACACCACTTAGAGCTGCAGGGGGTGTCTGCTCGTGCAGCGAGCCCTGTAACACAAATACCTCTGCTGGGCACTAGAGGGCAATGGCAAGTTGGGGCAAAGCTTCACATTTCTCTTCGCTGGTCTCGCAGACCCAACAATTACCAGAAACAGCCAGGCAGTGATTTCAGCTGTGTTGTAAATGATGGAAGGCTTCTAGCCATGAGACACTCCTCTGGCTTGCTTGTTACCTGTACCACTGGAAGGCTTGTTTGCATGGCCGTGGAGGGGCAAGTGAGATTATTTACACAAGACTTTTTCTCTCTTCTGCTGCAGCAGGTACTGCAGGCCTGGCTGCTGCAAGAAAGGGAAGATGTTGGGACCGCACCATGACTGTTCAGTGCTGGACTTCTCTGGTCTCAGCCACTGAGGTGCAGCTGCAGCTGCAGTGAACCAGAACAGTCACTCTTAGGGCACACCTGCTGCTGTTCTCCCTCTCATCTCACTGCTTCTCTTAGATCTGCTTTCCCACACCTTCATTGCTTTCAGCCTGTGCCTCTTCCCCCTCACGCCCCCTCACTTACCCCCATTAAATGACTGCTGCTTCTCTTTGGAGCAGAGCGGAGCTGCCCCACATGCTCACAGTGTCCGACTGAAGCAGGAGTCCAGCTGTGAGCATCTCGGCCAACAGCACCCTGCTAAAAACTACAAACTGATACACCAACATCCCATGTGGCCTTTCTGCAGAGAAGGCAGGGGCAGCATCAAGTAATTGCCTGCTCCCGGGGAGCCCTGCTGCTGCACCTGTGCCCACAGCCCACCTTTGGGAACTTGTTGAGAGTGTGCTGCGTGCCTGTTAACAAGCTGCCTGCTGGCTCTGACATCAGCGTGACAGCTGACCTAGCCAACATATTAACTGAGGCTACCAGCTGCAGAGTTGATGCCAATTTGCTGAGTGCTGCACCTCTGCCATAGTCTGTAATCAAATTACATTGCACAGCATTGAATTACAGCAAGGGTGCAGCTGGTCAAAAATCACTGGTCTAGGTACAGCATGACAATCAGCTTCATGAGCCTAGGAATGTGCTCAGAGCTTCTTACAGAGTTCCCTTCTGCTATTACTAACACAAACAAAAAAAAAAAAAAAAAAAAAAACACCATGCTGCAAGGGTGCAAAGTCTTTCAAACAAAAGCTTTTCCAATACCTTCCTTGCTGCCAGATTCAGACAGGGATCTGTAACCTGTCTCAGAGCACTGTTCTCAGCAATGTTTTAGGTTAAACAGCACAGTCACACACAAAGACCTCCACAGAGCTCCCAGAGCAAAGAGCTGGCTTTTTCCTGAGCAGGATGCTGAGATCCGACTCCTCTCTGCTGCTGTCAGGTAATTTTGGCTTTAACACATGAACGTCTGTTCCTCGGGGCTGTTACAGAAGAGAACTGCTGAGAGAGCAAAACACAAACAAGTTTTGCAGCATTAAATAGAGAGCTCTCACAAAGAGCCACCCCCAGACAGAGCACTCCCCTGGTAAGGGTGGGCAGGGCCAGGCTTCCTTTCAGGAAAGGCTCTATTTCAGGTTGAAGCTGAATGTTTTTGTCAGTTTACAAACTGAGCTAAAGTTGCAAAGTTAAGGCACCAAGATGTGAAAATCAGGTCACATGAAAGTTAGAGTGGGAAAGAAAGGCACAGCTGCACTTTTCAAGGACACTTTTGCCCCCCAAATGGTCTAAACGTACAGTAGATTGGTTACAACAGACTGCAGGGAATGAAGCAGACGAAACCTTGGAAGTGCTTCCATCTGGAGACGAAAAACTCACCCATTCAAGACCAGTTTCCAGGGCAGGAGGACTGATCACACGATGGCAGCAGGTCTATTTGGCATTTCCTGCTCCAGCAGTTCCTGTGGAGCCCTAAGAAATCCTTCAGCAGAAGAAACACAGTTCCAGGACTGGGGAGCTGCTTTCCCCTCACCCACCAGTTAGAACTGACACACTTCATACCATATATATGTGGCTCACAATCCCTTCATGAGTTCTCAGCAGACTAAAGGAGAAGACGAGCTGTTCTGGGCTGTCACAGCTGAGCACACACAGGGGAGAAGCACAGATCTCTTCCTGGGGAGCGCAGGCGTTAGCCACATCCTTCCTGGCCCAGCCTTGCTGCTCGGTGTGGCACCAAGGAGCTGCCGGAGCCTGGAGCCCTCTCTGACTTCTCCATTCCTACCAGCACGGCGATGGGGCTCACCTCTGTCAGCTTCACACCTCTTAGACACAAACCCAAGCAATGCCCTCAGTCTTCCGTGTTTAAGCAGTGTATGAAAGGTTTTGCTGGGGCTCAGCTGAAGTTAGCACAGTATTGCTTTCACACCAGAACACTTTCTCCTCTACTGGTCTTTTCTGACAGCTTTACTGTTAAGAAAAATAGGACAAATGATTTTGCTTTTAAATTAAATTTTGTTCTGCCTAACTGGAGAGCCTTCATAAAATAGCACAGACAACATAGTCACACATTCTGGTTTTGTTAGTGATCACGGATGGCTTAAAAAATAACAAATGTGAAAGACAGGCTGAAGTTAAAAGACAAAATACTTGTAAGAATAACAAGAATAAATGGAACCGAGATAAGAAAATCTGGCACTGTTACAACTTGAATGAAAATGCAGCTTACTGCTGTTTAGCTAAACATTAATATCAAATTCTACAAGTTCACTACTTGTACAAAAAGAAGAATACCTGGGAGCTGTGCATGCACTTCCCCCTCCAACGGGGGTCAACCCTAAGCTGGGGAAGCCACCCAACAGTCAGTTTGTGTTTCCTCATTGCTTCAGTGACTCCTTCCCCTTCTCTCTGAGAACACACCGTACCTCCACGCTCAAGACAGGAAACATTCATCTCCACAAACAGCTTCTGTGTGAGGCGATGGAAACCACAGCGCTGGCACCCCGATGTGCTCCTCAGCCTGTGCAGGCAGCGCTGTGCAATATTGCAGAGGTCCGGGCACGGATTCGAGGCTTCACAGGTTGTCCCTGCTGGGCCAACACAGACAGAATTAGCAGCCTGTATTGTAAAAGTATTTAAGTGCTGTAAAAAACTTCATCTGCACTGGCTGGCAAAACAGTCCCAGGTCTTTTCTGAACTCAGAATCTTTTTCTAGACTAAGGGTGTGACCTTAGGGGAAACTTCAAGAGACGAACAGTGACATTTCTAAGCTGACTGTTCCTAAACGCACAGCAGAAAACCAGCTCCAGAACTTTTAACAGCTTTGCATTTCACAATCCTGGTCCCTGTCCTAACTTTGCTATAAACACGCACGCGTCAATCACTTTTTATTGCCAGTATCCTTTTAACCTCCTACATAAAAGCTTTTATTAGTCGAATACTTTCTAAAATATTTCTTCTGACAACTTTTCACAAGAAAGAGCAGGTGGCTGGAGATTACAATGCACGAATTTGTATCAAGTATTTAATGAAGGAGTGTAACAAAATGTAAAATGAAGAAGTCATGAACAGGACCCAACAGGGACAGGGAATCTAGGCCCTAGAGCGCCCTCAGAAAGCCAAAGTACCCAGCACTTTGTACAGTTTCATCCTTGATCTGAGAAAATGTGCAGCTGGTCATGCTGAAGAAACAAGGCCAGAAGGTACGTGTGTCTGCTCAGGGTGCCAGCAGCTGCGTGCTGAGGTAGGAACCTGTTCTAATCTGCCCCAAAAGCTGAGGTGTTGTTGACAGGAGAGTTGTAGGACAAAGTTTTACAGCTTTAACTTACTCCAATAAATAACAGGAGAATGTTTTTGCGCCTCTGCAAACATAACAGCTTTGCATTTAGAACAGTCATGCCTCAGTTAACTCCTCCAAAGCACCAAATCCTTTTCCTACCAGCGGTGGGCTGCTGTTCCACGCTGAAGGGGCAGCAAGCATCTGTCAGTTCAGTTTTGCTCACCTGGCAGCTGCAGGTGTCCACCTGGGAAGCCAGGGGCTCATTTCAGAGCAGCAGGTGCCACCTGTAGGTTCAGAAACAAACGGCTGCATTTACAACCCAACTGGTTGTAAAGAGAAAGTGGCTTGCAATCCTGGTGCAAGTCAGATTTACACGGTGTCACAGGGCAATACAGCTTAAAAGAGGAAGGCCAAGACTCTTCTGGAAAGCTAGATTAATTCTCATTAAGCATTTGTCACTTGACACTTCTAGAACTTTTTCCAGAATGCCTTTCAAGTGTAGAAAACCACTCATAGGCATGCTTCCTGGAATGGACTAGAAAATGCCATCGCAAAAACAGAGAAAGACCGTTTATTTTAATTCTAAAGGCAGGAAGATGCTCCCAAGAAACAGCAAGCACTTGAGATGTGCATTGCTACCAGTTGGATACTGGATCTAGGAATGTTATCCCGCTGCTTGCTACTACTAAAAAAAAAACCCTGTTTTTTTTTCTTTTTGAACACCTTTATCAATATTTTGTTCAATTTAAGTTTGAGGTGTGCAGCTGAAAAACCAACGCCCTCCTTCTGGCCCAAGCTGACTGCAAGTCTGGGCTCTTACACCTGCTATTAACTGTAAATGCAAATTTTTAATTTAAAAAGATTTACTTCATCAAAACTGAGCTGATGATGAGCATTGCAGGCATGTGCTAGAGGAAATGCTTTCAACTGACTTAAAAATAGGAATTGGGGGAAAAAATAAAAACACAACATCCCCCCTGCCACCCACTCACTTGAAAACCTTAGAGCCCCCCCCCCCCCAAACTGCTGTGCTGCTTTCCAACGTTTTTTCGTGCCCTACCTGTGTCAGAGCACTCACAGCTGGTTCAGAGGCCACTCGGCCACTTCAGCCCCACGGCCCGTGAGCTGTGACAGACCTGCCTGAGGAGGAGAGAGAAGCACATTAATTAAAAACAGGCCAGACAGCTGCATTGCAAAGCATGGCCAGACGATATCTTCTACCAGGCTGAATTTGCTCTTCTTGTAAGAACGGACAGAGCAGAAAGGGTCAGATGTTCCAGCGAAGCTCCCTTACCTGTTTGCAAAGCAGCGGTACCCCGAGGGAGCTTGCTACTCAGTCAGGTTTCATCCTGCTTTCCTTCTGCTCAGCTAGCACTTATCAGCATCAGACTAACAAGAGGTACAAGTTTAGCAGAGCTCCCCGCCAAACACAATTTGGTAAAATATTTTAATGGACGAAAGTTCTGGTTATCTCAGGGTGGCCTTTCAGTTAATAAATTAACCTAACTGGAACTGCTGGCTTAAGAAAACAGCACAACACATTTTAACAGGCTGTCAAGTACAAAGCAGTCAACACACAAACTCTGACCAGTCACAACAGTAAAGGACAGTTTTCTTTTTCTTTTTTTTTTTTTTTTCTTTAAGGGGCAGGGGCATGGAAAAAATACAGCACACTAATGAAACAAAATGCAAAAAAATACAAAAAAATAGAAAATAGAAAAAATGTATTTACAAGTGATACATTACTATGATCAGAAAGCACAAAGACAATTGCTGCTATAATACATGCACTGGGTCAAGAAGGATCTACTAAAAACCTGCAAGGGAGCTGTTTGTAAAAAAAACAGAAAAAAAAAAGAAAAAAAAGACACCCTTCCCATCCCCTCCCCCCTCAAACCAACAGGGGTGGGTTTCAACTTTTTTCTTCCCTAGTTTGCTACATTGATCAAAATCAAATATCCCCTAAAGTCCGTGAGTACAACCAATACAAATACTACACTTGTTTTTAAACTGCAGGTTCAGTTTCAGGAGGGGGGAGAAAAAACAGCAGCTCATTGTAGATTCATATACAAGAAAGCCAGAGTAAACTGCTCTACATGCTAAAAATTACAGCAAGCCCCTGTCTGCTACATAGCATGATCTTAGCAGGTTTTCCTTTTTATTTATTCATATATATATCTATATGTGTGTATATATATATGTATAAAAATCGTGCCCTTTTTCACTGCAACATGACATCTGGGTGGAAACGTAACTTGTTACAACAAATTTTTATATGTTTACTGCAAGAAGTCACTCAATGTCTGTGGATTTAATAAGTAACCTCACACCACAGGAAATATTTAATAAATCAAAAAAAAAAAAAAACAAAAAAAACAATATTGTGACAGAAGACCTTCTGTCTCAGTTCTTTTCAAAACCGAAGTCCAACAGGAAACTGGTCCCAATGTATATGAGCGTTTGCTGAAGAAGCTTCAGTTTGCCTAACCGTTTTTCTTTTAGTGTTCACAAGTTTTTGAACGACTTCAAGCCGTTTTCAGTTTCTAGTCTGTCTCTTCCTCTCTCACATAGGTAATAGTCTGGTACTAATCCGTTAGAGCGAGGAAAAGAGGAAAGTGGCTGCAGTTGCACAAAGGGTCCCCAGTTCCACATCTGCAGGGAGATACGGAGTCGCATGGAGCTCCAGAACCTTAGCTTTTTTTCTTTTTCCTCCTTTCAATGCAAAGTCCTTTCATACAAGTCCTGTAATTGGTACCTTCCCAAGTACCAGCCTGTCCAGCTTTCGGCGATGACAAAGCCACAAGTCAAAGTGAAAAGGACCAAGGCAGAAGTTCAGGTCACTTTCTATCTGTTCCATCATACTTCCAGGAAACGGGAGCTGCTGGACTTGGAGTGGAAAGGCTCAGACCACATGCGACGTAGATCGCCCTAAACAGCAGTGAAACAGCAGAGGACCATTCACTCAGAAACCATAAAGCCCATTTAGAATACAGATTTAAAAATACACGTATATACGTAAAATGCACGTAAGCATATCTTAAAGCAAATCTATTCTCCACCTGTTTTGCAGATTACAATAAAGACCATAAAATACATCCTTCCCACAACATGTCGAAATGCCTTATTTTTGTGACAGATTGACCTAAGTATTTCCTTCCCATCAGAAAAACATTTTATGTGGGCGGAAAATTTTGCCCTGTTTTATGCTTCAATCTAGAGTGCTAGACGTGTGTTTCAACAATAGCCCTGAAACAGTAAAGGTTACATTTTGAAATTTGACTTCAGAACAGGTGACTGGAAATAGGTAAATAAGGATCTGCCTCTCCTCTCTCTATCCAGCTTTTGCGCAAATGCTTTCTTTCACAACCAGCTGGGTGAGGAGAAATTCATTTATTTAATTTAAACAGCACTTAAAGTACCAGCAAACGTACACTAAACAAGTTCAGAAGTATTACATGCATAGATCATTTTCTAGTTCAGGAACAAGTCTGTTACTTAGTCCTCCAAAATGAGGATCCACCCCAGCAGCAGCAGTACCTCAGTTCTTGGCTGCAGCTGTTAAGAAGAAGCAAGGGCATGCAGCATCCTTGTGAGAACCGGTGCCCAGTGCATGAGCACTGAACTCGCTTCCAGCTGATCCCCACTTTCCTGACAGGAATATATAATCCTATCTTACCTTTAAATAGGCCATGGTGAGGAGCGGCAATAAAGTAAAAGGTACCAAATACAGGAGGGCAGGCTGGGCTGCCCGGTGAATACGAGAAGCTACTGTTGCAGTTAATAGACCTGTAAAAGAAAAAAGTGCCTATAAATATCTTTAGTAGCTCATGGATGTTCTCTATCATTTCATCCACAGGTGGTTTCCTTCCCCACCATTTTAAGACAGTCTATGGAAATATTACCTGCTTGTGCTTAGCTTTCCCTGAAGAGATACAAAACGAGCAAAAAGGGAAGTTGCTCTATTTTAGTATTAGGCTCTGTTGAGCCACTTGCTTTGGTTTTGAATCTCAAAAACTAAGCTAATAATAACACAACACAAACATAATAAAAGGCAAAGGGGAGGAAGCTGAAAGCACACACCAAATTGGTTTACGTGCTCCTCCAGTACCGGTACCTCTCGAGACTGTTGGTCTGAGAGGCCCCTCGCCTGAGAAACGAGGGGCTGCAAGGAAGGATTGTACACACCAGGAATGCTTTTCCTGGATACGTGCCCAAAAGGAACATATGGGGGAAAGGCAGGGGGCGACGGGGGGGGGGGAGGCAAGCAGGAGACGATCTTTCCTTTTCATCCTCTAAAGGACTACACAGGTTCCGGATATGCACACACATATCCTGACCTTCAGGGAAAATCTATTTTGTGTTAGTGAGGAAAGGGATGGCTGCATCACATTATAAACAGCATTCTAGTTGTGGCTATTTACAATTTTCCGCATGTGCTAAAATGTCACAGGATCATAAGAATTAACATTAGAATACAAAAATGGTGGGAATCTGTAAAATGAATTCTCAAGATGTACTATTGCACAGCGCAACCCATCTAGAAACTCCCATATTTTTCTGCGTAACCCAGCTGTGAGCTAGGACACCTTCGGTACTAGTAAAGCAAGGTATAAAAAGTTCTCACAGAAATACACTGATAATCTCTTTCATCCTCTAAATAAAATACACCAAAAATAATTTAAAACAGAACTCTAGAAGAGTTCTTCTCCCTAGACCATGCCAATGAAAACGGAGAGAGGAAGATTAAAAAAGAACATAACCAAGCAGTCTCCCAAAGCCTCTTTACCCTTTGTTTCATCATCTTTTAAACCTACTACAATAATCCCACTCCTGCTCACTAAGCAGCTATCCATATTAAACCAATTACTCACCTACAAAATATCCAATAAGTGTGCAGTGAAAGTAAGAGACCTTCTGCATACGTCCAGAGATGTTCCCTGGTCCTGGGGCACCACAGGAGTCACTGTTGGCTTGTTTTTTGTAGTTATCGTAACGTAGGACAAAGCAGAGCAGAAGACCTGGCATCACAATATCTCCGATCCCCAGCATGGAGAAGTGGCTGCCTGTGGAACTGGAGAGCAACTGAAATTGGGTCTGTGCCCAGTACAGAGGGTGACAAGCTCTAGACTCCTCCACTTTGTTTTTGAGCTTCACTTTATACAGGCTGGACTTCCAACTGGCCACCTTTTATGTAGTAGAAGCTCCTACATAAATACCTGCTACTAACGATTTTTCCTCACGTGACATCATCACATTCCAGCTCAGTTTTAAATGTTACCTATTTTGACACTAATAACACTTTGCTCCAAACCTGTTTATTTCTACCAGCAGTGTTTAAACTTCTTTCTTCTAAGTCACTCGATGTAACTTGGTATTTCAGTCATCTCTCTCCTAAACGTGACTGGGAGGTAGGTACCTGCCGACAATTTCACCAAACTATTTGACCATCGCTGATGGACACTGCACCTCTAGTGTACGTAGATCACTTCTAACACGTGACAGTAAGTCAGTTTATGGATTTATGATCTTCGGCTTAATTCGGACAAAATGCACATAAACCTACAGCTTTATCAGATTCCCAGAAAAGAGCCAGCCGCTAAGCAGATTAAGAACTAAAACCAGCCAGTATCTTAAACCCAGGATCTTTTTCATGAAATGATATAAAATTAATTTGTCACAGAATGAACCAAACTGTTTTGTTTTTATCATTGCAGAGAACGATTTCCTAATCCCTGCAATTTTAGAACCCCAGCTTCTAAAGAAACAAGAACAGAGTAAATTAGCCAACTTAGCCTACTGCACGACTTCTGAAGTGCTTGAGTTTATTGCTGTATCAGGCCTATGTGTAACTAGCTCAAAATCTGAAACATCAAGGAACCCCCACAGTAGACAGATGTGGAATAATCTCCCTCCAACACAGCATTTAACCCAGTAACCTTTGTTGCTTAGATCAGTTTCTAATTCCCGTCCTACAAGTATGCATTAATCAAGACTAACATTATAGTAAACTTAAGTTCTTTTTGCTTTTAAGCATTAGGTCATACTACAACAGTGACCACTAAATGGTAGAACTCACATTCATGTCAAAAAAATATCCTGGTCCGAATGGGCCACTTCTTTTACCCCAATTAGCATCATATCTGCATGCTATGAGACAGCAAAAGCAAAGCGTCCAATCCTTACAACCCATTATTTTACAGATCTTCATCATGAAGGAGGAGTGACTAAACAGGGAACTGAGCTGGTATTTTCCAAGAGAGTTAGTGCTAATAAAAAGTATAGTCAGGAAATACTTTTCTTATATAGTACTGTAAAAGAACTACTGATTTTACCTTGGAAACACAAGTTTACCAGGCAGCGACAGGCGGGGAACATCTCTACCCACATTTGGTCCCAGGTGAAGTTTCCGGGATAAAACGTCAAGGGGATTATCAGCTGGTTGCGTGGCCACTTTCACCATAACATTGCTGTTAAAGATGTAGGCAGAAAAAAAGACCTACAGAAGAAGGAAATCATTAAAAATGACAAACTGCAATTGGATAGCAATTCAAAGTGGCTTGCTTTTTTTTTTTCTTTTTGCTTCATTTATTCAAGAAAAGAAAGGATCTACTTTTCCAGACACAAACATTCTATGTTTGATAATAAAAAACAAAATGTATTTTAAAAACAATCAGATGAAGTTTTTTACACTATTAATCCTGAAGAAAAACTGGAGTATACTGTATGATGCCAAGATACCGATCAACAGATTACAAGCACCAGCAAATGCAGGTAATAGGGCACTGAAAATATGAGAAAGCTGGAAGAGAGAAGAGAGTACAGTGCTCACTCATAAAATGCATGATGCAACACTTATTTCAAATAGACCTTTACACTACAGCTCATCGTGCTGGGAAACTGACTCAATGCCAGAGCTGTCAACAAGTGCCTTCCTGAATCAGTGCTCGCTGTTATGCAAAGGTAAAACCAAATCCTTTCAGTATTACAAAGGACATCATTCTGTCAGGTTTCTTGTAAAACTGCTGTAAGATTTTATGCCAACTTGACTGGCTGTAAATCAGTTTGCATTTCTGTTTTGCAGATTCCACTGCTAATCAGAAGTTGGCATGCACGTCCTGCACGAGCGTGGATAAGGCTTCCCATTTACTTGGGAACACTTATTCTGATCTGCAGCCAAGGTTTCAAAATTTGAGGTCTAACTTTTTCTTACAATATGCCAAAGTTGAAATATTCTGATATTGTTCCTGCTTTTGTTAACTAATTAGGGAGGAGATCATTTTGTATTCTGCTGCAGACTTTAACTTCTCGGAACAGAGCAATGAAGCTCATCGATTTCATACTAGTACATCTCGTGTAAAAATGGCCCAAAGCCAACTACAAATCCAAACGATGAGAACAGTTTTAGCAAAACAAAACAAAACACTTACCCAAAAGACATCATAAATTAGTAACCCGGAGAGTAGCAAGCAGGAAACCTTCAGGCTGGGCAGCCGGACAAAGGCTATCATTGCAACACACAGGCCCATAGCCAGAGCTACAAATGCAAGTACATAATTAGTACATTAAAGAGAAAAAAAAAAAACAAAACACAACCATGACAAAACCAAACCAACACTCCCCCCCCCCCACCAAAAAAAAACCTGTTTGCAACTGTGCAACACTGCACTCACTAGATTATTTTCCAGTATATTTTCTAGTATTTCCAGAAAGTGAAATTCTTAGCAGAGTTAAGAAAAGACAAAATACATTCAGGAATGTAGCCATCTGTGAACACCTCCCCATACAAAGAGAAATACCTCTTCAGACACAACTACCCGTTGCACTCCACTCCTACCATCCACTACAAAGAAACATTTTCATGACAAGCATCCCAGACACGATCTCCCCTGTGAAAGCCACTTGAGAACAACAAACACCAAACAGAGAACTCTACTTTTACACTGCCAGGAGGTTATACAGTAAATGTGTAAAATAAGTAAATAAAATGCTTGGCTCTTACTTCAGAAATCAGCATGGTAGTATGACATGATATGGCCAAAGAAACCACTCAAACCAATCCGCTACTTGAACAAGCTTGTGCAAGGCTGCCCAAACACTATGGGGTACAATTGTTTAGCTACACAGGGATTTCCCAGTAACAATTAATAAATGTGAAAGCCTACCCAACAATGGGAAAAAAAATGCAGGCAAGTCTTCTAAATTCTCTCCCAAGGCCTAGCTTTCAGTCAGACTGACAAGCTGACCTGAGTGCTGCTGCACGCTCAGCGTTGTCAGTTCTCTTCCATGATCAGACACGTGCAATGCAAAATTAAACCTTAACTGTAACTTGCATGTTCAGATAGGGGAGGGAGGGGAGCCCTTTCTCTGCAGTTTTAATCAAATTCCCTATATATTTTGTCAGAGTAGAAAACTAAGATGTCACACTAAAAAAAAAAAATCCCAGTTTTCTCATATTTGTGATTTCCTGCTTCTTTGAGTCTAACCTTAGATGCCAAAGACACTCAGCGGACTATAAATACATTTCAGCTGGTTACAAGTAAATCCCTAGAGAAAAAAACAAACCAAACCAAAATCTTTCATCTCTGCTGTTTACGAGGAATAACAGAGCCCTGTTGGGACCAGATTTCAGTTAAGTACGCGGACATTTCTAAAAAAAATGCACTCAGTTAACATGCCACAGAATTCATAAAAAAAAAAAAAAAAAATCAGATCCTATTTTGACCAAGTGAAACCCTAGGGAAAATAGAGTCATTAAGTACAAGCCCACCAGCCTGACAGCTTGAGCCGCCAAGCTCACGAGTTAACACTGTAACGCTATAATTATGGAACTGTAAAAATGTTTTACGCTTGCATTTCATCTGTAAGATGTGGAGTTCTTCCATCAAAACACTACGGAAACATTTCAGTGCAGATTTCAGAGAAAAAGCTGACACAAAGCAATTGCCAAGGTGGCCGCCTGCAATGCCCAGGGGTTGCATCCTGGCCAGGACTTGGCCAAACCCACCTTACCTTTTGAGAATTGACAAGCTTAACGTAACTCCAAGTGGCACGGCTGCTAGTTTTAATGAAGTAACAGGATTATTCAGATAAAAATGTACCCTAAATCACGCTGCATAATTGCAACTCGATATAAAACATAAGCAAATTACTGAGGTTTAAAGAATTTGACACAGTAAAGCAGCAAGAAAAAGAACTGCTCTCAGTAATTCAATAGAGCCTTCAGTTACAGGCTTCGTCTGGCAGAGGAGCAAATACAAGGGAACAGTCTGTCTTAAATCAAAGAGATTTCTCTAAAGCCAATGCTAATAATAGCTCAAGTTAGCCTATATTCAAGAGAGGATTTCCAGGTTATAATTAACTAGAAGAGGGAATATTTTAACCAACATGGAGTTTTAGCTATTGTTCACACACTCAATTTCTGTGTCACTGAAACGAACACAGGCACACATATGTAACACACTTCCATCATACTAAGCAAGTACTGGATTTAAAAGGGAATGGAAAAAACTCCTTTACATCAGAGTGAAACGCACACACTAATAATCATGCAGTTTTGCAACTGCTTTAAGAAATATTGGTAAGTTTAAAAAACAAAAATAAAGCCAGAATGCCCAAGAGCAAGTGTTAGTAATAGAGGCCGAAGTGCAGCCAAGCCACCAATGTGCTTCTGTAAAATGAAGCCAGCTTCCTTCTCCAATGAAAAAATTCAGAAATCACACTAGAAACCAAGTCAACCATACCCAAGTTTGTGCATGGTGCTGACAAACTACATAAGGCCGATCTCCACTGAAATGCACTCTAAGTTAAAGAGGCAGAAAGAAGGGGAGCACACCGTGCAAACGGCAGCTCAGCTGGAAGTGCTGCTGCACTGCTCCTCAGAGCTGAATGTGAAAGCATTAACTGAAACGGTTAACCTTCGATCAAGTGAATGGATTGACTTCTAAGTCCTTGCAAGCACACTCATATGGAACAAGGATATTCTGAAGATTAACAATACTCTTGTGTATGTGATGAGACTCTCAGCCACAGTATTTTTCAGTCTTATTGCGATAGTGCGGCCAGAACAGACGAAACTACCGAGGTTCTGCTGCTGTGGTTTCTCGCTTACAAAGCATTATGCAAACTGGCAGGGGTTAAGCTTTCCCCACAAGCCACCAGTTGACCTTTGAAACAAATAGGTGGTGAAGTTCTGATCTAATTGCGTATCTACAAAACCCTCAACGTGTATTTTAAAAAGCAGAAATACAAGCACGCATCATGAAGCAGCTTCTGCCCAGCTGCTGCAGCCGTTAATGCCTGTAGCAGTTCGCAGGGCATCCCAGCCTCTTCAGTTCGCCCCATAGCTATGGGTGGATATGCATAAATCTACTGCTTTCCCATTTTTCATCTCTGGGTATTCCTACTATTTAGGAAAGCTTCTAAGCGAGTTTTCCCAGCTGACAGCAATGACTCTAGATGATTCTGTCATCAGCCCGTCCCCCCTGAGAACCAGCATTTCAAGACCCATGAAGGTACATCATCACAGGCCACAGCAACCTGCTGGAGACAACGTCTCCTCATTCTATCTGATAACATCCCTAGATTTTAGAAACAGTTTGACCAGCTGCTGGAGAGATGAGGGAACTGTGGTATTTGCACAATGAAGGCTGTTCTGGCAGGAAGCACTCTACCTCGATTCTGCAGGAAATGGAAAAGGCCAGTAAGTATTTCTCTTCCTTTTTACTTAGCCCTGAAGTAGAGATACTCTCTCCTAAAGAGCCAACCGCACAACGAGCCCTGCCCCACTTCTCCCTCCAGCCAGCAGCCCGGGCGATGCGAGGCACATTCACAACATCTGCTTCGTTTCTGCTGACAGCAAACCCAAAGATCAACGCGCAGGGGAGGAGCTGGATCGCAGCGCCGCGAGCAGACACAGCCTCAAAGGCTAGCGAGCTCTCCGCCTGCCTGTGCTACCCAGCACCACCTCCTGCCCACGCTTCGCTCCAAACAAGGTGAATTGGGGTCTCAAGTATGCAGCTACAGAGAGGAGAAGGGTATAGGCAGAGATGACGTGATCCCGCTTGCAGCAGTACAGTGTGAGGAGTAAACCGGCTCGGTCCTCTGATGAACGCCAATAAATGCTGTTCTCTGCTCAATGTCACTGACAGATGTCGGTGTAATTGCATTTAAACAAACTAAAGGAGGCTTACCTATATTGTACAATCTCACTTAATATAAAATACATAAAATACTCCAAAGCTACACGTAAATCATAAACAACCACAGGGAAATAAACCCCAGAAGCCACTCTGTGCCAGTTCAGTACTCTGCAATTATCTCACAGCCCGCTATTTCTGAGTGAAGTGCTCACAAAAATAACCATTTTAAGTAAATGCTTCTGTCAGCTTCTCAGGGTAGACAAGTCTTTTCAGATTGTGTCAAAATCCACGCTTGAAGTTACATTTACCTGCGTAGCTACTGCAGAGTGACAAGCACCCTTGATTTCATGGTGGGCCAGTCTGCTTTGAACAAACCAAACACCACCCACATTTTTATTCTTTTTTTCTTTATTTGAGTATTTTTATTTGAGTATTTTATAAGGTACGCCCTAGTATATAATAGGTGGAGCTTTTGCAGCAGCAAAAAACATGAATGAAACATAATCCCCATATACAAGAGAAACACTCAAGGTGCCATGGCAGCTTCCAGTGCTAAGGACTTGCTGCTGCTGTCTCATTTAGGAGGAGCTAGAAAGCTGATGGGACGTAGGCTTTTTTATCACAAGAAGCAAATTCAAGGGTAGGTAATGCTGTTCCAGCTATTTTTCCTCACGCAATCACCACCTCAGGGTGCCACTTCACGACATGTCTTCAGCCAATTTAGCTGCCTGACACTGCTGAGGAGCGGAGGTCCTGCTCCTGGCTACCCCTTCATCCCTTTGCTATCATATCCACTCCGTCCTCTCACCACTTACCTTTTGCCAAATTTAGCACATTCCTGACTGCACAACAATCCAATTCACCTCACTGCAAGCAGCAGAAAAATAGCCTGGCAAAAGACTGCACTGCCATTCTAGTGAGCTGAATCAGTTTGCCCTGTGATTAAACGAATGCCAGAGCTAGCCCAAGAGATTTGTAAGGCAGGAGGGAAGGAGGAAAGCTCTTTGTAGGAACAGCAAGCTGTAAATTCAGTTCAACCAGAAGGAAAAAAAATAAATAAATCACCCCTTCAAGCCAACTGGACGCCTGCCAGCTTCACCCATCTCACCACCCTAACTGGTATGCATCAAAGAGATCAAAGACAGCTAGCTACTGTGAACTGTCTCACAACAAATTATTTGATCATCTGAACCAAACCCACCATGACACACAGCAAAAATTAACCAGATTGTTGAGACCAAGTTATGATTCATAAGTAACTGCTGTCTCCACACATCTTTAACTAAAACTGGCAATTCACCCTACACCACACGAGTGCAGATCATCTCTCATGGATGTTCTGGCAATTCCTTGGAAGCTTTTCCAAACCAGAAAAACAGGTGTCCCGAACATTACCCCGGCATGTTTCTGACAGGGCTTGTTCTCAGGGAGTCTACCACAAACATTACAATCCAGCAAGGCATTAATAACAGCAAATTTCACCGATCATCACCAGGTGACTGGATGTGTCAGAACAGGCACAAACTTGTAGTCAAATCCCTTGATTCACATACTCACCGTCCATAAGGAGCCAGTGGCCAGTGAGGACCCAGATAAGTACAAGCATCACAGACAAAGAAAATGAGAGCAACTCAGCAGCAGTGAAACGCCCGCAGCAGCCAAAGGAAATCCTAGGAACAACATGTAAACATAAGCTGCAATGTTTCCATTTAAAGAACAGAAAATGGATGCTACCGGAACAGAGCTCAACTGCTGATGAAAGACGCCAAGAACAACTGAGGGGAAGCTCCTTTGCCACAAGTAGGTACCAAAACAGCAACAAAATACAAGCTTTCCTCACGTTCAAATCACATGTGTAAAGCCTGAACTACGAAGATGGAAAAAAAATAACAAAAACCTGTAAATCCTGGCACCTCTCTTAAAATCGTTAGTATGAATGCTATTTCCTAGTACCATCTATGACAGTGCTTTTTGGAGCATGAACTCCAGTCACAAGGTAAGGAAAGAATTAGTTTCAAAACATGGCTCGAACAATCGTCATTTTCACTAGCATAACTACAGTCCCTGAAAAAACAGCATTATCATCCAGAGTTTAATGTTAACAAACATTAAAACCCACTACTAATTCTGAAACTGAATTCTCAGCCAAAATAACCCAAACTTCTTAAATGCTGTTGGGAAATCTAGTCTCCTGCAATTGTATTGTATTCCCCAGGCTGGCAAACATGCGTGACTTGCAGAAATTGTGCTTCCTAGTTTCAAAGTGGAAACACAGCGTTCACACACACAAAAAATATGCATGAACTTCAGCCCCGAGGTTAATGCTCATAACCAAAGACTCTGTTAAAGAATTCTCATTAAAAGAAATGAATACAGCATACGAGAAGAGGAACAAAACATTTCTCAAGTCCTTACTTGTTTTGAGGCGAACAAGGCCGTGTTAAGTACTGGCACATCGGGAGCAGAAGGAAAGCAAAAGCTATTGTTGCAAGGACTAGAAAAGGAAGAAAAGGTAATATTAGTACATTCAGACCTGATTTCTACAGTACACAAACAAGCTTCACCAATTTGAAAAAGCTCTTGGAACAATGTCCTATTATCATATGCTGCAGTATTATTGAAGCAAGAGCAGTTAAAGACTCCAAGGTTTTCTGCAGAACTTCTATTGCTTTCAAACTGCAATCAAAATAAAGGCTCTCAAAGGAATTACATGCTCCTATCTCCAAGTCTAAAAAGAAAAAAAAAAAGAAAAAAAAAAGTCAGTCTCAAAGCTGTTCATGATCATGTCTGCAAGAAAAACAGTTTCCAAACATTCTAGGAGTCAACAAAAACATCAGAACTTGCTACAAACTGGCTGTGAGATTCTTCTAAAATTATTTAACATATGACAGATTAAGGCAGCGTAATAAAGGGGTTCTCTGGCTTTTCAACTCAATCACTTTTTTCTCCCTTCTTACTCATAACTGTTTATTGACTACTGAAATATATTACAACTTAAAGCACTGCATATTTTACCAATTCTAAAGTTTTTGAAAACAGGGAAAATGATAAAATCACACAAATAAGCAAAAGGGCTATTTCCATAAATACTTTTTTTTTTTTTTCCAAGAAGCATATTTATTCCACCCAAACATCTGTAAAAGCGTTTAGTAAGTGCTGGTATTTATAATCATTCTTTCCTTTTTTTTTTTTTTTTTTTTTAATAATAGCAGTGAACTTGTATTAAGGGCTGTTTAAAAGACTGAGGACTTGGAGAAACAGACTTGTCAGCAGCACTCACACAGCATCCAGAATTGCTGTAGCAAGAACAGACCAACATGAAAACAGAAGGATCGTTTGACATTTTCTGGATGATGTTCTCTACTCGTTCCTTAAAAACTTGTGTTAGTTTTTGCTTTTTAGAAGGAATTATTATTTTTTTTATTTTCTCAAGCTAAGATGATGGGAAGTCTCTTTATTACACAGCCTGAGTCAACTGGAGAAAATTTGGTTTGTTCAAACCACATCTTTCCACCTCTCAGTTCTGTCCCTTCTGGTATGAGGAAGATAAAATAAACAAATAAATTCACACCAAAAAAAGGTGTCAGCAAACAGCACCAGGGAAACTCGAAGTTCTATCAGTATTTCAGAAAGGAAATATAAAAAAAAAAAAAGCAGAACGGGCAGAGAAAGAATGAAGAGTGTAGAACTCTGCATGGGTTTGCCTAGGACCCTTCTCAGAAATGCTTGGCCAAGAGTAAAACCTGTGCTCCTGCTGCCCCGCATCCCACATCCCCATTGCCTGCCTGCCCTGCTTCCCGCTCAGCCTCCATCACAGCTGAACTGACCCTCTTTGGCCTTGAAATCTGTCTTTTCCCCCTTCTCCCCCCAGGCTCTGCTCATCAGGGCACCCTGCACCTCCTGTCCCAGCATCCACAGCCACCGCTGCCCGTAGCTGGGCTCTCCCGAAGTGGACACGAATTCAGATGTAATTACACCAGGACACATTTGTCCAGGAGTACCCGATCTCCCTCCTTACTGTTCAGGCTTCCAGCTGGGTGTTTCTGTTTTCCTTCAGCTTCAGCACCCATCATTCAATTGGGAATCCTTTGGATTAATTCCCGTCTGCAGGCAGCCACCAGCTCTCCAGCTCTGCCTGCTCCTCGCACCTCAGCCTGCCTGCAGGTCCTTCCTTGCTCTCCACTGTTCCCCAAAGGCAAACCTTTGAGGCAGGCAGATTTACGAGTGGTTTAAGAAACCAGACACCAGCTATAATTCAAAAGCACACACCCACATCAGCTTCTAAAATCTACAAAAAGGAGGATGCCAAATAGAACCACTGCAGCTTCAGAGGGGCCAAGCCCCCAGCCCCAGGTCCCCAGCCCAGCTCTGTAACCTCCAAAGTCACAAAGTTCAGAGCTCCTGGGGCCAAGGTCCCCCGTGCTTAATGACACCCTCATATGCAAGACCAGAGAAACAGTATCATAAACACAGCCTGAAGAATAAAGATACCCCAGGGCACTAGTGCAAGTAGGCACAATCCTCTTAAACCTGGAGCATGCCCCAGCTGACACAACGCAGTCGCACCACATGCCACCAGCGTCACAAAGAAAGTTACAAATGTCAGGGTCATTCTGGAAATACAGGTAGCAATAAGCTTGACATTAAAATTTTTTTTCTCATCATAAAGTTTCCCTTATCACCAGTATCTAGTGTATATTAGAATTTATTTGAAGTAATGATCTACTTTCAGTAGGGAAGAATGCATGTGACAGAGGCCAAAGCAGTAAGAGCAGTACCAGCAGGAGCGTGCCACTACAATTAGAGCTGGAGTCTCAAGATTCATTTCCAGAGGAGAGATTTAGATTTCACCCCTCGCCATCAGCCCTGTTTCAGAGGCTGGAGAGGACGTAGAATTCAGGAGTTAAATAACGAGGGAAAAGCATGCAATGTGTATACATGAGATAGGAGAAGAAAAGTATTTAAGGGTTTAAAAGTCTTCACAGATTCAGAGTGTGGACTGAGGACAACTTTTAAAAGCTCCTACACATTTGGAGCAGTTAAAAAGAATCTTGTTTCCCTGAACAGCACTGGTCTCTTGAAAAAGCTCTTCTTGAAAGATCAAAAGGCTAAAATGTTCCAAAAATCAAAGTTGTGATATTTACTTAAATGACAAAATGTAAATAATAATAAACTGAATCAGAGGACTTGCAATTTATTTGCAGACAATCATCTCATTTTTGTTCTAAATTCAAGCAGTGCAAGAGAATAATACTGAAAATGATAGGGAGACATGAAGTATCCTTGAAACTAAGAAAATATGTATAACTGCAAAATCCAAAATTAAACTAGGAAAAGATGTCTGGATATGATCTCCAGAGCTTCCTTCCAACCTGAATGATCCTACAAAGTACCTGCGTTATGAAATAGCATGAACAGGTTTGAGTACTGACTTATAACAAGTGAACTATTTACTTAAAATAACACATCCAGCATCTTTCAAAACTCCTGCAATTTATAGTTCATTATATTTAGCAAATTTTTAAGTGGAAAATACTTCTCAAATAGTATTTGTCACTCTATTCATAGCTAAAGAGATATGAAAAAACGATCATGAAACCTAATTCATTTGCTTAATACGTACTATGACACGCATTATAATTATCACCAACAATTAATCACATCAGTGCTTTCTGTTCTATTCAAATTATTACAAAGAGAAGAAAACTTAGTCACCTGCTGTGCATATTGTAAAGACAACTTGAACTGAGTCGAAGAAGAAGAACATAACTAGGAGAGACACAGATGCTCCGATCGGCAGGAACAATGCCTGGGTAGAATCAATGGTTTGAATACCTGTGGAGGAAAGAATGTGACATTTAATTTGGGCTACTTCTTACCACACACATTCTGAAAGCCTGTCCTCACCAATGTTAATTCAGGCTCTTAACAATAGACTTCACTTCAGTGCTGGTGCAATAGAAATTGACCCTGAGAGCCTCGTGCACTGCCACACCCCGGCACTGCAGCCAGCACGAAATTACTACAGCCAAGCAGCACTTTGGCAGCAGCTGGGTGTGTACACCAACACGCTGGCTTCGCGGCAATTCAAGAACGGCAAGTTGAAAACAGATCTCAGATTTTTTTTATTGTGCCATTGACAGAGTGGATAAGAAGTTAAAATTAACATTAGCTAGGGACTGTGAATCATGCAGCACATGATCTATGTGCCATGTTTTACCCTAAGCCACACGTACATGTTGAAGAGAGCATCCAAAGGTTTGGTTTAACCACTCAGCATGACGACAAGAGCCTGATCAGCAGCAGAGCTGCAGAGCATTAGGCTGACCTAGCTCATGCAAAGGGTGCTACAGCTCCAAACTCTGCTTCGGTGATGCACTCAAATTGTATCACCGATTGCAATCACCAGATTACATCGAGCCTACCAACATAGGGCACTTTTTGAAAAACACCGAAGTCGTCTACCTGTTTATGAAACTGCTAACTCAGATCAGCATGCACTGTAATCACTTTTTATCCTAAAAAACAACAAAAAATCATGCCTACATTTAAGAGCTAGAAGCAATTTTAAAGAGTGCAGAGATACTAAAGGATTTTATTCTGATTATTTCCCCCAAATCAACCACGCAGAGTCACTACACAGGTTTATTGACAATGGGACAAGCCACTTTTTACTATAATTCACTAGAAGTTTTTAGAATTACTAACTAAAGATCAGGCTTTGAAAGCCCATCTATCCTCCAAAATCATACTGATACTTAACCAGTATTTGTAGCTGTATTTACATTTGATTGTGACAGGGCAGGAGGAACCATACAAGACAGACTTGTACCTGTACAGCATTAAAATGACTGGTAACATCTGGACCAGTCAGTTGATTAGTATCCATAGTGCCTCTAATGACAAAATTAGTACAAGACTCAGAACCAAGTGAGACCTAAATCCAGCCTAAGATCACCGTATTACCCCAAAGTAATTGGGCCTTGCTGTATGAAGCAGTGTTTTACCAGTTACAGGATTTTAAGAATAAGCTTTTACGTTATTAAGCAGAATATTTATATATGTATGTATGAACATATACACAAACATACACAAGTATACACATACACACAAGTTGTAAGCATGTGTGTATGTGTATAAAAATGTGTGTTTATCTTTTCCTGTAGAAGAGTGGCAAGTTGTCCAGGTAATGGGTTACTTACAAATCACAGTTACCAGGGTATCTAAGGATGTCAAAAACCCTCAAACGCAAGCGAAATACACTCACTAATTTCTGCCATATGTTTTCCACCATTTTTATAAACAAGAGAACTTGAACAATGAGCATGGACACATTGCTTACACTGCATGGTTATTTACTATTTCTGATCAAGAACTTACTCTCAAACATAAGTAGCACAATAAATTTTTAAAATAAGAAGCAGAAGAATGCAAGTCACGGTCAAGTCATCATACATGTATCTCTGTTACTGAGGTGTGACACAAAATGGTAAAATATAGACAGCCCAGAGATAACAGTGTTAAAACAGAAATTCCTATATTCTAATCTGTGTCTTAGATCTAGTTCCTCCTGCTTTAAGAAAGAAAATTTATTCACATGCCCTTCAATTTCCCAAGAGAAAAACAAGAAATGACATATTACAAACCACCCTAGCATATGGGAATTAGTGCATGCAATGTAAAATGTCAAAGTTCCTCATTTTATTTCTGATCATTTTGACAGCTAATCCCATTAATGTGCTCGTTCCCCAACCCCAGACTGTCTTCTCTTACTTCCCAGATTCCCAAAGCTTCAACTGTTCATTGCTGAATCACTAACCACCTCTTTCTGTAACTGTGCTGTCAACGGAAACGGTCATCTGATAACAATGTAAGTTGCAAGATAGTGAATTAAAAACAAAAAGCAAAAAATGCATGACACATTCAACACCCTGTAAGTTATTATGTAGTAATTTTTAAGCTGTATTTCTCATTTTAAACAAAGCAACCCTAGCATTCAAGGTTTTGTGTGCAGGGCTGCCCGCATGTCCCAGTCTTGTTTTCTGAAAACGCTGAAACTTCATTCTAGACTCCTAGTCTCAGAGTATAGCCACATAAATTATTGTAAATTAAACTCAGGCATGAATTTACAGCACATTGTGTACAACACAGTCCACTCCAACTGTTCACATGCATGCTTTTGCTTGCAAAATAGTGCATCTCAAATGGCCAAGCTGTCTGGAATCTATTTTTACAGTAAGAGAGGGGACAATCACTGCATAAGAGCTGACAAGTTAATCCCCACTCTGAATAGATTGTGTGTAGACACATACTTTGTTGTCCATTTTAAATGAGTCACCCAAAGCCACATGAAATCTATACTTCAATTTCTGTGTTGATAAAGCTGAATCATCCGTATAGACTCATTAGCATACCATGAGATTAAACCTTTAGTTGTCTACAGGCAGGCTAATACGTCATGTCATAGTGACAACCAGCAGACAAAGAGAAATTACATTCCCTTCCATAACTGTATTTTTAAAAATAAGGCAGTTTCTGTTTCCAGGAAGACCTGACAAATTGCGCAGCATGCAATTTCTATGCATTATGGAAACACTACACTGATGTTTTAAATTTAGCTTCCATGAGCATGAACTAGATAGCAGTATTAGTGCAAAGCAAAATGTCAAGTGCCTAGACTAAACAGTTCAATTATATCAGGTGAATCTACAAAGCATGAAACACATGACCGGATGAAACAAAAGAAGATGCAACACACTGAAGTGATGAAAGAAAGATAAGGAGCAAAGCTAACCCTTACTGTTATTGGTGCTGTTGCCATTAAAAGACCCAGCTGCGCTGCTATTGTCTTTCTCTTTGTCTTGATTCTCAAAGTCCATGTTAAGAGACCTGCAGGAAAAAAAAAGCAAACTTAATAGGCAAATTTCAAACTCCTATTTAGGTTTATCAGCTACGGTCTCATTACCATTCTACTGTTTCAGCACTCTCTCCCTGGAAAAGTCTTGTTTTTTAAGTGCTGGTTATTAAAAAAACAAAACAAAACAGAAAAAAAAAATACGTGCCAGAAATTAAAAAAAAAATACACCCACTGTTAGAGACAAGGTACAGAATCACACTTGGTCCAATACTGAGACTACTCACTGTAGTGTCTGAACTGCTAAGTGTTGACAACAAACCACAACGAAGATACTTATCTGTGTTGCTTGGAAGTGTAGAACATGATGGAAATACAGTAAAAGTTTCAATTCTCTGATGTATTTGAACTCTTTCCAAGTTACCATTTTGACACTTTTCATTCAAATTTAACTATTTGGTTTCATGTTTAAAACCATACTCATTGCTTCCTTCCTCTGACTCTTGTAATGAATGATGACCAAAATTTGCCTGTAAGTAATTCCCTGCTGAATACAAGTTCTTATCTAATTGAAATAGCTTCAGCAAAGTCTAGAAAATAAACATATAGGCATTTCAGATATCTAGAGGAAGCTCTGAATAAATAGTACAAATTAATTCATCCATAGCAGCTGACATTTCCCAGTGTACCCAGCTCTTTGTCTTTTCATTTTGATATATATACCAAAAAGACTCCAAAATAACACAGAATTTAATCATAAAAATAATTGCTGTCCAAAACAGATCCTAAATGAAATTCAGAAAGTTAATCAAAATTTGCTAGAATGTAATTTAGAAGTTGCATCAAAGTGATGAGCTGTGGCAAAAGTGATTCTATGCTGTTTTTATATAAAACAACATAGTAAAAATGCGATGTTGTTTTATATAAAAATATTAGCAATCAAGATTACCATGATAGTTTCTCATTATCATAACATGCATGCATGTTGTCCATGACTTCTCTGTAGATTTATTTGCTCAAATAAGCTACAGAGAACCATCAGAAGCATAGTATGGCTCTTCCCTTCAGACTGCAGCAGCAGCAAATATCAAGTATTTTGATACAACTTCCAGGTCAACAGGCATTCGACTTTTTTTTTTTTGTTGTTTTCCAAGTTGAGCTGCAAGCGATTGCACTATGAAAAGTAAGCAAATTCTATTAATTTGACAGACAAGGACAAAATAAAACACCTACACCTTTGTGTAAAAGATTGTATCAAAGTTATTTCATTTTAGTGTGTCCTACTGCAACGTAGAGGTAAGCAGTTCTGTGTCACAGTCATACAGCCTGAAATCAAGCACATATGGGTCTGCAGTATCTAGGCAGATACGGTATATTAAAGAAAGCGAGGTTGAGTAGTTTTGCTGTATAAAATTAAAAAGAAAAAAAGGCTTTCCAGTTTAAAATTATGTTGTTGTTCTGCTTCTATTATGCACGTGCTCCCAGTATGAAGTTAAAACCGGTTTTGGACTCAGATAAAATACGAGGAAGCTTTAAGCTTGGACTTACAGAATTGCTACGCAGAACCTGGGTGTCAGCTGAAAAGTTATCTAAGATTCAAAGAGTCAACAGAGAACACAGCTTCTAACAAACAGATCTGTTCTAAAGATGTCTGTCATCTTTTATCTTTCATTCACATTTCCTTTTTCCCCATTAATCCCCATTAAGCCATAAAATTTTCCTCTCGAGATATAAAAATTCAAGAGAGGGATGAAAACCCTCCAGGGCTGGATCCAAGATTCAGCCAAACAAATGTTGTTTTTTTTTTCTCCTCAGAGCAGCATTTCATTTTTCTGTAAATTAGCTCAGCTTAGCAAGAGCATCACACCATCATCCTGACTGTGGCAATGGGGAACTCCTCATAATTTAAGGAGCTATCAGCAAAGGAAACTGAAAATAAACTATTATTCCTACTGCTCACAAACAACTTCAGCCCATTTGCTTTCATTTCAATAGAATCAGCAATTACTACATTATCACCTGTAAACATCCTCACTTCAAAATTAAGCATAAACCTTGAAATTACGGTCACTTAGCAACACAGTTGGTGAGCCAAACCAACTTCTGAATCATCAGCACCCATTTTACGACTTGGCCCTTACCTCTGCTGCAAATTATCACTAACATGATAAAAATTGAGAAGTGATCACTAAAACATCTTCCATGAAAGTTAAAAACTGTATTTTTAAAACAAGACATATTGAAAATTACTGTGCTGGAAGGAAACAGCAAGTCGAGAAGCATTTGCTCTTTTGTTCAAGTTTGCGCCTGGATTCCAAAAGCAGCATTCACTCAGCATCTCCTGTCAGGCAATAAACTACAGTTGTCTCTTCTGGGGGCCCCAGCAGTTCAAGCTGGTAGGATTTCTAGCACAGTGGTTCAAAGCAAGCCTCCCACAGGGAAGCACTCAGTAGGGTTACGCTGAGGCCAACGCAATGAGTAAGCTGCTGGCACATTATTATCATGAAAGTTCAGATTCAGCTATGGATCACTTCCATTGCAATAATGCTTCGGGGAAACCCTGCAGGAAAATATTCTTATGAAACAAAGGAAGAAATTTGAAAGCAAGCATATCTCTAAAGAGTCAGCAGGAGAGGCAATATATTGAGAAGTTCCTTCTCGCTTTGCTCAGTGAAGACAGTCACCCTTATGAACAGCTCTGGGACTGTGAGAATTGCCAGATTTCAACTGCTCTACATAAAAAATTACAGTCAGACACTGAGCTCAGATAGTTTAATTCAAATGAATCAGATCTCCGTGCGTATTATGGAGAGAGAGGCTAGAACACGTTACGCGATCTAACATCGCCACAGTGGCTTATAAAGTGTTCCTGTGAGATTAAATGACGAGTTGCAATGCACGATCTGGAGTAGGAATAAGAACAGGGGAAATAGTAGCAAAAAGTCCATGGAAAAATATTCTCACTGACTAGATGGATTACCAGCTCCTGACTATGTCTGCAGAGCCACACATGCCAAAGTCCCAGAGCCCTGATGTGAGCATCTCACCCCCAGCAGGTGCTTCACACGCGTGCAGGTATCTTTCTGGCTCTCCAGACCCCTTGTCCGCCCTGCCAGCACTGTGGCTACAGATGCTTGTGAACTCCAGGCACACCCTTTCTCTTAGTTAGAAGCTATTTTTATTACTCCACACACTATTACCAGAATTAGTCACACGTTTTATTTGAGCATTTCGAGCCACTGCCATAGAGATAAATCTAGGGTTCTTACACCTACTTTGAAATTTCACATTCAGCTCAAACACACATGCACGACACCCTGCTAAGTAACTAAGGTGGACTCATCGTGGCTGTTGGCACTGTTTACGAACCACCAAAGAGGACCACCTTTTCCTACCAAACTTACAACTTAAACAAGCAAGACAGAGTGGGGAAAAATAGGAAAATAAAACCAATATGCATTGTTCTTCAGTACCACGATATATTCTATAGTCTCGAGGGCTCTCAAGCATGCAATACTTAATATGGGAAGACCGGAGTTTCTTTAGTATGGGAAGGTCAGTCTTCATCTGCAGGCAGGAGATAAAGCTTGCACCTGAGTTCTGCATTAACTAATGAAGACAGCAAGGATCTGTGAGGACCTGCAGTCCCTGTTTCTGAAGTGGAGAGCAAACCACCTTACAAGCAGTAAATATTGCAGCACTGAAAACAAACAAACAAAAACTATTTAAAAGCAGGACAAACAATCCTCTGCAAATACTTTCAAAACAAAACTGGGCTTCATTCCGATCGAGGAGGATCCAGTAACAGTTTAGCTTAAAAGCAGGAACTGGAACAGGTAGAGTATGGGTTAAATCAGGCTTTACATAACCATGTTTGAGTATGTGATAGGATAGAAAAAGATTTAGCTGCTACATGCCTACAAAGTAACTCCAGCACTTCAGTCCCAGCAAAGCACCTGGACAATAGGTGACTGTATGGGAAGAACCCCCAGGAAACAACCCATTTCCAGCTAAGCTCACCTCTTTAAAAATCCATAACTAGAACAAACATTTGCATGCTGCTGTGTACATCTTGTAACTGTTTGAAAGATTATACTTGCCTCTCTGACAGCCAACAACAAAGCGTATCAAGTACAAGGGCTGAGAGATGGTAAGAACATTTATGGGAGATGTTTAGAAGGGCTTGAAGATAAAATTCCTGACCCTGCACAAATGCAGGAAGGAAATGCTCTTCCAGCCACATTAAGAGAAGTGAGATCTCAAATGCATACTGTTCTTCATTCTGGAGGCAGACTTTTCCCAGGATCTATTAGACATTCTTCTGAGTATTTTGGTGTTTTTTGTTTGTTGCTTGGTATGGTTTTTATTTATTTATTTGTCATTGGACAAATGCTACTTGTATGACTAAGGACACTGGACCAGGCTATCCTTTGTTCCCCCGAAACCTCCTGCATTAGATTAGATCCACCACACACAAGGATTTTATCCTAATGACTCACCCACCCAATTCTTTCTGATCCTATTATTGAACTTCTGTTTATGTCACTTGCCAGCAGTATCACAATAACTCTACAATAACTACTTGTTTCTTTTCAGACTGAAATTGGAAACCATGCCCACTTTCTACAACAAGAAGGTTATGTGAGGAGTGCCATTTTCTTTTTGCCTTACCACGGCTCCATTTGAGATGAAGCACTCAAATCTAGATGAAGATGTTGTTTTCATTTGAGAACGAGCACCCTAAGCAGTAACTTTTGTCTTTCCGGCAAGTTGCTATTCTAAGAAAATCCACCCACTGCCAGAAGTTTTTATTTTACTACTTCGGGAATTTCCAGATAAGCATCATTTTGCAACTTAGCACCACACTTAAATTTCTTACAAATCTGAATTGCATCTTGGGCGCTGTTGTTAACAGCACTTCACAATCTTCTGTAAATAACTGCTTTTGACCTCACTCGTTGACCAAACAGCTTGGAAGTTTACCCAAGTCATCATCGAAACTGTGGGTTTCGGCTCAGGCATCTACTAAAGAAGCTAAATGTAGGCCGTTCATTAGAAATCAGTTTCAAAACTATCGGGCCCTATTTTGGTCTGCAATAGCTTATGTCTTGGAGTCCTTAGGACACATGCAGAAGTAGGCTAGAAGAGGGCATTTCCTCAACTGATTTGTATCCATCGTCATTCTACCATGTCATCCAATAGGTTAGAATCTTTTGAGTTTAAGTCAGTCCTAGCTCAGTCCTTGTAATGAGCGGTTTTAAATGTAATCACAGGATAAGATGGTAAAAGAACACGTGTGCATAGCAACAGGACAGGAAAGAGCAAGGGAAAATTCTTAAAAGCTTAGAAGCTCTGAGGAGAGGCAATTTACGTTCAGGCACTCCTGCTGTTTCATATTGCATTATGTTTTCTCAATTTAATTTTGGTTTTAATAAAAGCTACAGGTCTTGTAGCCATATGCATAGTTCCTTTTTACTCAACTGCATGAATTAAATTAAAGACTGAAGTAGCCCCTCAACTATATGCTAGACTGACTCAGAACTTTAAGAAAAGAAAAAAACCACTGCCAATTGGTATTAAATGCAACCTTTTATTTATTTGCAGTTTCTCTAGATTTTGTCTTCCTGAAGCTTTCTATTTTAATTTAAGCAGCAGTGCTGTTACCTAATACTCACTAGCAAAAACAGACAGCTCTTACCAAAAATTGGCTCTTTCATTTTATGATTTGCTTAACTTATGACTGGGATTTAAAGCCTCTTATCCTAATAGCTGCAGCTTACATCATACTTATGACCATGGTTATCATCTATTTCAGGAATATTCAGCGTGGTGCAGAGAATTCATACTATATGGATGGCTTTTTATCATAGACTTGTTAAACAGAATCACAGAATCACAGAATTTCTAGGTTGGAAGAGACCTCAAGATCATCGAGTCCAACCTCTAACCTAACACTAACAGTCCCCACTAAACCATATCCCTAAACTCTACATCTAAACGTCTTTTGAAGACTTCCAGGGATGGTGACTCCACCACCTCCCTGGGCAGCCTGTTCCAGTGCCTAACAACCCTTTCGAACGAAGCAATGTTCTTCAAAGGAAAAAAAAAAAAAAAAAGAGGGGAGAAGAAAAACATCCTGAACTTAAGTTTCAAAGAAATAATATTTCCAAGTTGTAAATTGTTTTTGATGTGTCAGTATGAACCTCTTTCCTTATATGCCATTACATTAAAAGCTGGGTATGATACAAGATGCAAGCTTAGCAGGACAACAAAGTTTTCTCTAAACATACTCAAGTCCCCTGAAGTGGGGCAAATTTGTTTTTTGAAGATTCAAACCTAATCAGCAGTTGGTGTCAGGCACTGCTAGAATTCAGCACTGATGTGTTTCTCACTTCTCTGTTGTGCTGTTACATTCAGGAATATCTATTTTACGAGATTTGGTTGCAATCGGAGTAAGAATGCTCTGAATCAAACACTGAAACACTGTATCTAAAAGCCTGCTATTGACAACATTACATCCATCTATATCTCTCAACAGGTCCTTTATACCCTCCAAAACACAATTTTACAGAACTGTCTTCAAGGATTGACTTCACAGCTATCTTATACGTGCTTGCAACTTGTCATACAATTATGTCTTTCAGAAACCTCAACTGGCTTCTTTTTCTTCCTTCTCTATTTCCTTTTCAGAACCAAGAAATGCTGCATTTACATCAGCTGTCATTCTAACAAAGATACAACAAAAACAAAAGGCATAAACTATAAACTGTCACTTGTAGTCACATTTTTATTTGAAAAAGAAAAGATCCATAAAAGCCTTAAAGAAAAATCTTACCTGAAACTGCCATAGACTATGAGGAGAATAGAAATCAGGAAAGTAGACACTTGACTGGAGTCCACAAGGGAATATGCCCTGGAATGGGAAGAGAGAAGGCAGGTGTGTTATCCTGAGTGTCCATTTCTCCAGTAGCATTCGTGAATTCTTTTTCTTAGCATTATACAAACAGAGAACGGAATGACATCTTTATGACAGCTATTTCTAAAGCTGTTATACCATTTAGGAATATAAAATACATAGCTTGTAAGTTAACTTTTTTATATTCAAGACTGCAGCATACAAAATCTGTACAACAGTCAATGAACAGCTCAAAAAGCCTTGTAGAGATTTGTTCTCAACTCACTGCATTGAGATTCCTTTTTCCACAAACATGTGGAATTGCTTTCAGCATACCGTCTTGCACGTTAATAACACTGATCTCTGTTTTTCCTATGCCTTAGCTGATAATAGTTAAGTCGCAATATGGCAGTTGAAGTCAAGGTTCACTCAGTACAGAAAAAAAAAAAACAAACAAAATAAGCTGCAATCTGCATTTATTAAACCACATGCAGTTACTTCTCTATTACATCTTGCAAACCACTAGATAGAGGATTTCTGATAAAAATTTCAGCAGGAGAATTAAAACCCACCTTTATTTAGATGGATTTCCCAATATAACGTACTTACATGTTTAAAGCACAGAAATATAAATATTAGTTTTCCCCTTTTTTCCTACCCTTGACAGACCAAACCTTACTCTGTAGCTTACACCAAAACTTTCTTTGACCCATACAATGGGAGAGAAGCAACCTCAGCAAGTTCTCTGCTGGCACAAGCAGGGCTGACATACTTGAGGACAGAGAAATCATTAAGAGGGGACCTTGAGGAGCAAAGCAACAAGAACTCAGCCTGTAAGTCAAGAGAAATGATCTCACCCTCTACTTAGCACTCATGAAACTGTATCTAGAGTTTTGGGGGCCTCAAAAGAGAAAGCCCCAATAACTGGAGAAAGCCAAGCAGAGAACCACCAAGACTCTCAGGGTACAATGTGACAGGAGAGGCTCAGGAGCCACAGCCCAACCCCCAGCAGTTTTACAGCCACTTGTGCTGAAGTAACAGAAAAGAATAAGGAGCAATGTTAACTGCATTAGTCTTGTACTGCAAAAAAAGATCACTAAGCTTTTCTGAAAGCCAATTAAAAGGCCTAATTTCAACAAGATTATTGATATGGAACAAAGACAGCTGAATGATGTGATAGTTCCAAAGTAAATGTATGTCAGCAAATAAAAACTAACAACACAAGACAGTTAGAGAATCACACAATTCCACTGCCAATCTAGAAGCCATTTAGAGAAAATTGTACCACTTGACAGACGCATAAAAATATTTTTTAATACATAAACACAAATATGATCTTCTACTAAAGAAATTTAATATTAAACATCACTGAAAAAGACTGCTCTTCTAGATGAAATTGTATGCTTGTGCAGTCAGCTTTTAAGAAATGGGAAACCAACTGCTTTTGTTAATTACCATGAATAACTTCAATGTTACCCCCCAGTAAGAGTGAAAAACAGAAGTCTTATTTGCTCATAGTAGACCAACACATATATCTATAAAGCTTAAAATCATCTTTATATTGATTTCAGTCTTGTTTGACCTTTAGTTTCAAGGCTGTGCATCAGAAGCTTTAAAAGCATCCAGAAAGATGAAAACAGTTAATTGCAAATATGCCGTGTAAATAAGCACTTACAATTAGTTTATATAAATGGCCTTCAGGTGGTAGACAATACAGATCAGAGCACATTAGCTTTAGCTAATGACTGCACGTAAGCAGACAGAAGAAACAACTGACGGATGAATGCACTAGGTCTACGTCCTGGTACTAGCTTCAGTTTCAGGGCGAAACACCGCCTCACCCAACTCTGAGCTACTGGCAAAGGAAACTTTGTGTCCTGTTTGGATTTGAGAATTAATAGTGGAACTTCGCCCTTAACAGAATCCTCAGGAACGCCAAACGTGTAAGAAAAGCAAAATGAGGGAATGGAATTTCAGCTGGGTGTAAACACGTCGAGGGTTATGCACTACACTTATGAACTGATGTTCATAAAATCTTATATCCATAAATCGGCACATGCTTCTGAGAAGAACAACGTTTTCTGTACAAGTCACCATTCAGTGGCAACTTTGGAAGCTAGGATAATTACAATTACATTTCATCCTAATTACTAAACAGTAGTCAAAACAAGGTTGTAAGTGTTAGAAAGAATGGTAAAACAGATAAAACAATGATGATATGTGGATCAGCCCTGGAATAATCCATGGACTTTTTTTATTAAAAAATGAAGGCCCTTAGACAAAACAAAAGAAATCAAATATATGTAAACCCATTCTACACCATGACCCAACATAACCCTACTGATACGCTGCAGCAGTGATTAGGGCAGCTATCTGCTGCTTCTGTGCAAGGGAGAAGCCAGAATTCAAGTCCTCTCGTTCTGCACGAGAGAAGTGCAATAGGGTACTGATCTACCCACTGCAGACCCAGTGATATTTCCTGACTTCTCAAGATATCTGCAGCAGGATATCCTAAAATCTCACTGTTGGTATCACAGATACAGCCTGGGAAAGCTCCTGCTCATTGTCAAGGCAGCAAATATTCATACTTCCCTTCCTCGGGATGCAGCTGGAAGAAGAGCAATGCAAAGCGTCCAGCACAGCAAGCCCAGGAGTACCTGCGATGTGGGACTGAAGCGAGCAACTCAGGAACATCCAGCTCCCATCCCACGTGTCCCACACAGGCAGCCCTCAAGCAAACTCCAGGAATAAGTTCGTAGTGCTGAAGTGGGTCTTGTCGTAATAAAATCCTGGGGTTTTTAATATTTTGCCTCCCTGAACTATAAAAGGCATTGCATAAAATAGAACTGCTTCCTCAAATCTGGCACTGGACAGTTCACAAGCAGCCTAAACACCTTGATTCCAAGTAAACACTTTCTAACGCATTAATCTGGACTCGAGACAATCAGCAGGTGACAGAATCACGTGGAAGTTTGAGAAAGAAGATTACTTCAACATACTGAATATAATGCAAAATGCCAGACAGTAATCTGCACACCCATTTGCATTTTTAACTGAAATTTGAGTGATTATCTACAGCTCAACCATCCAATGGATTCCATACACATAAAACTGGATTCTCCTAAAACACCTTTTAAATACGCAAGTTGCATACTTCCACCACCAAGCATGGCGCCAGTGCCATGTTCTTTGCAAACGGTATCAGCCAAAACCAAAACAAAAACCCCACACTTTGGAAATTTTTTGGGAGCTGGAGTGTACTTTATGCATTAACATTTTACCTACCTTTCACTGTGCATATAAAAATGAAACCATTTTCCTCCTTTACAGTACTTTTATAAAATTAATAATTTGTTCTCAGAACTAACGGAAGCATGCACAGAAAATGCCTGTGCATAGAAGTTGTCCTTTGACTTAAATAGTGCTTTTAAAAGCAATTCTTGGTACTTACTATACAAAGAAATGACAGTTATTCTTCATTCTTGTTCTGAAAATTAATCCTGACTAAGACTATGCTAAGGGCTGCTGTCTTCCGAAGGACTTATTTTCGTGCAGTTCATCTGCGTGCCATAATATGAGAACCACCAACCCATTTCTAAGCTCTATTACATATGCAGAACTGCTCAGAATATGAAGACACCGCTGGCTTTCCCAGCTGAGAACATTTCACAGTTCTCAGACTAGCCCACCCACAATTCGACATCCCTGTGAGGAAGCTGGTTTAGAAGTAAGTCATTTAATCGGGCTATCAGGCAAATTCTTGCTACCCCAATGAAGCAACTAGTAACGAAACCAACCATGACGCCAACGACATTATAAAACCAAGCACACTGGTGGTGAACTTTTCTCCATAAGCTCCTTACACCGGCCAAGGGCAGAGAGGGAACTTCCTGAAGACCTGCTCCACGGCTCCAGACCCCACACTGACCCCGCACCTTTCCAAGGCTGAGGCCGAGTGTGATTGTAGTGACTTCCCTGCCAGGGGGGACTATTCCTGGCAGCTCCGCAGGCAGTGCTTCCAGCACAGAGCCTGCTAAGGCGTGCCAAGACAGAGACACAGCAAGCACTGTTCTGCAACATATTCCGCGGGTCAGCCTCGCAGCTCCACAGTGCCAGCATTGTCCCCACAACAATCCAAGCAGCGAGCCCCCCAGCCTGGCACGGGCCGCTCCATGGGCCTTTACCTACTGAGGCTCCCAGGGACACCCAGCCACGCCACCGCTGCCCAGCGGCCGCGCAAAACAGCCCCTGGCACAGCTGGCGTGCCACGCAGCCCTCGCCCTTCTGTGGGACGCAGAGAAGAACCTCTGTATGCCCAGGGGAACAGAGACCCGCTTCACTCCCAGCTCCGCAGGACGGTGACCAGCTCGTACAAGCAGCAATGACAGCAGCAGTGGCTTACAGACACTCACGAGCTCTCTTTGCCCTCCAGCCCCAGATCCAACACCACCTGTCTTTTCTCTGCCTGTGAGCCTTCACCTTGCAGGGACTCTGCCAGCTGGCTGCTGAGGAATTTAATATATTAAAATATTGGGGTTTCACTTTGCATATCTCCTTTACCAGCAAAAGATAAGAGTTGGTGAGACTCTCCCAAGAGTCCCACCAGCCTTTCTGAAGGCAAAGCCAGGGACCTTTTTGCCCTGTGCTGAGCACTGAGCATTTGTTTAGCCATGAGCCAGAAAAAGACAGAAGTAGGAACCCCGTGTGTCCCAATGACAGCACAGGGCACTACCTGCTACATAACCTACCTGTCCTGGGCCAGTCTGATGTGACCACAAGCCAGCACTGCTGTTGCAAAAGCAGCTTATTTTCAGCTTTCACCAGTCATCTCTGCTCCATCATCAACCTGTGCTAGCACAGCCATTTGCAAAACTATATGGAAAACTAGACTGGAGACTTGTCTGCTTGAATAGTAATGGAAAGGATGGGAAAGTTCTCAAATGCTTCAGATTCCTAATCTGGCATGTTGCTGGACATACAAATCAAGGAGGAAAAATTTTTCAGCAGCAACATTGACTTAAGTACCCCAAAACTCCTCAGAGATCAGGAAAAGTTTTATGTAATTGAAACAAAGCCCTCTTTTTGTTTGCACAAGACGTCAATTACATGTAGAATCAAATAAATTCAGTCCCTCAGACAATGTTTCAGGAGCAAAAGCCATTCCTCTGAGTTCCAGGTGCAAGAAATCATTGTGAAAAATTCTGCTGAGGTGGAGGGAGAAGTTTCCATAGCAATGCACACTGAAGGCCTTGGACGTGAATCATCCTCACACAAAAGTTGTTGTAACAGCAGCAAGATAAACTTCTGCATTTGTTGTACATACACCAGAGCAGCAAATAACTCACACCAACTTGAGAAGTGCACAGGGACCAACTTCACCCCAGGCTGCATGGAGACGGAAGATTGCATCGCATCAGGTACTTTCCTTTGTGTGATCATAATGTTCAGGCACTCTCAAGATTAAGGAAAACAAAACTACAAAAGGAAGGTAAATGTACTAAACAGGCTGGTGTGAGGATGGATTAAAATCTGACAGAGCTTTTGTGTTGTTTAAAGGGTCCAAATCTACAACCTGGTGGCATCTGTGATAGAATCACAAAAACTGGCACTGATAGGAATGTCAGATCATTTAATTCATCAAGTTATAATTTGATCTTACTTTGGGGGAAGACAATCGATCCGTCACGACTTATCTCACCTCTTGTTTGAAACCACCCACCAGTGAAATTACAGGGCTTGTCTTGACACCTAATGGAAGTCCTTCTGACTGCAGCTCCAGTCCAAACTTTTTATCCTCCACAAAAGTCCTTCAGCACTCCTGGGGGCCGTGCCACACCAGACACAACTGGGATAAGCAGGATCCAGCCATGAGTTCATCTGCATGCTTTGGCTTCTGAAAGATGTGGCTGCCTGAGAAGTGGCCACACAAAGCTTCACAGGCTCTCCAGCCCACATGAAAAGCCACAACTATTTATTCAATCAACACAGTACTTTTCATCCAGGCTTAAAATATGACTTCTCCATCAAATGCCCACTGTCTCCTCGCCAGGTAAGTGGTAATAACCCATGCCCATCAAAACATCTATCCTCCTTTTCCAATTTCCATTCTCTTCCAAAGGGAACTCCTCGGAGGCGGGTACCAGCATGGAAAGGGCAGCCACGAAGCATCTCCTTCCCTGCCCTATCATTCATCACTCATTTTCAAAACCTGCTGAATGCCAGCATTCAGTTTGGGTGTCCTGTCTCAGCAGACTGTCAGTTCTCTCAAAGAGAACCAGGAAACAAAGATTTGCTGGAAAGCTGGTGTCCAGTGATAATATCAAGGATGGGAAAAGTTCCCATCCCCCTCCCCTCCTCCACGGGTTTCATCTATTTCAAAAGCCATTTAATGCACTTATTGCATCAGTGATTGCTATTGTAACAGAGAAAACGTGAACAGAAAGTCAAGAAATACTCGTTGGTAAATCCCAGGCAAGAAGCAGAACATTTCACAATGCGCTTCCCCTGCCCCACCCCTGGTTTAGGAGCCACCAGCTGCCGGCAGCTATCAGCCTGCACCTGCACCTCACCTGGCTGCAGCGATCCTGCACCTTTGACCATAAAGAAGTACGCTACTCACAGAGGAAACGTGGTGTTTTTTCTGTTTCTTTGTCTCAACATTTGTCAACCATTCTACTATTTTATTCCTTAAAAGAAGGACAAGAGTATAGAGTGATCAGGACAGCTCATTGTTGAAAGCAATTCATTTTCCAAGCTACAGCACAAGTCACTGGTGAGCAGTCCCTGCAACACTTAATTATTTTAATAATTATTAATCCTTAATTTATTAAGAGGAGCACAGCAAACTCAAGGGCTCCCGAGCAGAGCCCTGGGGCACCTTCAAGAAGAGCTCCATCGCTGCACCGAGCCCGTTTACAGTTCATTGTGCAAATATTCGCTTTGCTCGGGGGTGGACTCCCTCCGTAGGCAAAGCCAACATGGCTTTTTTCCTTTGCTGGATTCCAGGTCGAAGGTATAACTAAAAAGCCTCTTTCAACCGCCTTACATGTGCAAGATATATACATATTTAAGAGCCTCCATTAGGCCTGACGCCAAACCAAAGTTAAATCTGAGTGTAACAGTTAAAAGTATAATTTTAAGCGTGAAGTCATGGCACCCACAGCTGTAAACATATCTCAACACTATTCCATTCTTTAGGATGATTCATAGGAAAAATAAGCAAATTGCTACGGCTTCACTTACGTTAAAGGACTAGCTTGTTTTCTAAAGTAAGCTTACCATTTCATCTCATTGTCATGTACAGATAAGCTCTGCTAAGTCTGAGTAATTTACTGAAACTCCTATCAGGGGAAAAAAAAAATAATTAAAGCGAGTCTGAAGTGAAAACAAGTAACGTGAGACATCCCACTAAGCCATATTTTCCTATGCGGGCCCAGCTAGGTCGCAGGCAGGCATTTCTAAGTTATCAGACGAGATAATCCTGCTGGTTATCACACAGATCTCAGAACATTTTCACATTATTAGGTACCAAACCTACGTCTTTACACATCCAATTAAAAAATTAATTCCCTCTTTTATCCTTTACAGAAAGCTGCTTTCCTGAAACTCTCCCCGTCCAAACAAATGCCGAGCTCCCGACTAAATTGCTAAGAGGAAACTGCTCTGAGCTCACTGTGACACGAAACTGAAGTGTACATTCAGAAAGGCATCAGGAGAGGCGATCTTGCAAAAACACATTTTCTGTTAAAAACATTATCTGAGCAACCCTTTTGGTTCAGCAGACTGTTTGCCAACAGAACAAAGAATTATATGTTTCACAGTGTTTAAGAATCACAGCAACTGGAAGATTTCCAGATTTCACATTCAGCTTGGAGCACTCACTTCCAGGCAGGAATGAGAGCACAACTTCCACTCGCTGTGCGAACGCCTAAGAATACTCATTAAAAAGAGCATTATTTCCAAGCAGCACTGAGCGGCAGCCCTGCACCCCAAAAGCATGCTAATACCGTCAGCTGCCGACCTCCCCGGGGATGCCCCACCAAACTTGGGAGAAAAATTGTATCTTCAAATAATTTGTACTGGTCGTATGTGTTTGTGTGAGAATCCAGCAGCCAAATAAACATCCAGGAAACACTGAACGCCCTTCACATTGCTGCAATAGAAAATACAGGCTTTTGTTGTTTCATACTATATATTTATAGACTGAACAGGGGGACTTTCACCCCTTCCCTAAACATAAAGATAAATCCACTTTTGTGAGGTTGTTTTATTAAGGAGGGCTGGTTGGTTGGCTGATCTGATTTTTGCTGCAAAATGGACTAATAAAAACAGACCAGGGAATCTTCCCTTCTTCCCTTCTCAAAGAAAGAGAAAAGATGTCCTGATTAACAGGGCATGTTTCTACTGCCAAATATATGTCACCACAAGCCAGGGAGGCCTCTCCAACAAAAGATTTTACAGTTGTGTCACAGGTATAAATGACTGCAAACATTTTTTGGAAAAAGTAAGCAAAACATCCGTACAACGTCTGCAATAATGGATTCCTATCAAAGAAAACAGACAGCATTTCAATGAGTTAAGCCAAACAAGAACATACAGAAAAACACATCTGATAACAAAACACACAGCCTGATAACAGTGTGTGTTTTACTCAACTCTGTATTTTCAGTGTCAGGTTTATTCCAGTTGAGCCGCCCCAGATCACCTAACTTGTCCCAGGGTGCTGGCTCCCGACTGCAGAGCAGCCCCAGCACACGGCCAAGCCCAGACAGCTCCAAGTGAGAGCAAGTAGTACTTCTTCCCCTTCTTGACACTTGCTGCAAAGGACTCCTGCTCAGGACAGGATTGGGTTGTGTTGGCCTGAAAATCAGATGTCTGAGGCAAAGGAGACTCAGAGGCAGCCCTGCGCCGTAGATTCCTGCCGCCTTAGGTTAGCTCACCTCTGACTTCAGAACATTAAGGGAGCTTTGCCAACAAAACCCCCTTTTCTTATCTTTGCCCTTTCTCTAGAAAAACTTACTTTGCTCATGGAAAGGAAATGACAAAGGTAGAAAAATGACACCAGCAGAACATCAAGGCGCCCTGACAGCTTATCGCTCCTGTGAAGGTTTTCGTTCTGGCCAGCAGCTGCACAATTACTCGACAGGAAACAAAGACGAAAGGAGTCAACGTGGCCAGGGACAAGGTGGGACTGAAACTCCTCCAGGAGCAGCTCGCAGTTAGGTGTGATTAAGCACACTGTAACACATACATCTGTAACCCAAGCGGTACTGGAGCTAAGTCAATTAAACAAAACTAACCTGCCTACTCCTATTTGCCTACGCAGAAGCTAACACTGCTTCAATTAAGTTAGCTTTCAAAAAAGACTTCAGGTACTGAGGTTCCTGCAACCCATGGCACTTTGGAACAGCCTGGGTTCGGCAGCCTTTCCCATTTGTTCTCACTAGTAAACCCTACAGCTGCAGTGTGCAGCAGCATCCATTTTTCTCTTGAAAACCTTAATAAAATTATCCGTCCACACAAGCCCTCTGAGCATGCAGAGGCTTCCAACACCCAGCTCTCCAGATCTGTTTGCTGCAGCTGCAGGGTCCTGCCACAGCACAGCACCCTGAGGTGCCAGCCAGCCAGCAAGGAGACCGCCAGGTCAACCCGGGCATCACCAGCACACAGAGTATACAGTGGGTATGAAAGGTAACCACGCTGCATTGCAAAGGCCAAACCATCAGTATGTTAAAAAAAAAAAAAAGTGTTTATGAGAATGAGAGAAAGAGATTAGACTCATTTGCTGATCTCTGAATAAGTGGAGCACTTGTATGGCCTGTAATTGTCTTCACATCTATTGATTTATAGAAGAGTTCAGCGTGCTGCAGGACAGATTCAGTGTTGCCCTCGCTTCACACAGACAGCCAAACCAAACCAGGAAGACAGTGCTTTCAGGGAGAGGAGAAAACCAGCAAGTATCAGGACAAGAAGTAAACATATAAAGATGAAAACATACATACACGTATGCATGATCTGTCTGACAAAGCAAGATGGTTATGGCTCAACCACAAGAATGAAGTGAAGTTGCACAATCCGCACAGGAAGACTTTCCTCCCGTGGAGCTGTTTCCATTTTCCACAAATAATCAAAAGAAGGACTGGAAGGAGGGGGAAGAGGTCAAATCAGGATCTGTTACGCACAATCCCTTCTCATCACAGCCACAAGCATATTTCTTTATGTAAATTTTCAGATTCCACCAGAGCAGTGAACTCTGCAAAGGTCAGTCCAATATTTAGCCTACCCCAAAGCTTTGCTGAAACAGCTCTTCTATCTAAATTACCACTTGCAACTGTATGAATTTTCCATAAATAGCCTTTTTTTACATCAGAAAAAAAGGCAAATCAAGGGTGTGGTTACTGTAATTTAAATCAACAGAGAACCACTGTGCAGACTGCCTACGCTTTTATGCTAGACAGCCTCACCATGATCCAAGCAACACTGCGCTTCCAGGAGGAGCTGCTGGAGATGTTAATGGTGATCCCCGGTGCAGGAAAAGTCTTCTGGAATTTTGACAGCTGAGACTTTCGGGGGCTATAGAGGTATCCATTTATATCCTTGTCACATATGCGAGCTGGAGTTTTCAGTCGCTTGGTAGCACAGCTCTGCATTAGCCATAAGACCATGCAGTGTTAGATTTAATTTTATTCTAGTAATGAGAAGATAAAAACTTCCTCAAAATCTTCAGCATTGGCTCCCACGTTGTACGTTTTGACCTCTGTAAGCCTTTTTCCACTTAACAGAGAAGCTCATTAACAGTAACTCTCACCTAAAACACCAGGATGATTCCTCCTTTGTCTGGAGGAAAATCCACTCGCTGCTCAAAGGCCAGGTCTCTCCTGCAAGAACTGCCACCTGTTCACAAAGCCTGGTCCTTGGCAGCACAGCGAGATGGCCACAACGCAGAGCAGCGGGGAGTTTTGCTTCACCAGAGCAGGAAGACCTCGGAGCAGGCCAAAAGCTTCCACAGCAGCAACACTGACAGCTAGGCCGGGGCATGACCCAGCACCACTGACACGATGAGTGCTGCAGCAGGAGTCGGAGCTTTCAGCCACCAGCATCTCAGAGGAGCCAAACCGTAGCTAGAAGCTGTCTCAGCTGAGAAAACGGGAGTTTTTGTTATTGGAAGGCAAGTATTTGTCCAAATCTTCACTACTGCTCTATCTGGATTGGGAAGAGGGTGGCGAGCAAATATCATGCTTGTCTCCCAGATAAGAGATTCACATTGATTTCTCAAGCTATTGCCAAAGAATTAGCATACAGCCTCTAACTATAATATGAACTGTAAAAGTGCCTGGAACAAAAAATAATTAATGTGTGTCTTCATTGAAAGAAAAAAAAAATAAAGCTTAAACAAGGTATTAGGGAAGCCATGGCTGCCTAAAATTATAACAATAAATAGCAAACCTCGCCTCCCACGCATTCAAAGAATCAACAATTCCCCGTGCATCAAAAATAAGCTCACATAATTGATCATGCTGCACTAGCTTTACCTTTGAGTACTGTAAAACTGTGCCATTCATGCTTTACATTTTTCTAAATTTAGGAAAGTAGGTGATAGTAAGACAGCTCCACGCTTGTCCAGCTCAAGAACAGTAAGAAGCCCCCTGGGTCTGTAAGAGACTGAAAGCTCTCCAACAGCATCAAAGGACTTCGGCAGACATGGGGACACACACACGTGCAAATCTCAAACACTGAAGATGAATCAATCTTTTCTCCAAACATACCAGTATGATCAAAAGCTGTATCGATATAAGCAGAAAGTATCATCATTGTTCCTGATAATACAAGAAGAAAGTGCTAGACAGAAAAAATGAGCCATAAGTGAGTCAAGAAACAACCAGCAGTTGAACACGGAAAATTTAAGGTATGTTTAATTCATCCACTGAAGCAAAAGCATTGGCTGAGAATAACACCCTTGTTCTGTAATGGTAGTATTACACGGTCCCCCTACGTTGTGCAGAAATAATGCTCTGCTGCCCACAAAATCAGAAGTATAACTCCTTATTTCTATACATATTTCAAAAAGCAAATGTAAGGCAACCCTTTACAAAGAATAAATTATTTTAAATGGAAAAAAAAATTCAGGCATGAAATACCATCAGGATCTACATCACCAGTACGTCAAAGAGCGGTCTTCTGCTAGTGAATGGATCCCTTCCAAAGCTGCACCTCAACACACACGGATTCCCAGGATTAGTTCAGTTACAACTGAGGTGGGGGGGGGAGGGGGAATTAAGCTTAAAGCTGGAACTTTGCTCTTGTTCTGATGCAAGTCATTGACTCTCAACTAACTGGAGATAAAATTCTCACACCCACAAGCACACAAGATGCCACAAAGAGAACAAATGACTATTTTACTTAGTACAGAAATAACACAGAAGCAGGTGAATCAGAGGGCTATGTATATTTATTACAGGAAGACCATTTCTGAGCATAAAGCACCAGCACAATACACCACAAAGAAACACAAGCAATTAGTGCAGCACATCTCCAAGGTACCTGCACCGAAGGCTCAGTGACTCGGTGTGGCATAAAGCTAGAAAACAGAATGTGGGCTTGAATTGTTGGTATGGCACTAAATGCATCTGAACAGACTCTAATGCAATTAACTCGTTAACGCTGCATATGATTCAGTCCAGAAGTCAATGCAGTTTTAACTTAGCAGCATTACTATTTCTCCATACCACAGAACCTAATGTTAGTATTTTGCATAGACACTTCTGCGCTCACATTGTTCCTGAGGTGTTCTCTCATCATCATCTCTCTTTTTAATCTCGTTTCATAAGAGCAAACAATGAAGACAGCACAGGAAGGAAAGAGGGCTAGGGAGGGGAAGGCAGACAGTGGTACTTCAGCGTGAGTATGGCTTTCCTGAGAGCAGAATTATCAGTCTGCCACTGGACCGAGTGCAGAAAAGAGTTACTAAAATGATTAGGAGAGATAAGCACGGAGTTTGTTCAGCCTAGAAAAATACACAGTAAGAGGACAAGTGGGCACCCATGCTAAAAGGAACACTAAGTGTGGCAACTACTGGATTAGAATGACCCCAAATTGTGCTACGAGCGATAGAGGAACTCACCCTCTTTCCTGACACCAACCAATGTGCTGATCCAGTTGAACAATTCCCCCCACCCCACCAAATTCGAGTTAATTTGCAGATTAACATCTCCGTAGTCCCATGAGCACTAGTGGCAACACAGGAGACGGCAGTTTTTCCAGTTCTGTGCATTGTGCTTTCTGAAGAAGGAAAAAAAAGGAAAAAAAAATCACCTGGACTCATTCCAAGCATATTACCCAGTTTGTTTTTTCCATCCTGAGAAACAAGGAGGAGGAGAACATGCCCTACTGCTCTTTTGCACCCACTTCTTCTAACTAGTATAGAGGTCTAATGAAGCAATACTGTTTGGGTGGATTATCAGGGGAAACTCACATGTTCAGCTTTAACCTGGCCCTCTGAAGCTGCAATGCTTACCAACAGCAAACTTTCGTAAAACAGATGTCTGCAATATTACATCACATCACCTTTTTGGACAGATCGAAGTACGTGGATCTTCATGTACAGGACCAAGTGAAATTTGAACGTGACCATTAGTACAGCCACCTGCAATTTTACCTAGTTTTATCAGTGATAGCATCATCTCAGTACCTTCCAGTCTTCTGCAAGCACAACTGAAATGTCCACACCAAATCCAGTCGGACAACACAGAGGGTGAGCCTGTAATATTTCTGCAAGCTGAGGGGTAATTGGCTCAAAATCTCCTAGAAACTTCAAACAAGAGCAGGTTCACATGGTTACTCACCTTTTTAAAGGCAAACTTCTATTAAAGGGCACCCAGGTAACATTACACAGGGCAGCAAGTTCTCTTCTCTTCAGAGGTCATCTCTGAACTTGCAGTGGTCATCCCAAACCAGAAAAGACGCAAAAGCACCAGAGATGGTAACCTCTTTCCGCATCTGCCTGTTAGTGTAACTTTCCTTTTACTTCATTTATTCAAATTATTCTAATTGAATGGGTGTTGTGTGCTAGACAAACTGGAACACATCAGAGCAGTGCGCCACTTCCAAAACCATTTTTTGCTTATGTATTCATTAAATGTTCCAGCAGTCAGATAAAATCTCCACCAACGGAACCCTAACCAGACAGAAGGCTAACCCAGCAGTTCTAGGAGCAGACATATCAGATTTTCAGGTGTTATTAAAAATTGTGACACACCCAACCACAAGGGCAAGGAAAATTTACAAATACAAGTCAGGTTAACTTCTATTTTTCCCATCTTTAACAGAATTGCTTTGAAAAGTGCAAGCTGGCACTTTTGCATGAATCCTGAAGCCCACTGAAACAATGCAGTTTCTGCTTTTTACAGCAATTATAGATTAGGAAAATAACAGCTCAATACTATTAGGAAAAATACAGAACCACTGGGCTTGGTACGGCTGTCCATGCACCAGCAGGCTTGGAAGGATATAATGTATGGTTGGCATCTAGGAGCTGCTGTAGAACAAATACTGCCTGGTTTGGAAGACGTGCTGCAGACACTGTAATAGAGGACTCAGCTTTCCAGGAAAATTTACCTGCTGGAAACCTAAATGCTGATCCTTCGGCAGTAATTTAAATTTACATTTTCTTTAAATATATGTAGTAAAAAAGAAAAAAAAAAGTGACCAGATTTGAACAAGACGAATAAACATAACTGACTTGTGAAAGAAAATACCTACAATACAACTACACAACTCGGGAACAGTCTGGTGCCATCACAATGCAGGCAGGCAGATATCTGTGGGGAGGAACAACCTCCCAGTGGACCAGCTAACACACAACTGGAGAGCCAGGTAAGCTTTTAGGGCAGGCTGGATGGGCCTTCGGGCAGCCTGGGCTGTGGAAGGCGTTGTGCCCAAGGCAGGGGGCTTTAAGGTCCTGCCAAACCGAGCCGTTCTGTGGTCCTGTCATTCTATGACTTCCTTTCCCAGTCCTACACCATACCTATTTTCTGAATCCAGAAAACAGATGAAGGACATTTTTCAACCTATCTCAATCAAAATCTACCTTTGTCAGCCAGAATGCAGACACCTGGAGTCTCAGAAACATTACAAACGGATTTTGTGTGTCTCCTGTACCCAGCCCTTCCCATCCCACTTGGCACCTCAGCTCAGTTTCATAGCTGGTCTGGACTGCCATGTCTCAAAGCCACCTACAAAAATACTACAGAGGTAAATCCTCCCGATATCCTTCAGTAATCCTCAGTTACTTTAAGCAACTGTCTGTTCTGAAAACACCGGGGTCCCCTGGGAAGCCAGAGATTACACGCTGTTGTACTACGTTTATATATCTGCTGATATTTCTTGCTCAGGAACAAAATGCTTTCCTGGAAAGGCTTTGTAGTAAACATCCAGACGTTTAACCTTCCTAAAAATAACACAATTCACCCCAGGAACGCTCTTTTACTCTAAGTGTGCCCCCCAGGCAAAAGTGCTCAGCTCAGAACTACAGGAAGACAACCTCACCTCAACAAAAGTTACAAGAGTCTACACACGAGCAACAGAATTTGCTATTTTTGAAATACAAGAAGAGAAAATGACCTTCATCAATATGTAAGTGATTAACTTTCATCAGCCATGCCTGAAGTTATAAATCAAATACTACAATCAGAGACAGAAAAGCAAATTAAATACATCTCATCCACACACGCCAATTCCAAAAGTTTACAGCAGCAAAGATGCAGAACACAGTAGAAGAAATGTGCTGATGCTTCTCGACCTTCAAAAATAATTTTAACATTTAAAATTTATAAGTAGTATCTAGCTAGAACAAACTCATGCTAAATTAAATTATCAAGAAGGTAGAAAAATAAAAATGAGCTCTGCACAACTTCATCTCAAGCTGGGGAAAAAAAAAAACAAACCAAAACAATGGGAAGCGTGATTCAGTCTCCCTGCGAGTACTAACAGGTACTAGACAACCACTCAGTTACTAGTTGATAGGTACTAGACAACCATTTAACTGCCACTAGTGCTGAGCTGCTGTATGACAACACAGAAGCCTCTGCATGAGAAGCAGAAGGCGCTTTGGCATTTATCTCCACTGGGCATTATTTCTCCCCAGATCCAAGTGACCACTTGAGAATTAGACCAGAGATCCCAGATCGCTCAGGCCAGATTTTTGCCAGGAGCAGTAAATGAAGACTAAAGTGATGCTAGTCCAGGGGCAGACTAAAGCGGGGCTGGAGAAGCTTCCCCAAGTGCTGGAGCAAACCACAACTGAAATCCCATGGCACTGTATCTGGAAAGCACACACACACACACACACACACAAAGACTTTCCCTTTAGGCTTCTCTAACACCCTGGAGCCCAGCAGAGGCTGCCACCAAGGCACGAGCTGCTCCGGCACTTCACATGAGGCAAAGCACAGGCTCGAGCAGTTTGAAATCCACCAGCACAAAGCTTAAGATACTTTTCCTGCCTGTTTCATTTCTCGTATTTTAAAACAGATCTAAATCAAGGTATCTGAAATGCAAGAAAAAACAAATCTTTCTGCGAAAGGAATAAAGTTGGGAGACATCTTAATGTGATATAGCGACAAAAAGGCTGCAGATAGGATTTCTGGATGAAAAACTGAAGAGAACTTTTCTTTATCCAGGACATAACGCTGGTTTGTTCAACTGTTTTCCTCTAATCTCTCCAGGAATTACTACAGCACTACAACTCTCAGCACATTTTCATCCCTCTTCTGACAAGGGCTCACATTTATTTGTGACCCTACAAGAGATGCCTAAATTACTGCATTTGTGCAAATCGGTGCAAGGTTTCCAGACTAATTAGTACCTGCTGACACCTCACTGCACAAAGGGGAAAACTTGACCTTTTTTTTTCCCCCAACTGTCATATTCTCTATGAACTTATTTGAGATGTTCACTCAAATGGAGTTGTGGCAAATGGATAGAGGCGAAAAATGGATGCTCAAGTCCTCCTACAAAGGGCGTCTTCAGCGTTTCATTCACCATTTCAGTTCCCCAAGTCAGTGCAGAGAGGCATTCTGCTACCAAGGGTTTTGTGTTATCCTCTGGCCTCTCCATTCAGTTCATGTATTTATACAGTCCTAAATTTGGAGTCTAAAATTAGATGATGTGAATAATTTCTGAAGCAGAGATGAGTAATAATTCAATTGATCTACATAAACTTTGTATAATAGTTGGTATTTTCTTTCTCTGCTGAGTAACTTACTGTGAAAGTAAGAAACATAAGGGTCAACGATAGTTCGATTTTGGAAGACTAAATACAAAACATACACACAATCCAAAACAGTTTTCACTCAGTTTAATTTATGGTGAAGTCATTCTCCATTCTCTTCCCACTGATCAGCTCTCAATTCCTATGTTCAGCTAAGCAGCCCCATGGGAAACCACAGACATTACTAAATACCAGGAACTCTGCAAAAGGCAAATGCTGGACATGATCAGGAATGTGATGATGAAGTGTTTGCTCTAGGCTTCTTTCATGTTTCAGAAAGCCAATTTGCTTATCAATTCCTCTTAGGAAGAGAGCTGCAGAGATTCCAGAAATGTAATCATCTGTATGAAATCAAGTTTCACACACAGGGACTAAAAAAGTATGAACCACAGTGTCCACTCTCCTGGGAATGAAAGAGGATAAGTATCTAATCACATAGGTCCTCAACGAAAGAAAACAGGCATCTTTTATTAAGAAGAAGACAGACTAGAAAAGCACATCCTTTAACATCAGGCATCGTATTTTCTCCTGCACCAGGCAGTTTGCACGGGGCAGCACTACCCAGTAGAAGATCCTGGGCAGTGTGAACTCCTACACTGAGGACATCTTAGACTCTGGGGCGTTAGCAATGCTGATGATCTTCAAATTTTATATTAAAAATGCATTACAAATAACATTATATGAAGATGGGAAAGAGGACACAAATTATCCATCACTATTCAGACAAGATGGAACTGAATCCACAACACTTATAGCAGGAGGATAAGAAAAGAGGCTATCTGCTTTGCAATATGCAGTCCCAACACAAAACAGAGCTACCATTAGTTTTGGAGTCTCCAGTATTAGGTGTGGACCGTGAAGATACTATCATCGGTCTTCCTCATTGTTGCTGCTTCCCAGGTGTTTAGCACATACCTTAATTAGGCCTCCTCAGCTCTCTGAACTCCAACCAACACAAAAATAGGATTTATTATCTACTTCCAGACACTGCAATGCCTTCCCATTCAGCTTACAACTACAAAAACGGTTCTTTGTGAGTTTTGAGCCCTGCATGGTAAACTCTGCCCAGCATTAAACTGCCAGCAGGCAGCTATTTAGGGAACTCACGGCCTTCCCAGTTTCAGGCCCTCAGCACTAAACAGAAGGGTCTCTGACCTTGTTTCCCCCTGGTGGAACACGAATCTGGTTCAGGGCACAACACATATCCTTACCGCATCTCTCCTTGTGTACCAGGCAAAAGGGGACACTTCAAAATACGGGACTCTTCTCTTCTACCTTCAGTACGCAGATATCACGTGTCAGAAGGTTGTATTTTATCTGTAAGCTGGGAGCTACCTTGGCATGAATTCTACAAATTTATAAGACAGATAAATTGTGAGTATAATTAGGCTGTATTCTTTCCCTGCCCATTTTTCTGTGCCATTGTAACAGTGTCATAATTAGCAGCATGAATTATTTGCCATGGTAATAGAGGAATGAATGCACAGAATGATGATTTCCCTGAAAGTTCAAACAGAAGGCACTGGCTAGAAATACACCACCTGAAAATTTATTAGCAAAAGGACATAGAAAAAACATAGCACTTCTAGGCCTAGACTACTGCGCTGAGTGAAACAATTCTCTACAAAACACAGCATAGTTTTACCTAGCAATGAACAGGCCTGAAGATGACAATTACACGTGGTGCAGAACGTAATGGCTTGGTCAATTAGCAAAGCAGGTAACTGATTGATTACCTTGCTATTAAATTCTGCTCAGATCACAGACTTCCCATCTCTTCCCATCTCACAAAAACAACACAGACCTTAAATCCAAACAAAACAGTCACGTAAAGGGTTTCTTGGAGAAATTTATAGAGTTTTTGCAACTCCCCTGTGGGTAGGGCACAGCAGGCATAGGTAGCAAGGTTTTGTAGCTGATAGAAAATGGAGCAACACCCTAAGAAAACTAGGAACTGCAGCTAACCACATGCCAGCAGAAACACAGCACGCTTCTTGAACCTCACCTGCATGCCTTCATGTTCCTAGGACCTGTCCTCCTGGGGAGAGAGGGCCCCAGTCCCACAAAAGCTGGTCACTGCCCTAACTGCTAAGTGACAAGCAAGTTCTGGACACACCTCTGGTGTCTTTATACCACAACAAAAAGATCTGCAAATTGGAGCTTTGTTACGAGAATTGCAAATGGTATTAAAGAGCTATGCAGAACTTTTATTACTACTTGGCCTTATGGTCCCTACTTGCCTTGTATCAGAAATGGGTGAAGGCCTTTAAATTTAGTATCCCAAGGCTAATAAAAATGTTTTGTTAGCAATGTGCTAAACATTTAACTGAAGAGTTCATCGTATCATCAAGAAAAAGTCCATTTGGCATTGATTTCTAAAAATATGTCAACATATTAAGACCCAAGACTTTTAGTTATAAAACATCTACTACTCAAAGCAACTTTTTTTTTTTATTATTATTATTATTTCCAACAAACACCATGGATTTCTATTAGTTGGGCATTTTGCAAAGTCTAACTTGCACAGAAAAATTATGGGACATCCACTCCCATGACAAGGCACCACACTTCGTAAGAATCATAAGTTCAGGTAGTTCCCTACAACTATTTTTAAATTACTTCCTTTATTTCTTTCTCTTGCACAAATTGCCAGTAAAAGAATTAGTAAGGCAAAGAAAAGGAGACTATGTTGGACCCCTTCAGATGACTGGAGAATTTATTTGATGTCCAGAGGGGTCAGAAGATTCCAGTATCTCACTTCAACAAGCAAGTCTCAATTATGAAAGACTGTGGCACTGCAGCCTTTCCACATTCTTCATCTAGAGCCTATTAATAAATTGCCATGGAGTTCTGGAACCCTCTTTATCCAAAGCTATCCATTTCCTTTGCATTACCAGGATACAGGATATTCAACAGCAGGTCTCCTAATAGCACTGAAAACTTCCATTACAAAAAAAAAAAAATCAGCCCCGCAACAGTTCAGCTATAAATAGCAAATTCATGGCTACTATTAGTAACAAGGGATAACAAATGTTCACGCTTTACCATGATGAAAAGAAACCGTATTAATGTTTTCCAAAATTGAAGCAGTAAGTTATTTGAACAAGGTTCCAGAAAATTGAGTCTTCCACATCAGAAAGCACAGCCTGTCTTCTAGTAATGCAATTCAGCCTCGTCTCGGAGGCTGTCAGTCACCCAAGTACCGAAACGGCATTCTTCTGAAGAAGGCTGTTGAAGATAAATATCCTATACAACCGCTAGCTCCATTTCACCTTCCTCCTCTTGTTCCTCTTACGCCGTGAGGACCCAAACACCCAACTTCCTCCGAAGATCCAGGGCTAAGTTCACCGACCACATGGCTGACGCACTGCGCATCGTCCCAGCCGTGTTTATCAACACGGCCACGGCTGTCACGGTGCCAGCAAGCAGTTAAAGGGCACTGACAAAAGAAAACAGGTTAATTACGTGACAAAAAGAGGGGACTCAGATATTCAAGGAAATTCCTGGACCTCTGCTAGCCTGCAAAAGAAATCCCAAGGTGAAGAGCAGAGCTCCACACCAGAACCTCTGTGCTGAGCCTGTCCTCAGCCCATCCACACCGTGAGGATTTAGTGTGGCCACAGCAGTCAGGCACCTGCCCCGTGGCTTAATTACGTTGATTGGGGTGAGTCTTGGTTGGGTACAGCAAGAGCTAGCCAGGCACTTCTCTGCTGCTAAGCACAAATCACCCAGCATTACACGGGACAGCCCGTCCTGCTTCTGAAGACCTAATAAATGACCTCACCTTGAAAATCTTACTGAAAAGCATTTTAAGATAAATAGATACTCATTTTGGCAGCTGTGCTTGGACAGGGAAAAGACACTGAACAAAAATAATATCTAAGTATTTAAGACAATAAACCCCCTAACACACCTTTAATCTGATTTCTTATGGGACCCAGAGAGCCAGGTAACAGACCAGAGCAAAGGTCAGACCTAAGGAAGGGAGTATCCCCATCTGAAGCAACAGACAAGAACACTGAAAAAATGCAGGTTTCATCACACACGTACAAAGGAATACCACTACCCAATGATATATCTGATCTCATCAGGAGCCAAAAGATTAAGCTGGTCCTCTTCTACCTGTACAGCTTTGCTCAAGGCATACATTATACAAGGGGAGTCCATTTTGAGCGGCCTAACTCACTCTCAGAGTTCCCACCTAAAAATGTCCTGTGCCTGTTTCCATATGCCCGACTTCCCTCCTGAGCTCCACCCTTTGTCGCTGGGCTCCCATTCTAGCACTGCTCCTTGTCTTGCACGGGCAGCCCGAGGTCCTGCCTCAATCCAGGAGAGTCAGCAGTCCTGGGCCACTGTAAATCTGTACCCAGTCGTGGACTCTGTAACTGCCAACACACCCAGGGGCAGCAGTGCAGGTACCCGGCCACCAGCCTTGGTCACGTAACACTCCTTGGAGCCAAAGCCCAATCCAATAGGTGTTCGTGCATGTTTGTAACGCTTCTTTCTGGAAGGGATAGAGCCGATCGAACAGAGCCGAACTCTGACAACAGAGCACGCTGCAGGTCCCACCTCTATGTAAATCACTGTGTGCACGGAAAGGAAGTGCAACAACCAACGCTTCACAGCGGGCCAGAGACTGAGAAAACGCAGGAGTATGTGTACCAGAACCTTACATCTGGTTTCTCCATGAAACACTGATATTTTGGTATCGACTGCTACAGAAACGTGTGACATACATCTGCAGCACCACCGGGAGGAACTAATTTCCCAGAGGCACAAAGAAACAAAGGGAAGGAGACGTAGGGTACTAAAATAGCCTAAAGGATTCTGATTTTTCTTCATGTTTGTATCCCTGATGGTTGCAGAACTGCACATTGGAGCATAAAGCCAAGACAAGCTGCTGTGCTACTCCCACCTAGACACCAGGAACAGCCCCATGGTCCCTACCACCACTGTTTTATTGCTAGGCAAAGAGTCTTCAGGTTCAACACTACTCAGATTACGCAGCAGAACAGAAAGGAACAGCAGCAGTCTGCTGTCACCTAGGAAAACTGAAACAGTATTGGAGACAAACAGTAACCAAAATCAAATAAAATTTAAAGAGCACTAAGGAGTACTAAGGAATAGTAAAGCCTGCCAACCATTCAATCTAAGTGTTTACCAATTAGGTCTTAGAATCAACAAGCCAAAATCAAAGTCAAATTGATCAATACGACCTTGTTATACAGCATGAGCAGCTCTGTGTGCTGCTGATGAGCTCACTTACCCACACAGTACAGGATTATGGTATATACATTATAATGACTTGCACGGGTAGAATTAAACACTATTTTCATAAAGAAATCCATAAAAGAATGACTTGACACCACCAACACCAAGCCATGAACCTTCAGCAACAATGCTGACGGCACGTTCCTGCACGAGTTAGAGCTGCAGCGTAGCCCAAGCATGCCTAGATGAAGCCGGGAGCCTTCCTGGTACCAGGCCTGAACCAAGAAAAACCGATATCAGACAGCGGCCGGGGAGAGGGCAGCCAACAAGACCACCCGCAATCGGCAGAGAGAGGGGCTTTGGCTGCCATGGGAATACAAATCACCAGCCCACCAAAACAGGCACCCTGGTCCTGCTGCTCCCAATGAGGAGAGAAGCCGACTTAAAAACTGAAAAAGTCTTAGGAGGAGCAAATGTGGCCAGTTTACAGGCACACACACCACGTGCATGAGAGGAGTTGTCCAAGGGTAGGACCGGCCCGGACCTGATCCCTGCCCTACAGCCCGAACGCCAGAGCAGCATGGTGCACTAACACACTGCCTGTCAGGCTGCAGTCGCACGTGCAAGGAACAGGCAGCAGGAGAGCAGATGGAGACGGCTTTCAACAAATTCTAGCCCAATATCTAAAAAACTTTGCTTGCAACAACAACAAGTAGGAGCACTCTTTAGAGATGGTGCTTTGGGATTCTTATGAAACTTCTTGCAGAGAAGCACCCTGCAGAGAAGTATTTCTCTTTTATGGCAGACTTTTCATCTTTGATTTAGCTATAAGGTAGCTTTTTTTTTTTCCATGCTCCATCTGCAAAACCATAAAAAAATAAAGAGAAAGATAACTAGTTGGAAAACTAACACTGGGGGTCTTGTAAGGCACTTAAGTATGATAAAGAGGTTCCTTCTGTTCTGTACCATCTGTAACTGCTTACAGCTGCATCTGCCTAAAAAGTAGGCAAGTTCATAGCTTTTTTTTTTTTAAAAAAAAGCTCTTCGCTATTTAGCTTTAAAGTTTCCTTTTTCAAGAAAAAAATAAAGCTCTTTAAACTATGTTCAACCAAAAAGCTTAATTAGATTCTACTCTTCATCTTCAAAACCGTACAGAGCTCGTAATATTCCCCATGAGAGCTTTCAGCCCTTTGTGATTAACTTCTCGGAGCAGCGATTCAAGTGAAGGCACGGGATCAGCCATCTCAAGAAAAGGGTTCACAGAGCAGACGATCTTCCCTCCAGCAAACAACCACCAATCTGAATGTCCAAAAAGGACCAGAATGACCTCGTGCCTTCAAACCTCGAAAGCAAGACACGCTTACCTCACCAGCCAGCAGTACTGGCCGCAGAAATCCATCCAGCCCAGCTCTGTTTGCCTCCTGCTGTTTCGCCAACCTCACCTTTAGCTAACAGTCACCTGCAGAATGCACTTCCCAATGACTAACTGGGCTGAAGTCATGTTACACCTATTTTATCTCGCCAAATGGGTCTGACACAGATGCTGCTGAGATAAACCACCACTGTAGCCCTGTAAGCAGGAAAATTGGACTAGTAAAAACGGGCCTTTGTATAACCACTACCACCGAGCTCTGCTCTCCTATGTCCACCATATCTGCACCACCAGCTGGCGAAGTTTTTACGAGTAGGAAGTCCTACCAGCTTATTCCAACCACAATTCAGAATTCACGTTGAATTTCTAACTGCCCTAGAAGTTACCAAAGATTTAATTCAAGCTTTAAACTGGAGTCAAGTGAACTTACTAATTCAAGTATCTACTGAAATGAAAATGAAGACACCTGCTGCCAGCTGGAGCTGCACGAAACCCCCCTGCAACATTACCTGTGCACCAGCACCGTGGAGACGGGCGCAGCAAACGCACGGGTGAGACCACTCAGTTTTCTGGCACCATCCATAACGCGGCTGTGCTGGGAATCCATTTGTGCAGTGCTCCTGCTCTTATAGTTTGAAGCTGCTGTCTATGGCAGTATTTGGGAATATATTGATACGGGAAAATGGCATGTGCCAGGAGTCGCCAAACTCTGTGATTCAGTGGAACGCTAGCAACCATCTCTGTGAACTTCTGCCAAATTTTTAAAGCTATTTAAAATGGTGCATGGAGTTAGGAAAAATCAGTACGAGCTTACTAGAAGTCATCTTATGACTAGTTACCAGATAACAAAAGGATTTTTAAAGATACCTTTGTCCCGATACAGCAGAGTCCATAGGAGTGAAGGAGTAAATCTGGGCTTTCAAGACAAAAAACAGCAAGCAGAAAAGGCCTGGCAGGGCAGAACTAACGGGTAGCAGTAGAGGACTGGGGGCTGGAAAAACCAGTGGCTTCCAGTGCACAGCCCAGTTTCTTCTTTTAGCAGCTGAACTGAAGACCAACCTAGATTCAAGCCTATTCCTTCAGATAAGCTTGCCAGCTCATGCCTGAAGTCAGAGACTGTGTGTGAACAGAGGGTGGAACCCCGTGGGTCCCTCCCGCTTCCCCCACGCCACCTCTGCAGAAAGGCAGCTACGGCATAAAAATGGAAAGGAGTCATTCCACAGTTCATCTCCATAGCCATGCTGCACTAGGAAATACCTTCCTGGGTAAAAACCTTTGAACTAGCTATGGAAAGGAAAGGAAGAACATACAGAGCAGGCAGAGAAACAAACAAAAATACTATTTTCAGAAGGAGAGAAAAAGTGAGTCCAAAACCATCATTTTCCTTCAGATTCCGCTGGTTAGGGAAAAATGCTAACATACATAAACTGTAAGATATGATTCTCTCTCACCAGCTTCTACGTGGGCAACTTCAGGAACAAGAGAGGCATGTTGAGCACAAGGCTGTGCAATAGCAAATCATTTCTTAGTGTGTTTTCGGCTTGAGGAGGCCGGCTGTGATGATTTTAAGGAATCTCTGTTCTGACATCCTGAAAAAGTAAGTCACTTCATCCTTAGTCCCCATCTCCACAAGCACAGTACACGGCTAGCCTCGTTTAATACATGTATTACTTTAGCATAATTGTCGTGGGTTATTAAAAAATCTTCTGTTCTAACATGTAAGTTATCAGTTACCCAATAGCCTTCCAAAAAGGAAGCTGACCACCCTTACTTTCTCACACTCCTGTGTGTTCCATACCATTTAATGTCACATACAGCCACAGAGGCTATCCAAGTGAAGTTAGGACCTGAGGTGCAGAGCTGGCCCTGAAAAGAAACCCTCAACAGAATCTGATAATGAAGATGACAGCACAAGAGCTACACAATTAATCAGTTCCAGGATAATCTCATCGTGGCGCTTCTGGTGGACAGAAGGACACTTGCTGTGTCACGAGAGCAGCGTTCCTGCAGAGAGGAGACGTGGCAGATCAAAGCATTTCAAGCACAGACACCACTTGTGAAAAGGGCAGGAGAAAAGATCACCAATGTTAGCATCCTTGGAAGAATTAGAGAGGGAGAAAGGGGATCAGGAAGGGCTGTAATGACACATATGCCCCATTAATCTTATTAAATCATCACCTTTCAAAGTCAGTTTGATTGCCTTGATCCAGTTCAGCTGGCGCACTAACTTGTGTTTCACTCTGCTTCTCTCAGCCCATGTAACTGACTGAATCATTCCCAATTTTAATCCTCGTCAGTTACACTAAAGCAATGTAGCTGCAAAAAGAAAATGTGCACAACAATTTCTCTTTTAACCAATTTCAGCCTTGGTTCTTCCTGGAAACTTTACTCAGATGTCACCAGAATTAAATCAGACTGTCTGACTAAATGGCTTGTGTCAATTATTTGCTTTGGAGTATATTATAATGTTTATCATCATCGTAAAATGCCAAAGGGCAATAAAGATAATAACAAAGGTGGCACTTATGCAGAAGATGATGATACATCACATCACTAAAACAATGAAATAAAGTATCTGAACAGAATTGGTTCTGCTCTTCTTCCAAATTTCAAGAAGTCTACATCACTGTATTTTAAAAAACATAGTTCAAAATACGTTTGTTTGGCACTGCGTTTCAGTGACAAACAACTAATGACAGATTTCAGGACCTAAATCTAATATTTAAAACTGTGGCATTCTTCTGAGATTAGATGTGTTTTGTCAAAATTAACATCCTCAATTAATTTGCCCTATCTAGTATCCCCCCCCACAATCCCTCGAATTCCAACAGCATCAGGTTGCTTAACTCAGACCAAAATCCCAAAGTTCACAGAAAAGCAATTACTTCGGATCACATCCTTCAGTAAAAGAAAGAGAAGCTCCCAGACGTCATCTAGCCTGACAAAAACAAAACCAGAAGAGAAGCAGTGACTGCGGTAGGCCCCTAACACAGCTACCAGCTTACTTACCTATGACTCAGGAAATCATCTCCGCCTTGTCTTCTACTAGTGGGAATCCAAAGCTTCATCTCAAGAGCAGCAACCTAGCTACCCCCTGGAATACAGCCCCTTCCCTCTTTCAACCTACAATTTTATCAAGGCAGGAAGGGGAGCCTAGATCCCTGGCAATCCCAAATCAATTTTTTAACCATTAAGTCCGATGCCTGCTTTCCAGCCCAGCACACGTCCACGAAGGACATGCAAAGCTCGGCCTCTGAATGCCACAGTTTGGTGATGAGCACTCGCTCACAAGGTGAGGGATGCAAGCTCCAAAACCCTCGGGGACAGAACTGATCTCCTGCATCCTGGCCAAGTTCAGAATCACTGGGGAAAAGCAAGGAACCAGTAACTTCCACTACCACAATGCTCCAAAAAGGCAGAACCCATGTAATTCTGAACTAAAACACAGAATGCACTCCAGCACCAAGAAAACATCGGTTTACAGTCTCTACTTTTAGATGTTTCTTGAAGAATGATTACTAGATTACCAAATGCAGCCTTTGTATTGATGCAGCAAGAATCTTCCTTCGCTAATCGCTCACTGCACACACACGGACATTCGAGTAACTGTAAACTGCAGCTAATCTCACGCTCTTTGCTTTGTTTGTCTTTCAGTCCAGCGTTGCAGACAGTCCCTGCCCACACAACGTACCGTCTGAGCTATCAAAAGCTGGAGGGAGGAGAACAAACAAGTGAAGCGAGCCTGGTACTGAAAGACAAATGCACTCACCATAAATCCGACATCCTCAAATTTACCGTGGTTAAGTCACTTCTCTGATGCCTTAAATGGACATCCCTGTCCTCAGGAGGCTTCTGACAAGCCTGACAATGGGACACGGCCAGCCCCTGAAAAAGGTAAAACTGAAGGCCAACCTCTGGGGTCGGATGCCAAGCTCTCAGAAAAGATCTTAGGCAGCACGCCCAACAGAACTTCGTCTGGGCGCTCTGCAGTTCTTTTCCTAAGAAGTGCAACACTTGGAAAATTCAGGGGAACAGTTCAGTTCGTTTGTGATGTAAGCTGCTTCCCTGCCTCAAAACACCTTAATTAGACGGTTAGGGCCTCTCAGCCCGAACAGCGCAAGGCAAGTAAAAAACCTGAATGCATAAAATGATTTTACTAGTGCTTGACAAGTTTTGTGAACAAGCTGCAGCTCCCCTTACTCCCTGCCCTCCCACAGACACCTCTGAGCCAGCCAGCGAAGCCTTCGAAGCACTAACCCCCAGTCTTCTGGAGGAGATCACATTTTAATTCACGGCAGTTGTGCGTTAAACGCAAGGAAAGCGAATTCTCAGAGCTCTGAACCTAGAAAGACATTTAGCAACAACCGATAGGAGTTCTCACAGGAACAAAGATGGCATTGTGCATCTACACTTAGCCCAGCACCCGGGAGCTTTATGGATTACTCTGACACATCATTACATTTAATTTCCCACACCCTTTGCATTACGTAGAGAAGTTTCCAAATATATCACCATTTCAGTCATCAAACAATTGATGGCTAACACAAGAATCATTCCACTGGTTAAAACATTTAAGAGGGAGTTCAGTTGGTTCTGAGATTACTGACTTAACACAGCAGCTCCCTTTTCTCTTAGCTGAGCCTCCCCGTCTCTCCCCGATCGTTACCCCGATGGGCTCGCACGTGTTGCAACCCGTATTGCTGTTAGGCAACACTCTGGGAAAGGACAAATTAAAAATATATTTGGTTCTGGAGAATTCTCATTCTCCTCCACTCCACACATATGAAAGAAGCTGTGAAAATCTTTTGTGCATTCAAAGGGCAAAACAAAAAACACAAAGCAATCTCTATTGCCAGACTGGGCAACAGTGAAAAGGGACGGGGTGTTACATCAGGCCTTGAAGAACACTGAACACCTACTGACTGAAGGCAAACAAGATACATGTGCTGCTGTGCTCTCTAAATGGCACCGACTGCAAAAACGTCACCACGAGACACTGGACATCAAGGAACAACAAGGTTTGCACGGGGTCGTGATCTAGATCAGATTCATCTGTTGTAATATTTCCAACAGCAGGTGCCTGAAAATCAAATCCTTGCCATTTACAAACCTCTTACCCACACACATCCACATCGGTACTGGGCAAATAACTCTGCCCCCATTATTCCCCCCTCCCGTGTTGCAGCAGGAACTTTTGTCACTACCCAGCCCTGTCTCCTTGCTGAAACCCACAGGACGCAGAGGGCAGGTGGGTATTCCACGACCTCCTTCCTCTCCCAATCCATTCCACTTGCAGAAAACTCATTTCAGCTCTCATTTAACATAGAAAATCATGAGCAACCCCATGATGCAGCAGTCATGTTTCTCTGTGGCTTACACATTTGAGTAATAGCAGCACCATACGCAGCTCTCCTAACTTCCTTCTATTATTGCAGGTACTTGCCAAAGAAAAAGTCTCTATTCACTACTGACAGGCATTCTATTCAAACACCTTCTCTTTAAAAAGGAGTGCATATCCTTTGAGAGAGCATTTCCATCTGGCATTTATCCCGCATTTCATGTTAAAATTAGTTTTTTTCAGGGTGACAGCACTCAGTGGCAAAATTCTCAGTAGTTCCTCTTGTCAGGGAGAACACATCTGTATCTGAGATCCTGGCAAGAGATTTAAAAAGGAGCTAAGTACAAGTACGGATGGTTATAGGCGTGGGCATTACTGGGGAAAAAAAGGAAACAAAAGAGGTTGTTGCAAAAAGCAATGCACAAGGGTAGTGCCAGAAGACAATTTATCTATTTGAAATTGTGAGAGGCATGGGGGAAAAGTACAGGTACCTCCTTCTTACAGTAACTTAATATAAGAAAATACTTGCAATCAATTTCACTTAGTAATTAACGATATAAACCCGCCTTAACATCTCAGAATTTTACATAGAAAACAATAGCAAAAACAGAATCAGTTCTCATCTCTTCAAAATACCATCGCTAGCAGATGTCAGCAGGCCTATTTTGTGTAAATGTTTGCAGTGCTGATGTCCAGCAATCATAGCGTGAAAGTACATTTTATGAGGTATTTCTAACACATCAGAGACAATTCAGAAAAGGAGAGCAACAACTTTATTATGAACCTGCAGTGATTTGATGATGAATGTTGATAGCTTTGCACTACAAGGGGCAATCAAGCTTCAGACTTCTGGACAAAAGGGAAGCACTGCTGAGGCCAGGAACCCATTTCCTCACTCTCAATTTACATCTGTCCAAAGGTAGGTACATGAAAGGATTTTTCTTGATGTCAAATACCTGATCTGACATCTCTGAAAACACTTCATCTTGACAGCAGCTACCCACGACACCGAGGAACACAAAAAGTGCTCGTTCTGAGAAAGCTGCCTTTGCAACACACAAAAAGGACTGGGTCCAGCAAATGGACAGGATGAAACCTGCCAACTTCCAAACTGTACAGCAGCACGAATTACTGGACACAGTTCTGCACAAATTCCTTTATAGAGCTATCGGTTTCCTTAGCCGACAACTTAACATGCCCACTTTTCCTAAAAGCACTAAAGCACCAGCCAATTTTATGCGGAGCTGTATTGCCATAATTAAAAATAAGCAAATGCAAGAGTGTTGCTAGAAGTGTAAGTAATTAAACACGTACGCAGACAAGAGCGCGCAAGTTACAGGGCAGGATTCCTTAGGATGAAACTGGATTTTGATCTTTCTGCAGCCTCCAGATAATACTGATCACAGGGCTAAATGGGAAGTGACAGAAACCTCAAAAATAGGAGGACACGTCAGTGAATACAGACACGACAAAATTACAGTGTTTTGAGATGTTAGACTCACATCCTTGCTCTGCTACAAACCTGATCTGCAACAAAGAGCTGCTGCTCTTGGGATCCGTCTAACAACCAGCACAGAAAAACTTAAATCCCAGCTTCATTTCCCTAATGAACCTGACCTAAAGAAGAGTTAATCCTCTTCCTAGCCAGGAGCAAAAGCCCCATACATCGACTGGTTCTTGAGAGAGAAGTGACAGAACACAGGATTGGGGGCTGTCAAAGTCTCAACATGTGGCAGGACAGAAATCCCCACTGGCTCCCAAGTTTTAAAAGTAATAGGAAATATTTCCAGAACTATTTAGAATAGAAATCCCATCTACACATCCAGCACACACCAAGGTCAAAAGTTGAGATTTAACTCCTGTTTTAGTAAGAATATCATAACTCTTAAAAAAAAAAAATCTGCAAGAAACAGCCCTGGATGTTATCACTAGAATGAATTTTAAATGCAGCGAGAGCATCACAATCAAATCTCTGCAGTGGCCAGGTCAAGAGAGCGGATGCACTCAAAAATCATTTGACGTATTTCGGCTGCAATCCTCAACAATACCAAAAACCCAGCATTACATGAAGAAAACAGCCCCCGGCTCCTCAACCCACCGCCGGCTAGGCCCAACACAGTGTCAGGACGCCGAAAAAAATGCCCTCTGCTTTGATTTGCTATACTTGATGTCTTCCCACAGGAACTGGTCTCTTCCTCCTCGTTCTATTTCCTGTACACAGAACAAGCCCATTGTCACCGGGCGAGCCCCCCCGCGCACACACACAGGGCCCAGCCAGCCCTACACAGCCGGGGAGGGCAGGTGCTGAGCTCCGGGCAGCCCCCGGGGACCTGAGGAACCCCGAGGAGCCCCAGGACGGGGAGGCCGGAGGAGATCCTCTGCTCCGGGCAGCCCCAGCACCGCCGTGAGGCACCAGGGCCAGGAGAGAAGCTGGGCACACAGCACCCCAACCCCACACACAGCACCCCAACCCCACACAGAGCACCCCCACACACCCGGAGCACCCCAATGCCACACACACAAACACCCCAACCCCACACACACGTTAACAGCACCCCAAACACACAGCGCACCCCAGCCCCACGCACAGCACTGCCACCCTACACACATAGGGCACCACAACCCAATCCCCCAACAGCACCCCAGCCCTACACAGCACCCCACACACACACAGAGCACCCCACACACAGGATCCCTCCTCACACAGAGGATCCCCTTGCAAACACAGGATCCCTCCTCACGCACAGATCCCCTCACACACACACACACAGGATCCCTTCACACGCAGGGATCCCCCCCCTCACACAGGATCGCCCCTCACACACAAATCGCCTCGCACACAGGATCCCCCCCCCTCACACAGATCTCCTCACACACAGAGCCCCTCAAACAGACAGGATCCCCCCCCCCTCACAGATCTCCCCTCACAGATCCCTCCTCACACAGATCCCCTCACACATACAGGATCCCCCCCCCCCCTCAGATCCCCTCACATCAGATCTCCCCTCACAGATCCCCTCACACCGGATCCCCTCACAGATCTCCCCTCACAGACCCCCCCTCACACCGATCCCCTCACACCCCCCATCACCCCCCCCCCCCGCGGCCCGCAGCGCGGCCCGGCGCCTCACCAGGAGTAGGTCTGCTCCGCCATGGCTGCGGCAGGCCGGCCGGCCCCGGGCTCCTCCTCCTCCTCCTCCTCCTCCTCCTCCTCCTCCTGGCCGCCCGCAGGCTCCGGGGCTCAGCGGCGGCCCCGCTGCGGCTGGCGGCCCAACATGGCGGCGGCTGTGAGGAGCGAGGGAGGGGAGCGGGGGGGGGGTCCCCGCCCGGGCGGGGAGGGCGATGGCGGCGGGAGGAGGAGGAGGACGCTCAGCAGCCGCGCCGCGGGGCCGCGCTGAGGAGCCGCCGGGGCCTCATGGCCGGCGGGGAGGAGGCGGCGGCGGCGGCGGGGAGGGGCGGGACGGGGACGGGCGAGGCGTGAGGGGAAGGAGGGCGGGGGGGGGAGAGGCTGAAGGGAGGGGGGGGGGGGGTCCGGGCCGGGCCTCGCCGCGAACCCGCGCTCGCGCACGGGCGGGGGGCGGGGCCGCGCGGGGTCACGTGCCCACAACACGCTCACGTGCCGCCGCCTCCCTCGGGCTGCGCGCATGCGTGCGGCAGGGCGGGGGGCGCTGCTTGGCGGGCCCGGCCGCACCGATACTGGGCGGGCGGGAGGATTTTGGGGGGGGGGAGCCCGGAGGGGGTCCCGCAGGGTCGGGGTGAGGGGCGGTGAGGGTTCGGGTGTCCCCCGTGTGGTGGGGTGCTGGGGGAGGCTCGTTCCTCCGGGCTGTGTCAGCTCCCGAGCAGGGAACGCTGCCGGGTCGGTAACAGCCTGGGTTCGCTGCCCCGGGGGCACCGGGATCGGGGCCCTGCCCCCGGCCGGTCCCGGGCGTCCCTGGGCTCGGGGCCGGGATCGGGGCTGGGCTCGGGGCCGCTGGGTGCGGGGCGGCCTCGCTCCCTGCTCCTCGCGGCGGGGGAGGGAGGCGAGCCGAGGTTAGCTCGCAGCTGGAGGTGAGGGAACCGCACGAAATAGGAGAAGAACGCCCAGGTCTGGTAAAAAAATAGGTGGCTGGGGTTGGTGTTTTGTTTTTTTTTTTCGAGGTATGCAGAAATTCTGTGCCTTAATATAACTTCGCGAGAATCTTCAGAAAAATGAATGGGCGTTGGGACAGCCTCCGTGCACCTACAGGTGCATCACGGCTCCAAAATGGCCTCTGGAGCCCACCTGAGCTTATTTTTATTAGTGGTGGATAGAATATGTGACTTAATCTTGCTCACCTGGGTTATTCTCTTAATTGGGGGTTAAAAAAACAAACAGCTTAGGCTTGTGTGTAGTCATGAGACAGGATTAAAAGCTGAGAACAAATAATTTCTTCTCAGTTCTGTGTAATCCTGGGTGGCTCGCTTCTCTGCTAGCTTGGTTTCCTCATCAGTAAGGAGGAAAGGCAGCGTGCTCCAGCCACCTGAAGTGTAGGGGCACTGTCAACTGATGTTGCATGGGCAGATGCAGAGTTACTGGTGGAGGGAACGCCAGGGATTCTTGTGCTTAACTTTAAACAAGCATTTAGCAAGAAGCTTCAAAAGCCTCTGCACTGTGCATGCATCGAAAACATGGTGAAGAGTTGCACTGGAGATGGAAGGAAGTCAAAGGAAGTCATCTTCTCTCCCCTTTGTTTTCTTCTGGAGTCTTACAAGTGATTCACAGCTTTGGGGTGTTGTCACACCTCAACATACAAATCCTCTGCACTTTTTATATTGTGGACAGGAATGACCTTAGAGCTCCCGACGCTTAGAAAAATCTGCTTGGGAATTGGATTTATCAACCAGGTGGTGTGAATAATCAAAGCATCATGACCGACTGGCTTAGTGGGATTCCTGCTGGGGTCAGTCATGGCTGCGATGCGTTGGGGAAGGATCAGGCAGCAACGCTAACATCTCTCACCCAGCTCAGGCAAGGCTACCTTGCAAATAATTTTCCTCTGACCATATATCTCCCAATTTACACCCCATACACAATACTTGTGCTTATCTCAGTAAGATTTAAAGCTTTGGGGGATAGGATATAAACAGAGAGGAGCGAGTCATGCATATAACCTTGAGCTGTAGGGTACATAGCCTGGTTGATCAGTTTGCATGGAAATTAGGGTTTTCCCTGTTTCAAATTTAAAAATGTTCAGACTAGTGATAGGACTTGCACAATGGAGAAGTCCCCTTGCTTTCTCCTTCCTTATCACAGCAGAAGAATCTACAGTAACAACTAGAAAACTGACAAATAATTTGGAATCTTCACTCTGTTGTGGTGCTATCCCAGTATTTGGGATGTGTGCTTATACTACCCTTTTCAATGGTTCTGATACAATAAATGCAAGAGAGAAGACTTTTTGAATCAATGCAGGGAAAGATAAATCAATGTTTCAATGTTGTCTTGATACTAAATATCCTTTCTTAGTTTTTTTTCTGAGACAATGTAAAAGACACTGATATCTATAAAGCAATATCCCTGCTTTGTGCCCTTACTGAAATAGCTTCCAGTTTGTCAGTTTTGCAAAACTTGCAACACATTAATTTGACAAAAGTGATCCTTGGTTGATGAGCATTGAAGTATATTTTTTTCCAGCATCTCAGACTTTGTGTGTAAATTACTAAATGGTTTTGCAAGGTTGCTCCATCATGTTACACTGGTCAGATGAATTCACAGGAGAAACTTATTCCTCCTCGCAGACTCAACATCTGCCCTCACTCCAAAGGGGAGCACAGCTTGCATTTTGCAGGTAGCTTTTCCAGCATCTCTTTAGTGTATATTTTCTTTGGACCTACAAGGGAGCTTTACTCTGAATTTCAGTGACAATTTACTCTGGCATTACAAAGCCCTTCCAAAATAGCTGTTCTTTCTGGTGTCTTTGATGCAGACTGATGCACTACCTAGACCTGTCAAAGTATTTCAAAACTAGCAGTAAACAAAAATATTGTATTTTTTTATGTAGTTCCCAGAACACAGACAGGCAAGTATGGTAGAGAATCAGATGAAAGTACTGA